>NC_048415.1:11635887-11677556 GCF_013103735.1 Etheostoma cragini | reverse complement strand
TGGGGTCCCCTGCTGGAGCTGCTGCCCCCGCGACCCGATACCGGATAAGCGGTCGAAGATGGATGGATGGATGGATATGACTTACCATGATCTGATTTAATGCTGCACACGGCGTGAGTCTGCAAAAAAAAGTAGTTGGTTACTTCACTGAGAAGATGGAGGTGTGCAGCATGTCGTCTGTAGCTCTTCACATAACAATCATTCCCTTTCCATTCCCAGTAATATTTCAAACTGATCCGCTGTCAAGAAACGCCAGAAAATGATCAGTGTCTTGGTTTGTAAACACATTTTTTTTTGTGAGCCCGTCGTCATGTTGAAAACAATCGAGCCAATACTAAGCTCGCCAACCAGCCGGCTGGCTGGAGCAAACTTTCCTATTTTACAGCTAAATGGTTGATATTTGAGGCGAGAACTAGGCAATGCAGCAACAGAATCTGGATTCATATTTGATCAGCGCTGCCTAGTTTGACAGTTTGATCAGAGTCCACAAGTAGTTATTGACCCTGTTTCACTGTGATTTTGTCCCAGATTATCTGTCTCGTGTATTACTGTCAGGAGTTGCCAGCTGAATTTTTAATACGGGTCCCACCCTCAAATACATTCCACAGTGTGTACATAACACACTGTTGATAAATATGTCACTTTATTAACTTTACAAGTATTTCTTATGTATTGTGTATCTGCTCTCTTGTAATACTTAGGTATTAAGTCATTTGTTTGGAACATGACAGGCATGTTAATGGTGTTTAGGTTACTAGTTTTACACATCTTGCTTAACAGGAACCCTAACCCTAAAGAAAGATGTCATTGCAAAACCTGAATCTTATGTCCCGTTTAAAACCAAAAAAATGTTTGCGGTAATAAATTGGACTTTTTGTCGTAGAAATGTTCTCTATTTGTTAAAGGTTTCTTTTTTCCCCTAAGCACTTGAAGGACCTGTGCTTAAAAATGTCATTTTTTTTCTGTTTTGTTTTTTTTTTACAGTGAAGGAAAACTGGTTGAGAGTGCTGCCATGATGTAATTTTTCTAACGCTTGATCCACACTAATACAGTTGTGTTTTTAAAACGTACAGTATATCTTTTGCTATGTTTCCACTTTTCCACACTACTATGGCATTTCAGAGCTCCGTCAATGGAGATGTTTGGAAACACTGCTGATCCTATTTAAGTTTGAAACTCTGGGGTTGCATTGTAGTCTGGACAGGCAGAAACAGAGAACTTTGCAGAAGACGACACGTCCGTCAGTCTTATCGGTTACGTAGGCTTACATACCTTTGAGTAACAGTTTGACCTCGTTGTCGGTCAAAGCAAATAAATCCCTGGTCCTACTTTTCGTCAGAAGTATTCAATTCTTTTTTTTGTTACTAATACATCCACAATTTTAAACAAACTCCTGCCTTTTACAGCGGTATGTGTGCTTGCCTAGTGTATGCGAACGGTCATTTGATATGCGTTGTCAGATGTGTTAATATGGACTGAGATCATTTCTGATAAGAAGCCTAAATACTGATAAGAAGCCTTAAAGCGTCTGTTATTCCAGCCCCCACCCTCCTGCTATTGTTTTGAACTACACTTACCAAGGGGGGGGGGGGGGGGGGGGCAGCGGGACAGAAAGGCTGAGGTCTAATTTATTCAGCTGCCTCCCCCTATGGTGAGTGTTGGTATGCTTTGCAACTGGGACGTGTGCCGGTGCATCTGTGACCTAATGAAGAACCCATTGGATTTCTGATGCCATAAGACATCATGTGATACACCTAAAGGGATGGAGGAGACCACACTTTGCTCCTGCACATACCTCATGTGATATATATCACAAAGTCTGGTTCAGTAATATCAGATTCAGTAATATTTACATTTAAGGCATTCACCTTTCTCCAGATTAGTTTGCAGTGTGTGAGCAGGTATAGGAGCTAGGTATTAAACGGGAGACATGCTGAGGATGGAAGAGGTCTCAGTAGTCTGTATCAAACCAAAAGGTGGACTGTTTTTATAACTAGTCCTCAGTAAAGAACTTAACTGTGTCACAGCGTGATGGTGGCTCTGACACAGATGTCTCGGTTTAGAGGCGCTGGCCCCGGGGTAGGAGGCATCAAGAGTTGGAATGTGCTGCCTTGTGGTCCTGGACAATTTGTTGGAGGGGGTATGAGTGCATGTGTGCACTGCTGCAGTCTGCAGGGAAGGCCCATGTTGAGGTTAACACAGCAAGCGGTCCTTGTATAAACCGCCACATGTCTTCCCCCTTGAATAAAATGTACAGTTTGCTTTGTTTTCCTTGGACACCAAATGGCAACACATTTGTGTTTTGTCTCCCTAACATTTCTTGTAACTCCTTCAGACTGAGGCTGTGACTGTATGGATTTTATCCCCTATACCAGGTTTTATACCGTGGTAAAGAAACAGTGTGACAAAGGACGACGACCTCAGGCAGGTAAAACTGGCTGCTTGAGAATCAGCCAATTAGGAGCGGCACCGCGCTTTGCTGCTCTTTGAAGAAGACGGCTGTATCAACACAGTATGACAAATGCACTCCTATACCTTTCACCAGCAAAAAAAAAGAAATGAAAAAAATGTGGTGAGGATTTCCTCACCGTGGGATTGTCACATCACTGCTGTGACGCGGTTATCAAAGCCCTACTTTAAACTAGATCTTCTGGTCACTTGACAGGGCAATCTGATCCGACCCGTATGTCCCTTGTTTCTGTGATTGATTAAATTAAAAAAACATCCAGCCAAAGCTGGATGGACTTTTTTTTTTACTCGTCCCAGATGTGGAAATGGAGGATTGGCTTCTTGCTTTGTTTATAGACCACACAAGAGAGCGAGTCGTCAAGGCAACTCCTTTACCTTGCTGTCATCACAGCCGTGTGGATCTGTCATGCATCACCTCCAAACCCATGTTAGATGCTAGATTCAACAAGAATTCCACTGACCTGACATGTTTGTCTCAAGTCTTATCTGCCTTATGTGTTTCATTCAACAAGCTTTTCACGCTTCATTTAGATGTCTAGTGCACATATTTGACAATGGATCTCGTCCTAACCACTCTTACTATAGAATCATTTTATTGAAAGGCCACTGTACAGTCGGCACACGGAGACAAATTATTGAAAAACTACTCTGGTGGATGTAAACACTTGTGGAGATAAATTTAGATTTTTTTTTTTTTTTTACTGTTATTGTTCTATATTTGCATTGTTGGAGGGAGCATGAGATTTAAGATTTTCATTGCCAACGACTACTTTCTATGGTATTGTTGATTTGTTTACTGTAACCTAAAGGAACAGGGACAGTCTGAGTTCTTTGCCAGTACATGCAAAACACTTTTTTTTTTTAAATTAAAGTTTAGCTTTCAATAAGGCGTATTGTGCCTCTGGGCTCGCAGTGTCTACCTTTTGGCAGACATTCGCAGTGAATGATGCCATTTTGTACGAGTCGTGCTAGAAGTAAATTACTGGAGGGAGGGGGGGGGGGCTGAATCCCGCCCCCTTGTTCGCCCTGTGAGGGAGCGGGTTTTAAACGCTCCGCTCTATGCATGCAGACAGACAGAGACACTCGTGTGTTAACACTCAGCGGAGGTACTGCCAAAACACTATAAAGAAACGGAGAACATGCGGTGCAAAAGGATCTACAGTCTGCCCTGCTCGCCTGGAACTTCTCCGACATATTCAGGCCATTTGATGTCTTACAGGGCGAGATGCAGCAGGTAATGGACTTTTACATAGCTTACGGTCTCTGGCTTTCGGATGACTTACCATTATATGCCCTGTGTGGTTGTCACAATATTTGGGTGTATTGTCCTTTATGGTCAACGCATTTGGTTTTATGATTTGCTTGTGTTTCATTGAGGATCCACATTTTTTAAGTTTAGACTTGCAGTTAAATATAAGAAACTCTTTGTGGCATCTATTTAACTTTAATGCGCGTGCATCCGAGTGTTTAATGTCACTCTGTTGAAGTCCAGTCTGTACCATGGACGTTTCCTCTCGCTCTGTGCCCTGTGTGTTTTAACTATTTTGCCATCAGCTGTTTGGTATGCAGGCCACTCGTGTTATGGCACAGCCAACACATTTTCCTTTTAATCTGTGTATCTGTGGCATCGGTGTGGTGTATCAACGGGCTGCCCCCAACACTATGGACTACGTGCGCTCCGTCACACATACACATTCTGGAGTCATGCTGGGTTGTTGTTGTTGTTGTTGATCACTGTGTGGTCACGTACAATGCTCACTTTTTTATTTTATAATATTTTAAATTAATATGTGATTACTGCAGTTGATGCTTTGGGGACCCCCTCCTCCCCCTATTTTCCCTGTTCATCAAATTTATCATGTTATCATTTTTCTTTAAAAGACTCAAACGTGAATGCATTTTTTTTTTAATATAAACGTTTGTAGATTCAATATGTGTATATGCCATATGTTTCTCGCTAAACTTCTCACAAATGAGTTCCAAACACACGCTGCTGTGGGCACATGATGTTCCTCTCAGGTCGCCGATGGTCCCAGCTTCATGGCCAGAGCGCCGTCTAGCGGCGTGTTGGGTTTTACATCCACATCCGAGCAGGGCGGTGATTGTGCTGGGGGAGAGAGAGAGAGAGAGAGCGCGCGCGCGTTATATGTTCAGGAGGATACAGATTTATATTCTTTCCGCGAGGTAAACAATGAAACTTGGCCTTTTTTGTTGTTGTTTAATGGTCTTTGGTTTGGCTTAGTAAGTTGATCGTCTGTTAATGTGGAACACGTTTTCTTTCTTTGTTTCTTTCCTGAAGAGGGGGGAGGGGACGGGAACGAAACGTCGGGCCGCTAACAAGTGATTTGGAAACGTGTTAACAAAGGTGGGATGTGGTGTGGCCGCTTCATATTTCACCAGAACACGATAAACTGCATGTTTTTTACTCAGAATGGAGAACAACGAGATTTGACTGACATTTTTACGGGATCGCTGGCGGTGACATTAGCCACACCCGGAATACAAGTCCTGCAGGAGAGGAGACCCACTGCTGTGGAATCTGATTTCACTGCTGGCATGCATAGATCACATACCGCTGCGACTCGTTAATGATATCGGGATTTAAAATATAAAACTATACTATAAAAATATCGGTGGGCAGTGTTATTGGGGCTCCAGCTGCTGTTTCTGCACGGACGGCTGCTATGTGCATTTTACTTCATTTAAATGTTTACAAATTAGCTGTGACAATGTATTGTTTTTTTCATTGTATCCATATGCGGTCAGACTGTATTTTATCCCAAATTGAACCCCTGGTTTTATTCACACTTTGTCAATTTTATTTGTGTAGCCACGTGTCACATAGTACCTCTCTAAAGTTATTAAACGGTGGCTTTTGTAGGTTTTTAAAAGTGTGAACCTGTGACACTTTCTATTTTTTTTTCTTTTTCATTTATGGTCTCAGTTTTGGTTAAATCTCAAATCTGTTGATCTTGTTCTCTGGAAATAGAGCTGACGCTTCATCTACACATCAGATAATGTGTTTTTGTTTACTTCTGAAGTACCACGGAAATCCTCTTCTTCAGCTTTGTCTCTTCATGGACCACATCTGTGCTGTTTGTGAATGTGAAATGAGCTGATCTTATCTAAAACGCGTGTAGACATAAGATGGGATAACTCATGCTAATTCTATCTCTCTTTGTCCTCACAGTGCATCTGGTGCCAGTGTTGTTGCCATCGACAACAAGATTGAGCAAGCAATGGTGAGTTTATTTACGGATGTAAAAATGTGTTCTGCTTACCCACTGTCTCTGCTGAGGCGAGTAACATCAAACTCACTTTTAATAAAGGACATTTAACATAGTAACCTGTATTTAGTAGGGATTTTGATTGTTAATTTTTAGTGATGATAGCCTATTTGGGACTGCTTAACAATCCAAGTCTTTTGAAACCATTATCGATTCTTTTTTATTTCATTCATCCACATATCAATCATTCCTTTATTGCGCACATCTGTTTTTAGATATAAAGTTATATGACCAAAAAGGCTCAATAGCAGTAGTGATAAGCTTTTTTTTTTTTTTTTTTTTTTTTTTTTTTTTTTTTTTTTTTTTTTTTCTCTCTCATTTTGGAAACAGGTCCCTATAGAACCGGGTCCAAGACCCATCCCTAGCATTCACTTAATGAAAGATTTCTCATTTGCCGCCCCCTTTTAGTAGACTTTTCTTTAAAAACAAAACACACACACTAGAAAATCAACCAAATAAGTTATTATTGCCCCTCAGGGCATTGAGAATTCAGCGCTTAAAAAAAAAAAAAAGATAACACATTAAATTTAGAGATGTAATGTGTTCCTTGTTTGAGGATGTAATCTGCTTAATTTGCGTGCAAATTTTAGTTTCCCTTTTCTCTGTCTTTCTTCCAGGACTTGGTGAAGAGCCACTTGATGTATGCTGTTCGTGAGGAGGTGGAGGTGTTGAAGGAGCAGATCAAGGAGCTGTACGAGAGGAACTCTGTGTTAGAGCGCGAGAATGCTGTGCTGAAGTCCCTGGCCAACACAGATCAGCTCGGCCAGCTGTCCAGTCAGCTCAACCATGGCAGCAGCACGTCGCCGACGCTGCAACAGCAATACCCGCTCGTCACAAACAACAACAACAACAACACCCCCCCCTTGGCTCACCACGAGGGGAGTCAGAGTGTCCCTCAACAGCCTAACATCACCTCCGCGTGATCCCCGTTCCCTCAGTACACATGCTCAAACACAAACGTCCCATGGGCAGGAACAACTGCTACTCTCCCCTTCATAAAGCAAAAGGCCCTGCTCTGCGTTCAATATGCTCCATTTGAGGAAACCTCAACATCTGTGTTTGGCCACCAAGAGCCATGCTTCAATGTGTGCATGTTGCCGCCACCAGGCTTTACATTGTTAAGACATTTACCAACCCTCAAATGTCTTATTCTGTCCCATGGCTGCAAGAAAGCTGAAAGAGGAGGGGCAGGGGGGGCCGGTGCACACCATAAAACTGCATGCTGTTCTCGTGCAGGAGGACGAGGGTCAAAGAGCACAGCAAGATTGATTTGTTGGGGCAACAAGGGGTGGAGGGCGGTGCAACCCTGTGAAGGGGCTGTGAAGTGCCGGGGGTCCTGTGATATCCAGCAGGGACGGTCCTCCTAGTGTCCCCAACCCTACACCACTCCAGGTCTGGAAGAGGCCAGAGTGCCGAGGGAGAAGTGAGGGAAATGATTCGTCGTCCATGAGCAGGGGAGAAAGCCGGCGGGTGCCTCGGCTTGAGTGGAGAGAGTCGAGAGCCTCGGTTGTTTAATGCTGCAACAAAAGCTTGTGTTTTTCTCAGAGCCACTGTACTTTGACATGAATCATAATACTTTTTTCATTAGTTCAGTTTTAGTATTTTCACTTATTTATTTCAGGGCTGCTATTTTCATAATGTAAATGAACAATGTCATGGAGATACTCATTTAAAAAAAAAAAAACTTTCTCTTTGGTCTTTTTGGTATTTTAGAATCTGTCAGGTATTACATTTGGTAGTCTCTCTTGCAACAAGTAGGCAATAAGTTCCATTATAGACAAAATGTATTTCATGAAATAGTGCTAACACTAAAGCCAAGCTTGCATTAGGTGAAATCCAGGTTGAATGTATATTTTGTAAAGTGTAAAGTATTAAGAGCATGGAGGGTTTGTACAGGGGAACTCCTGTTGTTAAGATGTGATGGGATGTTTGGATAAAGAGAACTTATTAATTTACTTTCTTTGTCAAAACAAAAAAGATTAAATTAATTTGGGGGTTTGGTCAGGGGGATAAAAAGCTGTGAAAATTGTTTGACCTACTTTATAACCAAAGATTCAAAGCTATGTAAATCTCCCCCCTCCCCCATTTTTAAATGCACACTTATATATTTTTTTCCTACTATCACTTTCCCTATATTTTTGCGCTGTTTTGCATGTTCTGCATGATCTATAATCAAACCATTTCTTACCTCATGTTTTCATCCAGAACTTACTTTTTGTCAAGTTGTCAGTCTGTGAAATGATTTATATGAAAGAGGGCAATGGGCAGAGAGGGCGGAGTAAGTAGTTGAGGTAAGAATATAAAAGAAAAAAGTGACATGGTGTTTATCAGATGGAGGGAAGGGCCTCGAGCGCAAAACGTTAGTAAGAAAAGGAGCCCCGTGTATTTGGTTTTCATGTAAATGCTGTTGAATTTCATAACGAAGAAAAGATTTTGTTACATTGCAGATTTTAATGTATTTAATGAATGCAGCATTTCGATTTTGATTGTAGTGTACCAACACTTGCTAACAAAGAAAAAGAAATACTATCTGCAAAAAAACAATGGAAACTACAAAACATGTCACACTTTAAAGCTGGAACCCAGTCGATTGTGTGTGAGCATATTATGGGATGTCCTGTACTGTCACGTCTTTTGTGCCTCTTGTGCCATCGTCTGCTGTTGTCAGGCGGTTTGGTTTCTTTCTCTGTGGCTTAGACCCAAACCAAAAGGCTTGGTAATTGTACACTCAGTCATCTGTCTACAGGATGGGTTCTTTGATTTTTTGTTTTTGTTTTTTTTTAATTTAATTTTTGCAAACAGGCTTATTTCTTTTCTCATTTCTTTCGGTTCTTTCATTTGAAGGAGATGTGTACATGCCAAGTGAACTGTATGAAAGTAATCACTGAGCCTGGGAGAAAATATCTTAACAATGCCCTTGTAATGTGCTGTTCAAACTATTTTAGTTTTCAGTCAAAAATAAATTACTGTTTTATTAGGAGAATGTCTCCATTCTTTTGTTTTATTCCCCCACCAGGAAAACGCCTCCTAAAACTGGATTTATTGAATTTTGTTAAAAAATAAGTCTTCCAAGTACTGAACATTTTCCTTTTAATAGGATCATTTCTCATCACATGGAAAAACAAATTTAAACCATAAAAGCTTGCAAACATATCAATAGTATGTTTTGCATGAGGGCGTCACAATTCTCCCAATCCACATTTTGATTTAAACATTTTATTTTCAGCAGCGAGGGCAAAGCCACAATAAAAGCCGCTAGAAGGCAGAAGGCTGCTAGATTTGCATTAGTTTAGTTAATGTTAACCATGGCAAAACAATTATATAAAAAATAACTTTATGGGTGTACTGATAATTGTTATAACAACATTTCGGTTGTTTACGGTTTAGCCACCAAGCATGAGCCACTTGTCCTAATCAATATTGAAAGTGTAGGCTATACATGAATAAGTGTACATTGTCTACCAGAGAACAAAATCACTTTAGGCAACTGAACCTTTGAAGATTTGAGAGAAAGCAGTGGGGAAAAACCACAGGAGACAATTAGGCTAAGTTATTCCAAGTATTTTATTAATTTCCTGGAGAACATCTGACCAAAATGAAGATACAAAGTGACACCCAAATATACGGTACAATGCTAATCATGTCCCATTTCCAGGAAAAAACAAACAGGAAAAGAAAAATTAAGAAAGCTATAAACTCATTATAGACCTGTACAAGAAAAATAAAGTCAAGGCAGTTTAAATTCTAAATGTTATAAAAAAATATAATTATGACATATAATTGTCCTAACATACTCCGTTATGTTATTTTGTAGAGTTTATCAAATATGTAAAATGTTGAAGGAAAAAGTATAGACATTGATATTTTTAACGGAGAAACAGTGTTTATGAATCCAAACAAAAATCCCATTAAAAGAAATTCATTAGGACTTTACATTAAATCTGCATTTGTATCAAATATATTAAGCAGGAAGATTTAATGTTCAAAATGGCAACAAAAATCTGACCAAAAATACAATATGTCTATGATGTGATATGATTTTCTATTTTAATGGTTCAATCAGTAATTAATGAGGTATCCAGCCAACTCTGAGCCCATCATCTCCCCCCCACAGGAACAGGAGACTCTGATAACACTCTCTGGAACCTGGATCTGAGAAAACTGTTAGGAGGGAGTTGTTTTTCCAACATGGAAGTAACACTTCAAGGACAGGTAAAACCTTTCTAAAGAAAGAAGGAAATCTGAACCGGTAAAGAGACGGGTGTGAAATACTAATAAAACACCATCCTTCGTCACTCATCGCCTTCCAGCCATTTCAGCCATAAGTTATCGGTTCATACTTGTTAAAGAGGAGGTAATTTTCAAAGCAACTCTGTTATGTAACTTCTCCAACCGGTTTTACTTGCTGCTTCTCTTGGGGTTTGACACTATAAATCAAATTCAATGCATGTGTTGACATCCACTAACAGATGATGTCAATTTAATCACTACTTTCTAATTTGAGCAAGGGATGTAAATTATTATTATTATTATAATTATTATTATTATTATTATTATTACAACAATTCTTCCCCAAGCTTAAGTTAGTCCCTGCTGTTTAGTGCCCAAATCTTTTTTTTTCTCTTTGCAGGTGCTATCTCTGTTGTTTGATTGCGGTCGTTTTTAACAACCGTAATCAAACTTTGAGCGTCTTCCTTTGAATTTGAACAAAGACGAAGTACTTTCTCTCTAACTACTCAATCACTCATCATATCTACCTGGTGTTCAGTTTCTTGTCAGATGTGCTGCAACCCTTTCTGAGTCATTCTAACTTATTAAGTATCTCTTTATACAGGGTATGATATCATACAATGCCTTCGGGTAATGATCATGAGGGGTAACATGTTCAGAGAAAAGCAATCTCTGATCTTTATTGATCTTTGCCTGTGACCAGGAGAAAATGCAACAATATAGATGACGGTATTCATTTGCACCTTTTATTTCTTTGAAATAAATTGGTCTGTCTACAAAAAATACTGCCCCATTTTAACTGGGAGTAGAGTTGTGTTTCAACACAGAGAGCGTGCCTCAAAAAGAGTTTTCAAGAGGAAGAAATATCAGCAATTAGTGAGTAACTGAGTAATAATCCTATCAGTTGCTTGGAAGCAAAGCCTGACTCACTGACCCTTTAAAATGTGCTATCTATTATCACTAACTGCATCAATTTCATACTCCTCGTGAATACCTTGAACTTTTTTACCTGTAATCGTTAAAGTTAGAAAGTGCTGTGAAAAGGAAATAAAATGAAAAGAAAGTTTTGTCAGCAAGGCACTTATTTGCACTTTGCAGAAGAAAACACCAGCTTCTATGGAACGTTGGTTTCTATGTTTATACATGCCGCCATGTGAATCTAATTTCCCTTTTAGAGTTTTACAAAGTTACATGTAATCTGATCATTTACGTACAAAAAAAGGTGAAATGGCCCTGGCTATTCCCAGAGTTTTAGAGAGTTGGAGGGCTGACAGATCATTCAGAGTCAAAACAGTGACAGCAAAAGGCACAGTAACAACATTCAGGGCAAATGTTTTGGATGCAATATTGTTCTAGAACCTACCAACAGGAGAGCACTCTTCTGTTAATAATAATCACTTATGTGAAGATATGTACCTTGGGCTTTTAGTGGGCAGAACGTGCACAAAGGACTGTTAATTACCTTCATGTGAGACATTTTCACAGGGGTGAGATACGTCTTATGAATGAAATTCTAGTGAATCTGCTGATGGTCTGGATTACGTGTGACTTCTGGAAGGAAGCTTTTTCTCAGTTGAACATTACACTCCCTGTAGTTTTAAAAGAGAGAGAGGTGCCTTGTAGGAGAGAGAGTAGGAGAACAACGCTACAGGCCCAAAGATGGTATGTGTATGAATGTAACAGTAAAGTTGAGCCATGTGCATAATACATAAGCATTGTGTGGTACAATATGAAGATTTCAAATAAATGTGATATATTTTGTAAGACGTTAATTCATCCTTAGACTAAAAGCTTTTATGAGTGTTTTTTCTATACCACAAGTGGTTCTCTGTGTTGGATATGCAACTAGCTACATATTTGCTAAACCGTCTGAATAGAGTTTGACTTTCTTGCTGCATGGGACCAAACCACATCATCATGTTATTGACTCCTTGAAGATATAACTTTAAAGAGAAACAAAGAGAAAGGCAACGCTTGGCACATTGCTGCACACTATAAAAACACTGGATCAACTGGCCTCTGTTGCATCACCCTAAAAACTTTACCAACCCACCTACTTTCAACTAATCTCATGTGTTCATGCCACAGCGAGTGAACTCTGAGTCACAGCTGCTCATATAGAGTTGCAGTAAGAATGGGATATTTTTTGTGTCACTGGGATCAGATACAGTTCAGTAAATGCAAGACCGTGAAATCAACATTTCCTCTCCCTGTGACTTGATTATCAACTTGTCCTGACATGCGCTGACTTCTGACACTATCAAACATGTGCCAGGAATAGGAACTCTCACCACAATTCATTGTGCACAGTTATTGAGTCTAACTTTGAACTTCATGGTTTTGCTACTTTATACTTTTACTACTTTAAACGGATGCTAAATACAAATTTTACTAATTTCTCAATCTGTTATCCGTCTGTATTTTTTAAATTGTTGCTTATTGTTGTCATTGAGATGTAATTTTTGGGTTTTTAATTAATTTGAATGTTCTTTTATACAGCACCTTCATGCTTTTTTTGAACAGCACTTTGGTCAACTGACGCTGTGTTTAAATGTCCTCTAGAAATAAACTTTACTTAATCATGCATTAATCTAATAATTCTTCTGAAATGGGCCATTCTGCATAATCCGTAATTCTACTGTTGATATTTGAAGCATATTGTGATCAATACTTTTGTACTTTTACTTGATTAAGATTTTTAATGCTGGCCTTTTATTTGTATTTTGTAATATTCTTATTGTTATTCTTCTTAAGTAACAGCTCTGAATACCTCTTACACAGGTTCTATGAGGTTGGAATTAGCAAAACCATCTAGATTAAGACATAACAACCTTGCTGTAAGGAGTTTAGTACTGCCCTGTAGAAATTCAACAATGGTTGAACTTTATACAATTGAACTTGTACTAGCAGCACCCATGGGGGCTTTTAACATATTTTCAGAGAGTAATTATGTTCAGAGATATGTATGTCCTCTCTGCAAAATGTTCACTAGGGATAACTGTGCAATGATCTGCGTCACCCAAATAATCTCTAGTGTCATATAACGTCACACAGTACATGAAGGGAAGAAAGTGTTGATCTATGCTTTGCTGGAACTGCTTACATTGTGTGTGTGTGTTTGTGTGTGTTTGTGGACAATTACTCACCATTCAGTCATTTGCAACCACACCCAGCATCTATTGGGGATGAGATTTATAAGTGTAGCACTCTGCACTCTCTTAACTTGCCACTGCCATCAAGTGATAAAAATGTTTAATGTCAGCCTGAGTGCACGGAATAAACAGAGAATTCAAGCCTGTGTTGCCATCAAGTGAGGATGATATGAAAGTGATTAAAAAGGTGAAGAACCAAGCAAAGGCTACATGTTTTATAACATCCACAGGTTTTATAGCCACTTGATTTATACTAGAAATTCACTTTGAAAGAACAAAAAAAGTTTTGTTCTTTCAAAGGGAATTTCTAATATAAATTAAATGATGATGGGATGACATTTCACTAAGATTGTAGGCCTACTTTGGATGATCGTGTAAAAAATAAAAATTGATTGATTTGTTGATTGATTGATAGATAGACATTATCTGGTCCTTTCCAAGAACAACACCCCTCAAGTCAATTGTTGTGCAAAAACTTCAAGGATTGTAACATCCTGTCCGACTAATCAATCTGAGAGTATAGCCTCTATTTGATCATCATTTAGATGGATGGCACTGGGACATAATTGTATCAAAACTAAGGAGGAGGGGCACTGGTATTGTGCATGATTGATTGCTCATCACTATGTAGTCACACCTGCACTTTACCTGCCACGACAAGAAAGAAGAAAGAAAAACCTAAAAGAGTAGCCTACATATTCAGCTTTTTGAAGGCTATTTTATATCAGTCCATATATCCAAATGTAAGGTTCAATTTGATTTAATTTGAAGTTTAGGTCATGGTAATGCATAGAAACCCAATTTTCCCTCACAGTATATTTCTCCTAGGAGTTTTAAAGTTGGGAAAATAATTGTATTCTCTTTTTGACAGTGTAACATATAAATTGTGGATCATCTTGTTCCCCGACCTTTATTGAAGGTATCCAAGGTTTTCACTGGGTGAAATATTTCAATTCTCAAGAGTACATTATATTATATTTATATTATACGTCTATTTTATCAAAGACAAACAGTGTCATTACTTACTCGCATTATATATTAGCCTACTCTGTTTATATAGGCTATCCTAGACAAAATGCTATACTGTTGTCTTGCTTTTGTATTTCATTTAAGTTTAACTTCTATTTTTATCTATTTAGTTTTACACATCTCGTATTATTATTTTCACTTTATCTATTTATCTGTAGTTAGGCCTATGTCTGTCCCTGCTACTGCTACTGCTACTGCTAACAACAACAACAACAACCACATTTTCAACTCTGGGGACCAATACAATCTTATTTTATTTTAGGATCACATCAAATTTCTTCAAAATGTAATACATATTTGTTTGCTTTGGAATGAATCATCACTGGGAAATGACGCAAATAAAAAAAAATGCGAGTTCAAACAGAGGGCAGCAATCATAAGTGCAATATTATTTACTAACAGCAGGTGGCAGCGATGGCTAAGGTTAATTCCATTGAGTAGTTGTGTGTCTCTAGAAAGCTCCAGAGCTTTTAATAGTTAAGTTTACACACTGCAAGTCATGTAAACGCAGTGATACCCGCCAGCATACTCGCAAAACAACGGAAGGACATTATCTATCGTCTTATTTGAGAGTAAAAACGCGATCATCGTTAAAAGGGGGCAGGGCAGAGGATTACATCACCGCCCACTTGCTAACGATATCTTGCGGCCTCCACTGTTTTGATTCACAGCTTCGACGGGAGGGGCAGAGATGGCGGAAGACGGCAAGTCCGGTTAACTACTTCAAGCTACCCTACTACTGCGGTAAAACTCCGTATTACAAAATAAAATATTGGAGTTATCGGGGAAACTGGCAGCTTTGTACGGTACTCGACTCCGCCTGGAGGAAATGGAGATATCGGCGGAGGGAGAGGCGGAGGAGCGCAGGTGAGGGACACCCGGGGCTGGTTTGTTTCCCGACTGACTGGCTAATGACCATGTTTATTCAAAGAGCAAAACTTGACACTGTATCACCAAGAATCCACTCGTTAACTAGTTAACGTTAAATAAAGACGACCAATAATGTTTTGGAGCGGCAGCAATCTCATTTGTGTGTTGACCATTGTAACGCTAATAATGTTTGGTAGCTATCCAGCTAACACTGGTGGATTACTGACGCTGGCGTGCTACAGGGGCTAGGCTAGGTTAACCTGGCTTGTCAGGGGTTGACAACACCATTAGCTGCGAGGCTTGTCAACTTGTCTAATACCAAAGGTCAACTAATTGACTAGCTAGCTAATTCTACAAGCTTGGTTGCAGTTAAGCTTTTTGTATGCACATTTGTTAGCTTCATGCTAGGGCGTTCACTACAGTTAGCGCTGACAATGCTAACTGTTAGCTAGCTATCACCTCGATAGTCTGTGCTAACAGCTAACGCTAGCTGTCAAATGAAGTTAACATATGGGAGTTGCCGCTATAATGTGCGGAATAATCATATACTATTAAAATCGGTTAAATTTCAACCATGATTCAGTTTAAAATATTGCCCAATTTAGCAAGCAACATGCCCTATTTTACACGAGCTGTCACCCGAGATAACACAACGCAGTTGTTGACAACACGATTACTGTGTAATGATTATAAGCAGTGTCAAGACAAATGCCTTGATGCTTCTCAAATGGAACGCACACACACACACACACACACAGACACACTTCATCAACTGACGCTTTTATCCAAAGCGATTCAAAATAACTCAGAAATAATCACATAGAAGTACATTAGCTTCAAATAGACTAAACTACAAAGTGCAACGTGTAGGTGCAATCTTTTTTCACACACTCAAGCAGCTAAACAGTTTATCCTTATCCTCAACAAACCTCCCTGAGCCTTGTAGAATTTCCATCCTTGATGTGACCGCACACAAACACCCTCACACACTAACCACTAAGTTGCATAAAACATCATGCTTTTGCAGTATGTGGAGAATGTTCTCTAACATTGAGCCTCCCTCTTTCCATGTTACATGATGTGATTTGATTAGTTAGCTCGGTAACTGAACTCGTGATGGTGTTCGTCACTGCTGCTCTTTATGAGAAAAAGGCTTGTATTCATACGTGTGCTATTGGTAGGTTTCAGAACCTTCACTTTTCACAAACTCTGCATCCACTTCTCTGCCTGACATCATGATTGTGAGTAAATAATGATAATGCGTATTGTGGGTGAGTCAGTTCCGCTACATGACTAAATCGTTCTTGCACAAAACAATTTTTTTTTTTTTTTTTTTGTATCTTGGATTTGATTAAGACCTTAATTGATTATTTTGATACAACAAATTATGTTTGGGTGCTAACATTTATATCTTATATTGCCTTTAAGCACACTGCACACACTATTTGCCAAAGTATAATATATTATAGTACATGCAGCAGATGACCTGTTCAATACTTCTACACTCATAGAATGCACGCTCAAGTGTGAGTGTCTTCTGATAACAACATATTTATTGGACCCGTTGCTACAGCAACAAGACTAGTTTTTAATAACATTCAGTTTGACTGCTACCTTAAAGGGAAACAGAGGAAGTCCTGGATTTGAGCCAGTGCTTATGGCTCTTAGAGAATGTGACCTGATATACTGTTTTGAAGTTAGAACAAGTTGTAACTTCCCTGCTAGGGAATCAATGGCAATTGGCTCCGTAGCAACCATTATTTGTGGATTGTAGTTTACGGTATTAACATTGAGATTTTAGGAAGGAAATTAAAACCTTTAAAACTTTGGATGCACACACATCTTAGCTCTTCTGAACATTTAATTTATAGAGAGTTAGGACAGTTTGTAGGCAGTCTGTTTTTTTGGCTTAGATGTATTGTTACTGCTAACATATTAAATGATAGTCAGCACTCCCAGTTAGTCACCGCGTTCAAGATTAAAGCTAGGTTACTTTAACTGCTGAGGACTTGATTTTTAATTTTGCGTAAAGTTTTTTTTTTGTTTGTGTGAGTAATGATTTGAACCCCGACACTGCTAACATCAGCACTTCTTAACCTCCTTCCTAAACTTCCTCCGTCACACTGTCTCACTCCTTTCTGCTGACCTGTTTACCTCACAGGAAGGAGCACTGGAAGCTACTCTCAAGCCTGAAGACCACAGTGGAGGGTCTTGTGTCCACCAACAATCCCAACGTGTGGTCACGTTACGGCGGCCTGCAGCGGCTCCACAAGGACATGAACAATATTCTGAGCCATAGACTGAAAAATGAGCAGGTCAGAACTCAGGATACCCGACTGATGACACTGTGCCTTTTTGAATTCATTTATTTGTTGTGAATCGACTACTGATCATTTTCTGATCAAGCTCTGAGAGATTTGCAGGTCAAAGTTAGCTTTTGTTAAACTTTCCTGTAAATCTGCAAGGAAGTCTGTTTGAACATTGAGGAGTACTTTGTTCTAGGTGTTTCCCATAACTCCACAAAAATTGTACAACAAACTGCAGTGTTCGTTTGCCCAGTATTTCCAGATTACCCATGTTACACCCTTAATATCACTTTCTTCTGTGGTGGAAATCTGATTGCAGATGCTAAAACAAATGCTACTGACAACATGCATACTTGCGTAATACACATAGTTAATGTATCCCTTCTCTTCATCAGCAAGCAAGTTTCTCACTTACCCACAAGTTGTCAGGAATGGGTGCAATGGGTTTTTATCACATGCTTTACCAGCATATAGAGTAATGTGTCTTACATTTTGGCAGTATAGTAAGAATCAGTTGACTTCCTGTAATACAGAGGAAAACCTTTCACTAAGTGATGCATTCCATATTGGCATATATTAAACTGGTATTCTTTGTAACTGGGCTATGCTGTTGTGTCTTGCAGGTGTACTACAAACAGAGAGACTATTGGCCATTTGTGTGGTGTGTTCGCTACATCAGCCCCCACCTCGCCTCACACGTTGAACAGGTATGATCACTGCTAGCTCCATGAAAGGTGTTTGGGTATGTCAACATTTTAAAATTTAAAATTGACATAAAATCTCTTAATATTGTCATGACAGGGAAGTTTGTGTGAACAAGTGCCTAAACATTGCTATCTTGCTCGAGGCTATGATTTTTTTCAGATTTTAATTGTAAATTTAATAGTGTAAGGTGAGCTTTCAGATTGTGAAATTACTTTGCAATACAGTTCTCATTGTGTTCCCAGAAAACCTTGGTAATTTGCCAATAAGAAATACAGTAGGTCTGGACGATATTGGACAAAAACTGATATTGTGATACTCAGAGAACATTTTTGGTTTTGTAGAAGAGTGCATCTACATACTGTAGAAGATACAAATTAAAACCAAAGCAAGTAAACGCTGTGACCATTCATCTGAAGGAATTTTGGAGAGGGTTGTTTTGTAGAAACTAGTTGGTTGACCAGCATGACACCATTGTATTCATTTAATACTATCAATCCAGGCTAAATGTGTAAAGTGTATGGCAATGACTGCATGGCCAGCTTGTTTGTTTGATAAATTGATCAGACCTGCATGTCACACGCACTAACAACAAACTCTGTGTGTCCAAGAACAATTAAATCAGTGTAAATTACTCTAGATCAGACACAGACTACTATGGTAGTTGGTTATGGCTATATTGTCTGCCATCTCTTAGTTTTGTGCTGATATGATTTCTTTTTTTAGTTCCACTCACTCTCACGCTCACTCTGTTTAGACTGTCAAGCCTATCATCTGCATCACACCTTGATGTCAGACCTGTCTCTTCACCACTTCCTCCCATTGCTTCTTTAGATGAACAAATGTATCATACAAACTCGGCTGCAAACTAACCGGATGTTTAGAGTTAAAAAAAAAAAAAAAGTTGGTCCAACATCCAACGAAACTGGTTCTCACGGCACAAAAATCAGTTTGAGACTGTTTATGTTCACAGAAATAGCATTTGTCATGTCCCTCTGCTTTTTGCACCCCTGTCACCCTCTTTCCCCATCTACCTCTTCCTTCACTATATGAACCTGTTTCACATTTCTTACTTTCTTTTGCACCCTGTGTGTCCGTTCACAGTTCAGTCACCTGGAGCCGGTGCTGAGCAGTGGGATGCAGAGTGCTGGGGAGAGCTACAAGGCCGAGCGTTGGCTCCTTCACAGCTTACAGGTTCACATGCTTTCTGCTCAGCTCCGACCCCTGCTCCGACATCTAGGGCATACACGTAAATACTATAATGGTGAGTTTTGATGTTCACAATGAGTCACATTAATGGTTCAGCTTAAAATAAAAGACAGTGATGTGAAGTGTAAACTAAAGTAAAAAGCAGCTAAAGAAATGTATTTTTGTTTTTTTTCTCTTTTCTTTGACTCTCTCTTCTCACTTTTTTTCTGTGTCTTCACTTATGTTCCACTAAATAATTATCTCTCTCGTCATTATCTCTTTGTCTCCCTCATTGTTTATCTCGCTCCTTCTCCCGTCCTGTCTCTGCCTATCAGATGATGCCTTTCTGCTAAGTGAGCCTCATGTGACCGCCATGTTCCAGTGTCTGGAAGCAGTGGAGCAGAATAACCCCAAACTGCTGGCCCAAGTAGACACAGTCGGGGTGGGTCTCGTGAAATGACCTCAGTAAAGTCTGTCTGATTTGCTGCATTTACAGCCGTTACCATTTTGTTGTAAATCTTTTGTTCATCTCTTTGTAATTATGTTTTGGTTCTTGACATTATATGATGTTCTTCTCTATTTTATTTAAAGTTGTGTATATTTATTGTCTTTCTGCTTTTGACAATTATGTGGTTATTTAACTGTCATCTGCTGTTAGACAGCCAATCAAAACTGAAAGTGACTTTAACTGAAAGGACATTTTTAAGGAGGACATTCGGGATGAGGCCTTCAAATATTTTATCCTCCCCTTTTTACCCTCCAGCTATCCCCTCTGAAGGGCCCACTATGTCTGGGCCTATTAAAGAGCCAGAGCCTGTGTGTGTTGCCCGGGGTTGGTGGGGCTTGGAGGAACGCGGACTCGGCTCCCAGAAGAGAATCTCTAAATCGCAGACTCACCACCTCTAACTGCTCCCTCCAAGAAGCAGTTGCCACTAGCAATAACTCAGGGAACACTACTGGAATCGGATCCCAAAACGGCAAAAGCACAAGTGAGGAAAGGGTGAAGAGTGTCAAGTGTATGTGGGGTTTGTTTATATTATGCTTTTATTGAGTATTTTCCCTTGATTCAACAGTTCTCATAAGGCTCAACTAAATGTGCTGAAATAATAAGGAAGGCAGACAGCTTGCAGGTGATCTGTTTGGGTTTCACTCGGGTAATTTGGGTCTCTATTACTTCACATTAAAGAGCCCTATCATACTCATTTTCAGCATCATATGTGTACTCTTGGGGTCTGCTAGATAGGTTTAAATGCTTTGATGTTAAAGCGCCGATATTAGGCTCATTTTCAGGTTCATAATTGTATTTTGAGGTTGTACCGTAATCTTTACATGGTTTCATTTTCAAAAAACACCATATTTTTGTTGTACTGCACATTGTTGCAGACCCTCATTTCACCCCTGTGTGTTTAGGTCTCCGTTTTAGCTACAGAGTGAGACATCTCACTCGTTTTAGCTCCAGAGTGAGATATCTCATTTCTATACTATCTTTGTTGGGAGTTGCACATGCGCAGTAGCTAGGTGAGATCCCATCAGCTAGATGACTTTCTCCAACTTTGGTTAGTACAAGGCAGGATTAGCTGGGAGACTTCTTCTAAACGAGGGCCACTTGTGGAATACCTGCAAAACAGGGACATGTAAGTTGTTCTTTTGTACATTATGGTGAACTAGTGTGTTGTAGCTGTGTTTTGCCATTGAGAACGAGCTAGCATGTGCTACAGTACTGGCGTTCTCAATCAGTGACATCACTAGTTGAGGAATTTCAAACAGGAATGTGTTTGAGGCATTTCAGGCAGTTGAGGAAAAAGTGCTGTCCGTGGGAGAGAGAGCTCCATTTGTTTTTTTCTTCATTCTTTTATATTATCTATTACATTCACCAAAAGATGGAGAACCGATACAAAAAGCATAATAGGGGCTCTTTAAGGAATTCCTTTCAGTATCATTAATTTGTATCAATCTTTGGCCTGTTGAAAATAAGTATAGGAGTTAATAAGCAGAATTCCCTTAGGTAGAAAATGGGTATTTATGACAACATGGACTTTGTTTCAATATTTTGCCACATCTGGGTTTCTGGTTGATTTTTTTTTTTTTTTTAGAAATTTTAGCAAACAGTTTCGTCTTTTACCCGACTTAATGTATTTGTCTCTATTTAGCAAAAGTTTGTAGTTGTTGTTGTTAGTCATGGGTGGCGGATGTTTGGGGATGACACTATAAATGCACTACAGTTTGTATGTGACTAGACGGATAATACTGTACAGAGGACTGATTGTTTGTGGACAAGGTCAGTTATTGAAAGCTTTCATTGCTCAATGTATTAAACTGGCTGTACTCACTAATATGGATAAAGCAGTTTTTGGAGTTTTTTCTTTTTCTAAAAGTATTTCAACATTGTTACTTTTTTGGATCTTTTTAGAAATCTGTAAGATAGGTGTTAGCAAGTGAAAGGGTGGAAATAACAGAAGCATGCCTGTTTTGTGTCTCCATCCATCTAACCTGATCTACTTGTTCTGTTACAGATACTACCTCTGCAGCCAGCAGGTCGGGAGCTCCCTGGATATGTGTGTCCCAGCCGGGGGAAAGCGAGCAAAGTGTTACACACAATCCTGGCCCTGTTGCCATCTCCTTCACAGAGTCTCCCTTGTCCACCACCTTTCAGCCTGAGGCCGGGGATTCTGGTGAAGGCGACTATGACGATGGTCCGGAGTACTTGGCTATTGGTAACCTCGGGCAACGCAGCCGCTGTGACTCTCGAAGCTCCACCCACAGCAGTGAGCAAGGTGTCCCTCTGGAGCAGTCACTGCAACAAAGTTCCCTAGCCCGGCCCCCACCCAGATGTTCATCTTTTTCAGAGGGCCAGAGGGGGCCGGAGCGGGGGTCCCGAGCACACACCCGCTCGTTTTCTGACACAGGCATCAATCAGAAACTCAAGAACGGTAAGAAACTTGGAGATAACTGTAGTTGTTGGTGCCGGACAAAAAGTGAATGTTCAAATTTGGTTGTGGGCTGCAACGTTGGGTGCCATTTTTGCATGCATTAGAGTTTTGTGCGGACTTGACTTTCTTTGAACATTGCTTTCTGCTGCCTGCATGTTTACAGATGAAAACATATTACGGTTTGCAGTACTTGTAGGAATCAGTTGAAATCTGCTTTCGTGGCATGGGATTTTTTTGGGGAAGAGTTTAATTGGGCTTACATTTGAATACTTTCCAGAATTCAATTGCTGTAGACTGTAGTGAGGCTTCATTTTCCTGCATATGATGGAAACATACCTGATTAATGATTCCTTTTTTGCACAATGTTTGCATATAACGAAGGTGTGATTCAGATGGGGGGTGTATCTGCATGGACTGTTTGTTTTGTAGCTCTGTGGCGCGGCCACACTTTTTTTTTTTTTTTTTTTTTTTGCAGAAAGCGCACACTTCCTGTCTAAAGGTTTTATACGCTTCCAAAGTAACATCTTTATTCTCTTTGCTCAGTATTTCCCCTTCTTGGCTTGAGATAACTTTCTGTCCTTCTGCTCTATCTCTCTCTTTTTACTGTTTATGCGAAGGAGTGGGCCACAGAAAAATCACCATAATAATAGAAGATCCGGTAGCAGGTTGGCAGTGCAGTTCAGCTGTGCTCCATCATTATACTCTCCATCCCTCTCATTTCAAATCTTGCCTTCAGCTCCTTCATACTGGTTTTGTTCTTTTAATGTTTTTTTTTTTTAAACTGTTTTGGTTTGTGTTACTCGGAACATATTGATGTGATGAGGCTATGATCCCTTTCAGTGTTGTTAGTTTTTGCTCATGCACACATTTTTCATGACCAAACAGTGTTTTGTGTATTATTTGTGTGAGTGTTATGGAAGTTATAAGTAAACTGTTTGTAAACATATTCATGTCATTATAGTTATGCTAATTTTGTCAAAGCAATTGTTTTTGTGTTGCATGTACATGATGTTACATAGAAGTGTTTCACTTCTGTGTCACTGATGTTTTTTCTGAGTCTGTACATCCCTAATTCAAGTCATTATACTGACAAAGGGTAGCAGTCATGTTTTGTTTCTGCATGTAATACAATGACCCATTTCCATACATTTTATTGATTGTTTTAACAAAAAAGAACAATAAAATCAGAATATCTTTTTATCTGAATGGTGATGCATGTTCATACATTTAAAATGATATAGTGTTTAATTTAATGGCTCTGGTATGTAGGTGATAAAATCCCTTAACATGTACTATTTGTCTCTTAGAATCAGCAGTTGAGGACTGCTGTATTAAGAACTACAGCCCTTTCTCACCTCAGCGCGAGGATGCCAGCACTCCCAGTTCCATGTACATGGAGTCTCGTGAGTTTTCTGTTTGCAATACTTTAAAATGTGCGTTTACAGTAATGTTGTAGCTACTGTTGCACATACAATGAGTGCATAACTGTAGGAAAAATGTTGCTCTAAACCTCAAAAGAAGATTTGAGCCAAAGAAAGTCTACAGCAGACTTGGGAGGAAGTTGGACAGGAAAGCTGACATGGAATGTTGACAAAAACAAATTTTTCAGTTCCTGATATTTGAATGTTGTGAGTAAGTCAGCCGGTCAATAAACGTGACACTCTGGACCCCAACAGGATGGTCATAAAAAGGTTGAATAGATGTGTGCATGTGTTATTGGAATTTTATGGTTTAGACAATAAAATAACCTGATAGCATGCAGTTAGCTTTTGGCAAGCCTAGAGCATTTTATTTAATTTTTATTAAGGTGCTTTTTGAGACTTTTTGAAAGCTTGAAAAGATGACATTACAAATCCAACAGAAACACACCTAAGTGGAGAGAATTCAATTGCAAATAAATGCAAATGCTGCGTAGTGATGTCATGTATTTAATGTGTTCATGTTTTGGTCTCTTCAGATGGGTCCCAGTACAGCAGCAGCGTTACAGACGGGATGTTCAGGAAGCCGTCAGAGGGTCAGAGCCTCATCAGCTACCTGTCGGAGCAGGACTTTGGCAGCTGTGCTGACCTTGAGAAGGTTAGCGACTATTTTAACAAATGTCTGACTGGTGGTTATTGATCAAGTAGTCCATCATAAATTCAGTCAATTAGTGAAAATATATCCAAAGCATGGGGCCCTGAGGAAAAATAAATTAATAAATTTGGTGTTATATTTTCAAGTCAATTGATTTCACCTACCAATCATGTTAGAGGAACGCAGAGCTTAAAGTTCTTGTGCCTGGTGCTGGATTTCTGGGGTATGACTATTTTAGAAAAATAATTACAAAAAAGTCCACATAGGATTTGGTTTTTTATGCGCTAGATTTAACCAATCATCGAACTTCCACCTACCAATGAAACGAGTTCTAGCCAATCAGATGCAAAGTAGGACGGGTCCTTGCCAAAATGTGAGCTTGCGGTATGGTCTCCGTGGTAACACGGCTAAATAAATGTTGCTACAGCTGTAGTTGAGAAAGGACAAATGGCGCTGGGCATGAATAAATAGACAGTTAAATAGAGGAAAAGAGGAAAAGGGTGGAAAACGGAGGCACCTGGCTGCAGCACATGTTCAAGGGAGATAGTGTACGGAAGCAACGGTAAGAAAGTGCTAGTCACAAAGCTTTCTTCCGTTCACTTTGTCATACGAGTACGTCACCGGCATTGACCGCTGCAACTGCCCCTTTGCGGTCAGTTATCATGTTTGTGATAAAAACGATACGTGTGTGCACGTTCATGGCGGGACACGATTTTCATTAACGATGGCCACTGTGTAAAATGTATTTAAAGTCCAAACTGCCTTTACAAAGCTGTCTGGAATCAGCATGGCCGTTATTTAAACATAATGGCCTTGTCCCAGTGTTTAGACGTCTAGTTATATGAAAAGCTAAACAAAGCAAAGTTGCAAAAGTGTACATACTGTAAAGGAAGTGTCAACATGGACAAAACCATGAATGTACTAGTTTGCTCCTCTGAGGATGACTTGGCCAAAGTAACATCTAGAAAGTTTTGTTTTTGCAATCCTTCAATGTAGGATTATAATATTCCTGCAACATGAAATTTACATTGACTCTTATTTATCCAAAACATTTTACTTCTTACAAATTATGACTTTTATTGTGTAGAAAGGGAGCATTTTGAAACATTACACTGTGGCACCCCCCCCCCCCTTTAAAAATTCCAGAACTCTGTGCCAAAATTTAGCATAACCTGTGAAAAATTGAAGGTTCAGCGTTGAACTTATTATGTTACATGACTGAAAAGATAGAATTAGTTTCCTCCTCTGATTGATCAATCAATCATTTTCTCTGTGCTCTGTAGGAGAATGCTCATTTCAGCATTTCAGAGTCCCTTATTGCTGCCATTGAGCTAATGAAGTACAACCTGCGGCGTCAGGAGGAGGAGGGCGAGGAGGACGGAGACAGCGACTGTGAGATTCAGCAGCTCAAACAGAAGATCCGCCTGCGGAGGCAGCTGATCCGACGCAGCCGCCTGCCACCCTGCGCAAACTACCAGCACCGTAAGACAACATTAGTAGTGGGGAGCTGTAAAATGGGAAAGTAGTCCCCTATACGAATCCATGATGTTGAATTTTCTTTTGCAAGGTTCTTTTCTTCATATAATTCTTAGTTGACTAAAAGAGTCACAGAGGACAGAGTAAGCCCCGCCCCCGTTCACTCACATACGGCTCCCAGCAACATGGAGAGACACAGCCGACAGCGCCGGTCCACACTTCTGAAATTTGTACAGTTTTAATTATTAACACAGCTGTATATTGTTAAGCATGAGAGGCAAACCTGTATTTGTACCAGGGTTTCCGCTAGTAAAACCGCTATTGTGGCGGGCACGCCAAAAAACAAAGAAGTTAGTCAATGACAATACAGACATTTCATATACACGACGTGTTTAACTCTGCTGACCTGCCGTTCAATCCCTGCTGGACTCATTCATAATGAGTCAGCCGTCGCTCTATGGGAAGCATGCGCACCCCCCCCCCCCCCCCCCCCCCCCCCCCCCCCCCCCCCCCCCCCTCTCCCTAGCTCATTAAGCAGTCTGTTACTGTTATTGAAAACAAGTGAAGGAGCTTTCCCAGAGATGTTTTTTTTTTTAATAATATATATATCCTAGGCTATGTATTTCAGATAATTTTTATTTAAATATGTATTGCAGCTGTATATTTTCAATCTGTGAAGGAAACCCTGTTTTTGCATTTAATTTAAATCCCAATCTGTTTTAATAAAAGAGCTTGTGAAACGTGGCTTTGACCTTAAAGTGAACATTTTGCCCGCTTTTGTAAAGAAACAAAAAAACAAAACAAATAGAGGTGTGTATGTATTGCCATTCAACCGACAAATACAGATATGATTTTTAGTCCTGGAATAGTAGATCTCTAGTGCACTATGGATGTGAAAGCAGTTATAAATGGCCTATAGGCTATGTGACAATAAAATTTGTTAAGGTTAAAATCAACAAATAATTGTGATTATTAATCGTGATCACAATATTGATCAAAATAATTGTGACCATCATTTTGGCCATAATCGTGCAGCCCTAATTCTAACAGTTATTAATAGCAGTCTGTCCTCTGGAGTAGTCCTTATGAATCTTAAACATGCAGTTAGTTGTGCTGCCTTTTATTTAAAAAAACATGTTGAATTTTGTCCTTTTTACTTCTGCGTCATTCTTTTGTTTTGTCTCGTCTCCTTTCTCTCCTGCAGTTTTCCACTCCACTGACAGCGGATGCTCCCGGAGGAGCTCTCAGGACTCCTGCGATGGCCTGTCTGATTCCGGCTCAGCTGAGGAGGTGGAGGAGTGTGAACTACGAGGTAGAGAGAGGGAATGAGGGAACACCAGGAAAGATTACAAACAGTACTTGTTTTTGAGTGTCACAATTGCCTTATAAAGTGTGACTAAACTTCCTAAACCAGGTATATGAATGCACATTTGCTGTATTTGTCAGTTCAGCTATAGTACCATCTTTTTACTTGATAATAGACGAGCCACACCAAAATATTCCCATATATACAGTACACAATATGTAGGAAGTCTCTGAAGAATTCATCAATGGTCTGCATAAATGAGTTTGTTTCAGTCATAATTGATAACTTCATCACTACATTTGCTTCATATTGCTCACTCAGCATGTCACGGTTCATGACCATAAACTTGGAAGTCTGAGTACAAATGTCACAGAATGATAGTCTGTAAAATGTTTTTATTAGTTTTGCTATTTATACAGACTTTAGTCATGTGAGTCATCATGATAATTTGATATGGATGTTTGGTCTGGAAAGCTTCTAGTATAGGTTCCAGTCAGTGTTCACAAAGTCATTTAGCAACATTTTTCTTCTGATTTAATTGGTTTGGATGCCAATTGCTCTTTTGTGTAACAAATAGTAACAGCAAGAGACTAATCACTTACATCTTACAAATATCTCAACATTTATTGCTTTGATACTGTGAACATGGATTGTGGGATTTCATATGTGCATGTACTTTTGTTTTGACTTTGATTGACTATTACTACACTTTTAAGTACTGCGGTTTGAGCAAACAAAGTTTGTTGTCTCTTGTAGCTGTATAACTGCATGAGTTCCACATGTACTGTGTCAGTGCAGTTTGCTTGGGACACTGACCTGCTGCTCTGTGAGGTGTTAAAATATTTGTGCTTTTGGTGACAGTTGTGTTGAGTTTTAGTTTCTGTCTCTCAGATGGCTGTGAGGGTCAGTCCCTGTTGGCGGTGTCTCAGAACGGCCTCTCCCTGTCACTCGCCTCCCTCTTCTCAGGTATCTGCAGGCTGCTCGGGTGGGCGAGGCTCCACAGCTACAATAAAGACAGTTTGCTGTTGCGGTGCTCCTCTGAGAGGAAGCTGATGGCTCCACTCCAAACTGAGAATTTCTTCCTTTAATTCCTCCTCTTAAACTAGATGGCATTTCAACTATTTACAGTTAATGGCTTATTTCTGGTCTTTACATAATCATACTTAATGATTCCGTTCAAATCTTCCAGTGATCTCACAGTAAGTTAATGACTTGACTTTAGGGAATCAACCTCAACAATACTCAAACTATCTACTTTCCAACTTACTAACGTCAACTTATGGATATAGATTTTTATCTCTTAGGAAATCCATGGACTGGCAGCTTCCACTTTTGATTCTGCATGGCTGTATGTACTTGCACTTGCTGTCATGCAGTACCAGCCTGAAGGAAGTACTACACTATGCAAAGGCATAACTAAAGGATCTTTTTCTAACATTAACAACTAGTAACAAAAGTATGCCTTGTTTTACTTTGTTGGCCGTGTTAAGATAAATGGCTCTCAGTATCTTACAAAACTTCAGGTCGTACTGCAGGTTCTCAGTTTGGAGTCAAGCCAGCTGCCTCCTTCTCACCTCAGCTGAATAGTGCTCTTGGCGGTTTGTGTTAGTGCTTGTTGTTCAGTGCTTCAGGATTATGTTGGACAAATGTGCCTGTACCTGTTGAGTTTAGGGAGTCTCTTGGGAGGAGATGAGCGACTTAAGAAGCGTTTTTTTTTTTTTTTGGCAACTAACTATTCCTTTATCCATCCCCTCCATTATTCATTATCTTAAAAGCGACTCCAGTCAGAATGAGGTGTGATTTCTGTCATATACACATCCTTTTCACCTTGTTTCTTTTTAAAAGTTTGAAGTACCCAATATTGATTGTCTCTTTTGTGACATTCTATATCATAAAGCATATTTTAGTACTAGCAAAGTGATAATTTGATCGAGGGCACAGGCTGTTTTGTCTGAGGCCCATTATGAACATGACTGCTCCTAAAAACGACAATATATCAATATAATATCAAATTTTGATACAGTAACATTTTTGTGCTTTCCTGGACCACATAACTGGTCATATTTTTTTGAACAACAAATGCATGTATCTATCCTAAAAATCCCAAATTATTTAATCTTAATTGCATCCCTTAAACAAAATATCTTACCCTAATTTAACCAAAATCCTTAAACCTAATCAGAATCCAAAAGAATAATCATATGTGTGATTACATTTTAGTAGTGATGAACATTTTATTTTGGTAGTACTGTAACAGAAAATCTGCTGTCATAGGGTTTACGTGATGTGAGTCAATCACCATGCCTGTGCTTTCTGCTTCTACCGCTGCTAAACATCATCCTGTGCTTGTAGTTTTACTTTGCAGTAGTTCAACTGTAAGCACATATAATATTAAGCTGGACATTTTATGAGATTTACAACAGATCTTTTGTTTTGTTCAAACAAGAATTCATTCCTAATAAAGCTTACTGCAACGTTTTTGCTTACATATTGTTTGTGAAGTGTTACTATAAAATGTGGCAGCAAGGCTCTACTTTTGAAACATTCTGGCTTTCCTGCATGCTACCTGCTAAATTGTATTTAAAACTCTCTCACTCTATCTCTAAACGTTAAACCCTGCTTAGCTGTAGTAACAGTAGCAAATAGTGTCATGGAAAGAAGTTAACACGATCCACCAGGCAACTGCTGGTACTGTACAAGTAGTTTTTATTTATAACCAAATGTAGCCATCATCTGACTGTTATTTTCAATTCTACAAATCTTAAAAGTTTAGCTGCCTGGTGGATAAAAATGCGTATAACTGGTGCACTGCTTATTAGTGGTCAAATCTCTTTTATTTCACTGGTCCTTATTGTCTCCCAGATGCAGACATTAAGCGCAGGATAAGCTCCAGCAGCAGGTCGTTTCTCAGCTCAGAGTCCATGTAAGTTACACAGCCTCATTATTCCTCTTAATGATAAATTTCATTTTTCTGAATCTCAATAGATGAATGCTGTTGAATTTTATTTGAATTATTCACAGAAAAAACACATTGGTTAAAAAAAAAAACTCTGGGACTCATTCATTTTAATGGTAATATGAACCACAGGGGGGATTTTATGACAGCACTGTGGATTAGCGGCAACCTAAAAAAATGTATGCATAACATATTTTTGTGTATTTTCAGCTCTCCATCTTTCCTCCAGTCTAACTCGGCTGAGTCAGTAGCCATGGGTTTACTCCGGCAATTTGAGGGCATGCAGCTTCCTGCAGCCTCGGAGCTTGACTGGCTGGTCCCAGAACATGACGCTCCACAGAAGGTGTAACGTCTTTGAGCAGTTCTTTGCAGAATAGCGGTTCTCCGCACTTGGCACTCAACACGCAACAATGGACGTTTAATAACTTATTTGCTGTTTCCTAGCTGCTGCCCATCCCTGATTCTCTGCCGATCTCGCCTGATGATGGCGAACACGCTGACATCTACAAGCTGAGGATTCGGGTCAGAGGCAACCTGGAGTGGGCACCGCCGCGACCACAGATCATCTTCAACATTCATTCCCCCCCCAAGTGAGTCCACACCAGGTTTTCCCTGCCCTTATAGACTTTCTCACTTTTTTTCTTCCTTCCGTATATTTTAAAATACATTTGTTGTCATCTTTTTCATGACACACTCAGCTAGTTATTTCTCGTTTGGAATACGATCTTGTATTTTACGCATATAGTTCACTGAAAGTGTTTCTGAAAACATTTTAAGCGAGACATAGGTCATACAGTTGCTGAATCTGTCAGTGGTTTAGATCGACAAAGTTCCGTTTGAAAGATTTTTGTCAGATTTTGAGAGGCTTTTGTCACGCTCATCCCGCTCGTCATTTCCGGTATGTGTTTTGACATAAGTGCACTGATTCGCTAGTCAAGTGCTAGCACTCCACCAATCAGATTGGTCATTGAGTCCGACTGCCCACTGGCCGATTCAACAAGTCAAATCAGCCCACTTTAAAGGTGCTCTTAAGCGATTTTTGGGTGACATTACTTCTTGTTAACGTTAGAAGTATTTTCAAACAAAACAAGACTAGCTTGCCCCTCCCTCATCCCGTCCCCTCCCCCTCCCTTCTGTGTTTTCGCACACTAATCCCCCAACCCCCACCCCCGAGTCCTTCTTGTTGGTTATTGGCTGGAACGCTGGAACACTCTTAGCGTTTGCTTGGTGGTGCAGGTGGGCAGAGTTTGTCTTTGTTGCTGTTTGTAGATCCTGGGCTGTCTACAGAGACCACGTTGTTTTTACAGTGCGTTCTTGGGACAGGCAGCTTGTGGATAGTGAGGAGATGTTTGCTGTATGTGACATCAAATGTTCTTTAAAGCCGACGGCTCCTCCAACTGCCAACGCCATGCAACACACCAAACAGACTCGAGTCACGGACCTCGCCAGACTGTCAGACGGCCCATAATCGGGTTGGTTTGTCAGGGCCTTAAAATGTGTGTTTCTTATACGTTTTCTTCCCCTGTTAGGAGGAAGATAGTTGTGGCTAAACAGAACTACCGCTGCGCTGGCTGTGGCACCCGCATCGACCCAGGTATGACCACCTAGCTGCAGAAATACTTGATTTAAGTTTTAACATGCATTTGGAGATATTTCAATAAATCAAACTGTATCAAAAACTACATATCTATTTATATTCACAATTTCAGTTCTTGTTTTTAATTTATTTCACAAGTGCAACTATAACACTTTTTTTGCGCTTGATAAGCTGGCTGAAAACTTTTCCTGCAGCAGTTCCCCTTTATATACAAAAATTATGCTTTTTACTGTTTGTTATCTGACACAAAATCATTCCATATGCGTACCTCTATCCCACTTGTTTCTCTCCTGTCTGTCCACAATTAAGATTATATCAAGCGACTGCGTTACTGTGAATACCTCGGCCGTTACTTCTGCCAGTGTTGCCATGAGAATGCGCAGGCGGTGGTTCCCGGCCGAGTGCTGAGGAAGTGGGACTTCAGCAAGTACTATGTCAGCAATTTTGCCCGGGACCTGCTGAGCAAGATCACTGGAGACCCACTGTTCAACCCCAGTGACATAAACAGTGGCCTGTACAAGAAGATCAAAGCTCTGGAGACTGTCAGGGTAAGCACAGAGGCAGCAGCGGGATGGGAAATGAGGCATTTCTTTGTTTCTTTCTTTTTTTTTACCAGTAACTAGTGGTATCCCCCCCTATATTAACCATTAGGGGTGTGCAAAAAAGATTTATTCATATTCAAATCGCAAGTTAAAATCTGTTCATAGAATTCCAAAAATCAATTCATATTTTTGTACACCAGAGGCCAAAGGTTTGGTTAAACCTTCTCATTTAATGCGTTTCTTTTATTTTCATGACTATTTACGTTGTAGATTCTCACTGAAGGCATCTAAACTATGAATGAACACATATGGAATTATGTACCTAACAACAAAAGTCTGAAAAAACTCTTAAATAGGTCTTTAAGATTCCTCAAAGTAGCCCTTTAGGATAGGGCTGCAAACCATTGGTGTTCTCTCAATGAGCTTTTATGAGGTGGTCACCTGAAATGGTTTTCACTTCAGGTGGGCCTTGTCAGGGTTAATTAGTGGACTTTCTTGCCTTATTAAATGGGGTTGGGACCATTAGTTGTGTTGTGCAGAAGTCAGGTTGATACACATACAACAGCCATATTAGAAAACTGTTAAAATTCCTATTATGGCAATAACCAATCAGCTAAGTAAAGAGAAACTAGTGGCAATCATTACTTTAAGAAATTAAGGTCAGTCGGTCTGGAACATTGCAAAAACTTTGAATGTGTCCCCAAATGCAGTCACAAAAACCATCAAGTGCTACAACAAAACTGGCTCACATGAGGACCGCCCCAGAAAAGGAAGACCAAGAGTCACCTCTGCTGCTGAGGAAAAGTTTATCTGAGTCCCCAGCCTCAGAAATCGAAAGTTAACAGCAGCTCAGATTAGAGACCAGATGAATACCACACAGAGTTCTAGCAGCAGACACATCTCTAGAACAACTGTTAAGAGGAGACTGCACGAATCAGGCCTTCATGGTCAAATGGCAGCAAGGAAACCACTGCTAAGGAGAGGCAACAAGCAGAAGAGATTTGTTTGGGCCAAGAAACACAAGGAAGGGACATTAGACCAGTGGAAATCTGTGCTTCGGTCTGATGAGTCCAAATTTGAGATCTTTGGTTCCAACCGCCGTGTCTTTTTGCAAAGCAGAAAAGGTGGCCGGATGGATTCTACATGCCTGGTTCCCACCGTGAAGCATGGAGGAGGAGGTGTGATGGTGTGGGGGTGCTTTGATGGTGACACTGTTAGGGATTTATTCCAAATTGAAGACATACTGAACCAGCATGGCTACCACAGCATCCTGCAGCGGGCTGCCATCCCATCCGGTTTGCATTTAGTTGGAACATCATTTATTTTTCAACAGTACAATGACCCCAAACACACCTCCAGGTTATTTGACCAAGAAGGAGAGTGATGGAGTGCTGCGCCAGATGACCTGGGCTCCATAGTCAACGGACCTGAACCCAATCGAGATGGTTTGGGGAAAGCTTGACCGCAGAGTGAAGGCAAAAGGGCCAACAAGTGCTGAGCATCTCTGGGAAGTCCTTCAAGACTGTTGGGAAACCATTTCAGGTGACTACCTCTTGAAGCTCATCAATAGATAGCCAAGAGTGTGCAAAGCTGTCATCAGAGCAAAGGGGGGCTACTTCGAAGAAACTAGACTATAAGACATGTTTATTATTATTTCACACTTTTTTGTTAAGTACATAATTCCATATGTGTTCCTTTATAGATTGGATGCCTTCAGTGAGAATCTGAAGTATAAATAGTCATACAAATAAAGGAAATTCATTGAATGAGAAATATAACCAAACTTTTGGCCTCTACTGTACGTTTACTGCAATCACACGATAGATAGATAGATGGATGCATAGGTCCCAGTAGCTTATAGACCTTACATACACAACATGCTCATACATCATAACAGGATGTTAAAATAACAAACAAATCCACGTGTATGATATCGATATATACATACATACATACATACATACATACATACATACTGTGAATCTATTTTTTTTATCGAAATCATTTTTGAATACAAAATCGATATTGAAGAGTGAGCCTAAAAATCGCAATTGAATCGTAAACCCCTAATAACCATGATGTTTCTAAAGCTTTGTTAAAAATAGCTAAACAGCCAATGAGGAATGTCTTTTAATTGTAAAATAGCAAACTTTTGACAGATTTTGCTGCTTAAAATGCACCACAGCGCCATTTATGTTCTTGACATCAAACAGTTATGTGATACTGAAAAAGGTACACTCCTTTGTACATGATTAGGCAGAACATTTTTGTGGAGAGAGATAAAATGGCACAGAATATTTTTTTTTTAAAGGTGTATCAAGGCACACCTACTGGAAAATAGAAAGAGGTGAAATTTGATGCTTGTGCACATAAGCCAGCTGGCAGGGACACTGGCTATTCAACATTTAACAGCACAGATGCTGAAACTGGAACTTGGCCTTCTTGTTCCTTCTGTTACCATGTATTAAACTGTGTGGTTGTGTGATTTTGTTAGTCTATGTAACAAGTAACAAGATCATGTTTTCTCCTATGTGGTATTGTTTAGATTTTGAGGGTGCAGCTGTTTCATATGAAGAATCTCTTCAAGACTTGCCGCTTTGCTAAACAGTAAGAATTATTCACTTGTTTTAGTTTCACAGTTCTAAGAACAAAATTATTATAATTAACTATTCTCCCTGCACAAACAGTCATATTGTGTGTGTGTGTGTGTGCGCGTCTGTGTCCTTCCCTCCCAGGGTGCTGGACCAATTTGACAGCCTGCCAGGTCACCTCACAGAGGACCTTCACCTCTTCTCCCTCAGTGACCTCACTGCTGTGCGCAACGGGGAACTGGCTCCCCGAATGAAAGAGCTGCTTAAACTTGGTACCATGCACGTAGCTGGCTGTGTGGTAAGAAAACCATGTGCCTTCTCTTTCAACGTGGACAGTTTGTCTAGTTCATTTATTGCACTGATAAAACACACAAGATTTTATATGTAGTGGGCTATCATACAGTATGAGAAACTGTTGTTGTTGTTGTTGTAATGTCAGCAAATAACCCTAGGTTCCTATCTTAATCAAATGTCGTTTTTTTCTGAATCTTTTTTCTTTCTCCTTCAGCTGTGCCAGGCGAAAGGCTTCGTGTGCGAGTTTTGCGGCAACGACAAAGACATCATCTTTCCTTTCCAGCTGAACAAGTGCCAGCGCTGCGAAGGTGAGCCCTCTCTGCTGGTGGCAGGCCTGGGCGGCCTAATAGCCCTCCGCCCCTTTCCACTTACTTGGAAAAACTGGAAGATCCCCAAACCTCGTAGACTGGCAAGGGCCCTCTCTAAAGACAGGAGAGAGGGGGAGGGAGGGGAGGATGGTTTAGAGCTAGGTGAGGATCAGGGGGTCAAGAGCGGAATGCAAGAGGAAAGGGGTGACATAACAGGGGAGAGACAGGGAAGAGGAGAAACATATCAAGCTTTTGCTCCTGGAAAATTGGTGAAAGCTTTCTCCATGAGTAAAGGCGACAAGGATACGCAGGAGATGACAGGAGGGACAGAGTCAGGGAGGGGGCAAGAGATAAAGTGTGAAGTTGGAGAAGAGAGAGGAAAGGGTCAACATGGGGTAGAATATATCAAAGAAATTGCAAAGAGTAAGGAAAGCGAAAACGTGCATGCGAGAAGGGAAAAGTTGAACTTATTAAAGGTTCTTCACATAGACAGACTGAAGAAGAACATCTCACAAGGAGAAGAAAGAGGTAGTGACAGTGAAACATACAGCAGCAATGAAAGTCTAGATGTTGGACAAGAGAGGAAAGGACGTTGGAAGGTATCAGGGTTAGGGAGTCTTGCCAAGGGTTTCTCAAAATCAGAGATAGAGTATGAAGGGAAGACGGAAGTGAAAGAGGAAGAGTCTAAAGAGAAAGAAACAGGGTTTGAGGAGGAAGGAAAAGCCAGCAAGCAGGCCGAGGAGATTGATGACATTTCAGACAAGAGCCAAACGGAGGCAGCAGAGAGAGAGAACTCTGGTGCAGAAAACGTTGAGAAACGTACACTTATGAATTTGTTAAAACCCCATCAGCTTTCAGCTGTTTCCTCTAGACGGAAGAGCAACGCAGAGGAGAATAGAAGTAGGGAGAGTGATGGGAAAGGAGAGCTGTGTACAGAGGAAGGTCAACCTAAACCAGCCTTTATAACCCGAACTAACTGGAGAGGTCGTAAAACCCGCGAAGCCAGGAGAGAAAAGAGAGGCAGGAAGATAAGGGAAGGGACAGAAAAGGAAGGCAAGGCAGAAGGTGGACAGAGTGCAAAGGCAAATGACGTAGATCATTGTATTGAGAGAGGTGGAGGACAAGACTAAGAGCAATATAAGGCTAGATACAGTATTTCAAGCTGCTAAGGAATGGCGTATCCTTAAATGATCAGACCAAGTCCCATTAGAATCAGCCGACTTACAGTACACTTGCTGTACAAACTCACTATTTGATGGATCTGCTGGATAAAACAGTTACTTTTGTCTAGATATTAATGACTGACTGATGACCGTCTGAGGGCTTTAGAATTAGTGAACCTCTTCTAATCATAAAGTAAATATAGTTTTTATTTTATTTGTAGGTTTAAATACTTTTTATTTAAATCCACTCTTGTTTTGCCTGTTTTTGGCGTTTTTTATAGTCTGTAAATTTCACATACTTGTATGGCTGCACCTACAATCCTGAACATTTTGGCAGATTTGACTTTGTTGTTCACTGACTTAACATGTTAAATCTTGTTCGTTTTGCCCTGCCAAGTACCAAACCACTAAAACGTATTTCTGGACTTGCAAAAGTGTCCAGCAGTGCAAAAGTGCAGCATTCTTGATTATTCAAGACACTACAGTGACTTCCTCCTGGCTGTAGCTTCATATTTAGCAGACAGATATGAGAGTGGTACTGTTCTTTTTGTCTTACTCTCTATTTCCACCAGTATTTTACTGTTACAGAATATTAAACTTTGCTCGATCAGAGGAATTGTGCTGTCCTACCTCTATATTTCTACCTCACTTTAATCTGACTTTTCACCACCTTTCAACCGCCTTGTGGTTTGAAACATTTCATACACTTCTTCTTATTCTTCTAATCTCATTTGGCACGTTTTGGCAAGTCCTTTGCACTAAAGTGGTGTTGGTATTTCTTTGCTTTGGTTCTGGTGTTTGTGCAGTTGCACAACTGATAAAGGGTAGATGATCTGGCAGCTATTTGGTGGGGGATGTATTTTGACTTTGATCCCAGAAGTGTTTAGTAGCTTTATGGCTGATAACTGAAGCTGTCATCGGTGGTTTAGTTCCCTTCTCTTTGGCTCTGAGCTCTCTACTGCTTTTGTCTCGGCTACAGGAGTGACAAATCATAGGAAAGTGGTGTGTTACTCATAAACGTCTTAGTGTACTTTGGTCATGAATCCGTGTGAGCCAATGGACACTACTTCGGCTTATTTTAAAACTCAGTTCATGTGAAATGTGTTAAATCAGTGTTACATTTAAATGTAGAGTTTCTTCAGTTTAGAGGAAATGTTGCCTGTTATTTTAAGCCATTTTGTTTTTTTGAAGGAAGAATGTCTTATTGTGAGGGGACTACATGTGTTTAAGCATGCATGTGCAATTCATTCTTTTAGTTGCTATTATTTAAGCTTCATCTTTTGTAAACATGAAATAAACACCATTTCTTTAAGTTGAGTTGCCTTTCATTTGATCTTATCTTTCAGTATATATTTTTTGGAAACCAAATAATTTCAGTGAAATCATTGCAGTCTTAATTATCCATTAAGACATTGAAGAGTTTGAAGTTACTGTGGTGGAAGAATAGGTTTAGAACTAGTTTAGGGTGGGGTGTGTGTCTCCGAGTTTATCAGCCATCTAACATACCTGCTTCCTCCTCCCTTCTGCCATGCTGCCTGTAACGTCTGCGTCTTATATACTCCCCTGCCTCCGTCGGGTCTGATTGTGATTGGCTGTTCTGTTGAAACATCACTTCTCATCTTCAGCAAACTGGTTGAACTGGTTTAACGTTTACACAGCCTTGTGTGGTGTAGCCAAAGGGAGCGCCTCTCTGTGAATACTGTTAAACTTCCTTAGTGATGTAAATGCTTCAAAGTTTTTAATCCCTGACTCCTGTTTCTTATGATGTTCCCCCCCCCCCCCCCCCCCCCCCCCCCCCCCCCCCCCCCCCCCCCCCCCCCCCCCCCCTTTACAGAATGTCATGCCTGTTACCATCGCAGCTGCTTCCGGGCGGGTAAAGACTGTCCTCGATGTCAGCGGCTGGCAGAGCGGAGAGAAAGGATGGCGCGCAAAAACATGGAGGAACAAGAAGACGAGGGAGGTGGGCCCTAGTGATGCTCACAGAAAAAATCTCTAAGACAAAAGAAGAGCACAATGCAACCCTGATGGTAGTCACGACCGCCTCTTTCCGTTCCAGTTTGCTCAGACCTGAGTGACAATACAGCAAACAAATGTTTTGATCTCTAGAGATTGCCAGGTTTGCGGGTTTTTACTACATCCGGGCATCAGTTGTTTTTGTAAAATCTGTTGATTTAAATGCATTTAGTGTAAGCTTAAACCCCTTTCACACAGGCACTTTGCTCTGTAAATTGTGAGTTGATAGGAGTCGATTTTCTGTGAAAATGTTGTGACTTTTACGGAGAAATTGCCCCGGCGTTGCAAATTTCTGATCAGAATTTCCTAGAGGGAACATGGCTTTAAGAATATTCCAACATTTTAAGAAACTTTATGACTTTGGTGACTACTAGTGGCAGTGTCAAAAAAGAAATTGTGACAGAAGTGTGCAAAAAGGGCTTGAGATTTACTAAATGTCAAGGCACTTTGTTCCTCTCTGGTAAAACTAATATATTTAGAATTTAAGAAGATCAGGAAAACTAGTATTTAAAACGAGTATTCTAACCAGGTTTGATATTTCTCCTTGCTACAATTGCAGATTCTGGCAACTGCTTCAACTCTGTTAATTTAATTGGCAACTGGCTTAGCTGAAGCTTTCTTTAGTGATCTAAAATAGCAGGATCTATTTAAATTTTTTTATTTGAAATTATGAAAGATACTTAACTAATCCTTTAATTTCCCTGCTCCTTACTGTCCTGTTTTAAGTTTTTAGCAACGCTTATGTGCCTCTGGGACCAATGAACTTAGACTGGTAGAGCTAGTGGAGTTACATTGGAAAGTTGAGTTTATAGAACTGGACTTTGAAATATTTTAAAATAAAACCGCAAATGCTCCAGGTGTGTGAGTGTGTGTGTGTGTGTGTGTGTGTGCGCGCGCACGGGTGTGTTTGAGAGCGAGAGAGTACAAATAGTTTGCACCAGCCTATTCAGCACTTGTTTTTTAACGTTGGAATAATAGTTGAGTTAATTGCACTGTTCTCTCTGCTGCTGTTGGGGTGGGTGGGGTTGGGACGTCACTCTTTGGGCATTTTATTTTATGTTTGTTGTAAGAACATGAATCGGCACTGTAAAATGTTTCTTTTATGAAGCTCCTGTCACCTGGGTTGCACTACAATGTAAAGGGTTTCAGTCCAAAATAAAAGAGGCACAATTTACTGAATAACTCTCAACATGCAGCAAAATAATTCTCAAAATGCGCTAATCACCTCTTGTAATCAAATTCTTCATACTTAAATGGGGTTTCTCCTCCAGAAGATCTTAGTTTACAGGGATTCACAACCTTATTGGCACTTTAAAGAATATTAGGTTCTTGGAAAATATGTAGCTGGACCCAGCAGCTGGTTTGCTTATGTTAGCATAGCATAGAGACTGAAAACCACTTGTCTAGTATACATTTTAAAGACTTCACTTGTTACGGCTTAACTGGACTTTATTTTTATTTTTCTTGAGGCGGGCTTTACTAGTAGGGTCTAATCTGTTTAGCGGCCACGTAGAGTTATATTAACCACCAGAGTATGTTGGGGGGAAAAACAATCTAGTTAATGTCATAGTTGATAAGTAGAAAGTTGTGGGAAAATAAATATGCAACCCTTCCATTTTTATCAAAACATTTACCCTGGATTTCAGTCCCAAATAAGATTTAATCATACTTTTTTTATTTTTTATTTTTGTGTGTATCAATCTATTAATGGATAAGTCTCCAGAGTACTTATACCCTCATCAACAGGTTTTGCTTTATGTGTACGATCCCTCACGAGGTAAACAATCCCGAGACATTGCTTAAAGCAAATCATGTGATGTTTATTTCTCTACGGCCTCACGGATTAGTATTAAAGAGATGAGCCGCCCCTGTGTGTTTAGTTCGAATCGGGCAGTTTTTAAAGAAAACACTGAACTCTTCAGCTCGCAGCTCCTAAACGAAGTGACTGATCAACTCCACTGAAAAGCCTCAGCACAGCAGATGGTTTGTTTTTGGACTGCTTTTAATATGGAGGCGTGCGGTGATTTAAAGTGCACTACAGATTAAAGTATCTATTATTGAAAAAAAAAAAAGGTATTATAATTATTGGTTGTGTGAATTTGTCTTTTTTTCTGAAAGTATGTTGACAATAAAATACTGGCCAGACTGTTGATGAGGGCTGTTTTTCAGTCAAAAATCTTAGCTAATTAAACTGAAGTAGGGCTGCAATTAACAATTCTTTTCTATTCTCTTATAATCTGTTTTAGTTCAAATTCTCTCTTCTTTTCATTCTGTTTCTCTTCCAAAAGAGAATTTAATTCATTTTAATTTAGATGTAGAAATTTGCCAGCTACTGGAACCACTGGGTGTTTGGACATACATTTTGTTCACAAAGGTACATTTTCACTTGTCTCTTTATACGATTAAATTACTCCATTGGTTTGTCACAACGCATGTATGTAGTGCGTACCACACTATATGTACTAAGTTCAAGTACTTGGTAAACATTAAGTTTTATAGGCTAAAATCCTTTCTGATATTTCTGATGATGGTATTAGAAAGTACTAAATTTACCTTGCGGGAACCTGTGGGTAACTTGTGAGGAAAGGAAAATGTAGTGACATAAAAAGTAAGAAAATGTGCCTCTGAAAATGGAAATACTCAAATACGGTACCTCAAAACTCCAACCATCAATCAATGGCACCATCTAGTGGATATATGACAATATTTCAATAGAACTTCAACCTCAAACATTTTTTATTCATCATTAACTAAGGAATAAATGGCTTAAACATTATAAAAACTAATTGAAAGGAAATCAAAGTTTGCTTCTATCTGCTAAATGTTTATAGTGGCTTGTTAAAGAAATCACTTCTTTTTTTAAAGGTTGTAGCCTTGTCACTATTAAACATGGTTATAGCACACATTTAGTTCCCTCATTAAAACTAGTGTGTTAGTGTATTTTAATAGAAACCTCAAACAAATGAAAGAAGATCACAAACTCCTATCTTAATTTGCAGTATTCCAATCGTTTTTAGACCTGCACCTTCACTATTATTTTGAACAACTACTTGCCCCGTAACATTTGATCCTCACACTTACTGTAAATACATAAAATGGACAAAACATGCACACATATACATATTGTTGCATTTAGATCTAGGTCACTAACACACCTAGGACAGCACAGGACTTGTTGTTCCACACC
>NC_048415.1:11632778-11635787 GCF_013103735.1 Etheostoma cragini | reverse complement strand
ACACATATACATATTGTTGCATTTAGATCTAGGTCACTAACACACCTAGGACAGCACAGGACTTGTTGTTCCACACCTCCGGTAATCACTCACCCATCTTATTTTTTAACACCTCCACCTGTGGGAGCTTCAATCTCTTCTGTTCTCCAGCATTGTGTGCTCTGCTGTTGAACCATGGGCAATTTTTGGTTTTATGCTGTTATTGAAACTCCGTAACTTGCTTTTTGCGTTTTTAAGATTGACTGTTTATCCCTTGTTTAAATACGCAATAACATAGAAAGACCTACTGCTTTGTGTAGAACAGGGCTATGTATAGCCAATGAGATCCTAAGCTCTCTCAGATTTAATACAAATGACATTGAAAATAAACCAGTGTGATGGTCATATTTTCAGACTTTAAAACAACACCTTCTACCAAATGACTAACATTCTCCTTCTTTACCAGCAGATCAACTACTTTTTTACTGTTTTATTAGCCATGCCATCATGTGGTTTTGAGTTAAACTCAAACATCTCTCAATAACTGTTGGATAGATAGGGATACGATTTAGTGCAAATATTCAAGTCCCCCACAGGATGAAAGGTAAGAACTTTGGTGAATCCTCAACTCTTTACCTAATGAAATCATCAAGTCAAAATGTTCCTTAATCAAAAATTTGCTAACCTAATGATGCAGCCTCAGCTTTACGTTAGTGGTAATTGAAAAATGCTAGCATGCTATCCTCTTAAACTAAGATGGTGAACATGTTGGACATTATCTGACATTATCATTATTCTGAACTTATTACCACACATAAACACAATCCCGTGTTTCTGTTTAAGACTGTGAATCAGCTGGTAAACCCAACCCCTCCTTGTGCCTCAGCTGGAAGTAATGATGATTGTTTTTATCTTATTTTACCAATAAGGTGGTGTAAATCAGAGCCTCTATTACCCCCGTGGCCTCTTACTCAGAGGTTCCTCAACAGCAACAGCAAGAGAGTTTTAACCAGTTTTATCCCATCGACTTTTCTGAGCTTTTAAAAACAGTATCACAAATGAGAGTGTCCTCCAGCCCACTTGATGTAATAACTTCAAAGTTTTTACTGAAAGTAATAGATTCTTTTGGACTCCATATGATCAATATTTTTAACAGCTCCCTATCTACTGGTTGTGTCCCTGATTATTTTAAAACGGCTTGCCTGAACCCACTTTTGAAGAAACCTGGTTTAGATCCCTCCCTCCCACATCATTTTAGACCAATTTCAAAACTGCCTTTTATTGCAAAGATTTTAGGGGGACCTCTGGTACTGCCCTAGAATGGTTTTCATCAAATCTGTCAAATAGGAAGTTTTGCGTGTCTGTAAATACCTGTAACTCTGTCTCCTCGTTCTGTCTCGTTAAATATGGTGTGCCTCAGGGGTTTGTCTTAGGACCCATTTTGTTTTCCTTGTATCTGCTTCCCCTTGGACATATTATCCATAAACATTTCTTTTCATATTTATGCTGATGACACACAAATATACTTGCCTGTCAGATCCTCAGACCCTGGAATGCTTAGTTTACTTAACAATCGCTAATAAATCACATTGAGACTGTGGCAAAGAACCTTGGTGTTTGGTTCGATAGTAATTAAAAATTTTTTGCAGCACATCACAAAACTTGTTCAATCATGTTTCTATCAACTTAGAAATATAGCTAAAATTCAATCTATGTTAACTTTTAAAGACACCAAGATCATTTTACACGCCTTCATCTCATCAAACCTGGATTATTGCAACAGCCTTTTCACCTGTTTAACTCAAAAATGTATTGATCAACTCCAGACAGTCCAGAACTCAGCTGCCAGGCTTTTAACCAGAACAAAGAAATATGAACACATTACTCCTGTTTTAGCTTCATTACAGTGGCTCCCAGTATGTTTTAGAATTTACTTTAACATTCTATTGATCACTTTTAAAGCTCTTCATGGCCTCTCGCCTTGTTATATTTCTGACCTTTTAGTCCCATATACACCAGCACGCACCTTGAGATCCTCGGGCAGAGGTCTGCTATCTGTTCCAGAGCCTTGAATGAAAACTAAAGGGGGACAGAGCGTTTGCTGTCAGGGTCCCGAGGCTCTGGAACAGCCTGCCCGAGGACATCAGGTCAGCTGAGTCAGTGAACTCTTTTAAGTCGCTTCTTAAACAGACTTTTATAGGAGAGCCTTTCACGATCTTATTTGACTTTATTTTTCCACTTTTATTTACATTGTTTTTTACAAATTTTATATTTAATTGTATTTCAGTATTTCAATTTTTTTATGCTTTTGTGTTTTTGTATTATTGTCTCTTGGATATTATTGTCTTTACACTTGTTAAAGCCCTTTGTAACTTGTTTGCTCTACAAATAAAGATTATTATTATTATATTATTATCTACTAAACCTCAGCATGTTAGCACTGTCATTGTGAACATGTTAGCATGCTGACATTAGCATTCAGCTCAAAGCGCCAAGTACAGTACTCCTTCCAGAGCCGCTATATGGTTTTACATAAAAACATTTGTTTAGCAACTTTCGCCACTATTTTGGTTGGTGGCAGACAGTAGTCAATGCAAGGAGAAATGAAGGTATTTAAAGCTAAAACCCCATCTGTATAAATGAAAAGTCATGTTCATGAAATCTCTGACAAATACAACTCTCGAGATCCGGAAGCTTACATTGTATTCCTTGACAGAGTTATCAACGTGCCACATGTCGGAATACAGCATATGTCAATCATGCGTATAACCCTCTGGTTAAATCATGCTGCAGATTGGTTGCTCCAGATACATATGATGGCGATGAAGCTTACAGCAATGAAGACAATGTACAAGCCGAACAGCAGCCGGTCGATCACTGTCCCGATCATATGCCATTCCTGCGAGGTTTGGTTCCCCTGGGAGTGTTTGTCTACCTGGAGACGTATGGCCAGGAGATCTCTGCTCAGCTTCCTCAGTTCATCCAGGGCTGGCTCTGGGGGGGGGTTCACTGGTAGTGTATCACCAAAGA
>NC_048415.1:11629262-11632678 GCF_013103735.1 Etheostoma cragini | reverse complement strand
ATTTCTTGAAAGTTTGGGGTTTTCTTGTCACGTTCCTTGATTTTTTCAAGCTGTCTGTGCTTTCCATGGTGTTCCTTATGTTTCTGTAGCCCTGTATGTTTCCCTTGTACTCCTGTTTTGTGTCTAGCCTTGTCAGCAAGCCTTGTGTTTCCACTCCTCGTTGTCTGTTAGCCAATCATCATTTCCCTGCCCACTCTCGGCTGTGCCTCGTCTTCTGATAAGCGCCATGTGTATTTTACCTGTCTGTTGTTTGTCAGTTCGTGTGTTGAACATCTTTCTTTGCTTCTCTTGTTCTATATTAGTTTTCCAGATTATATTCCTCAGAGAGTAAATAGTTTGGCCTTTAGTTCCTGTTGTTTTCCTGCCTGCTTTTGGGTCCAAACCTTCACCAATCCTGAATACTGTGCTGGACATAACCTACGTCATATTCACCACCCTGAGTCAAATGTAACCAAGTATTGGGATTCCGATTACTTAAGTTGGTCAAAGGAAGCCGGACTTGTCAAACAAAGAGACCCAGCTTTAAAGGTAGACAACTCGAGTTTGAGAGAGGAAAGATCATCATATAAACAAGAACTTTGACAGGCCTGGTATTTCATATATACAGTATTAGTGTATATAGTTTTTTAGAAGTAGTCATATCAATTATTTAGTCTGTTAAATATCACTTGGTGCTACCAAGGATCTCACCACCAACTCCCTGCTAACTGGGGGGTCAAACTAAATAATTGTCTTGTCAAACTTTTTTTTTCTTTAAGCTAATGTTAATTGATAATAATAGTGTACCTCTAAGAGATGGGTTGAGGAAGACAGTGGTTTTGTTGCTCTTTTTCTTCCGAGGGAGAAAAACAACAACAGCTAGATATCGTAGCACGAGGACACTGAGCCAGCGAGGCACTGCCCTGTACTGACTGGAGTTGCACTGGACTTTAGTGATCAACACCGTCTCCAACAGGCTGCTAACCATCAGAGCGAGGCTGATGGAGAACAAAACATCTGCAGGAAACAGAAACAGGGAGGATTTAGCAAACCTTTCATTAAGTATACTTTTTCTTTTACATGCTTACCAGTAACCGTTCGAACCATCCTCAGTCATATCCTAGTTACAATTTACGAAATGTTGTTTGCATTGAAGCCTGAGAAACCTGTTCTTCATCTCCGTGTCCATTTTCCTGCATGGAGCTGTCTTTGGACCACAACCATGTCTAAGTAAACATTAAAGTGTTTTTTAACAGGGCGGAACCCAGTGGCAGTTTTGTATTCTGGTTGTAGAGCTGCTGTGGAAGATCCAGTTTCTCAGAGCACAAACACATCCCCATCATTCACTGGAACTAAATTTCAAAATTAGAATGACATTTTTGGACTTTTATTCTTGATGGATAATGATTAATATTGATATCCCTGCTAAGCGTAGGACTGAATCTTAAAATGATCATGACTGAGCTATAAATTGTGATGAAACAATGTGGCAATAGATTGTGATGTGGCAATAGAGCTCAACAGTCCAGCCGCACACAGCCGGTTCCGGAAGTAAAAATACAAAACAATTTCTCCATTGACAATTGCTATTAAGTGTATATTCACTATATAAAAATCACTATGTTTGGAGGAAAAAGTGCACAAGGCTGTTGTCGGATTTTAAGCTGTTCAAGAGCTCTTTAGCGGTTGTGTCTTCAACTATATTATTCAGTGGTGCATGGTGGTTTATGGGATGAGTGGTTCCTTCACTCAGGAACGAAAATATGTACACAGTCTTGTACCTTTGACTTTTTGGGAATTTTCTGTTTGTTTTTGTCACTCAAAATGACATGTTGCATGCTTATGAGTCACTTTGTAGCTGGTTAGACTAAGGCATGGTCTAAAACTCTTTATATACAATTTTCCACACGTCAATGAATGGGAAATTTACTTCCGGAACCTAAGGTCTCTCGGAGGAGGGGCGGGACTGTTGAGGTCTAAAGTCCATATCTAGAAATACAAACAACAAACATTTTCCTCCCTTATACCACTGAGGTTTTCAGTTTCCTGCTGTATATGTGTGTGTGTGAGTGTGTGTGTAAAGTGACCAGCTCATAAGAGCGTCAGAAGCACATGTTTAGCAATGCATTTTATATTTTATAAAGACAAATGCATGTTCCTTCAACTTTCTCTTAAATAAAATCAGTAACAATATCACAGATGTTACTCACTGATGAGAGGTGTTGTCTCCCCAGTGACAGGCAGCAGGTCGTTCATGATGAGCAGGAAGACGGTGTATCCCAGGATGAGGGTCATCTTGAAGGAGGACCGGTCCACAGTCTGGGGAGGCAGCAGGAAGCTACAGAGGTCCACTGTGATGAGAAAGCAGCTGGGGATCAGCAGGTTCACCACATAGAGCATTGGCCTACGTTTCAGAATGATCTTGGAAAGAGACAAAGGTACAAGGCCTCAACATTTTAGTCAGATTTCTTCTCAACTCTGATGCAAAAAGAATTATCTTGTGACATTAGCCACCAATATAGCTACCCTAAATGGTAGCATTGGCCCTAACAGCCAAACATACAATTAAGATGTTTTCATTGACATATGTTTCTGTTAAACAGAGTATTTAGTGTGTTCACTATAGAAAAGTGTCATAAAGTAATCAAAACAGTGTGTTAAGAAACACTTAATGTTTGTGTGTGCTCTTTAAAGACACTATTCTCCAACAAACAAAAGAAATAAATTTCCTCACAGCTTGAAAAAAATTCGAAATTATTGTGGATTATTTTTTTTAGCTTTCTCATTAATGAATTTTATTAGCGTTTCCATTCTTCAGTTGCAGTTTGATTGACATCCAATGGTGCATCCAAGTACTTCTATACCCACAGCTACATCCGTATACTATACTGTACTGTAAGCATGTATCATGGTGGAGAATTTTGATCAGCTATTAAAATTCAAAATGAGTGATCTTATTATACAATTAGAATAGTTGAAAGTGCTTACATAGTATTTGATCACAGAGTAGCCTCCCGCATTTAACTCCAAGGTAGAAGTAGCTACACTGATACCTGTGAGCTCCCACTCCCCATTGGTCTGTAACACATCTTGGGACTCCTTCAGGATCTCTTCAGGCGTGGGGCCTTGAATCATCCTTACGTCCGTAGCTTGAATAACATTTAATTTAATTTGAGGTTATTACATGCCACAAATTAAGTTTGTTGTTAATATCAATGCACACATTTAATGTCAACACTTCAGAGGGCTTTCAACAGTTGAATTTACTGTTCAACTACATTATATCGTGTGGTGTGGACTGTTTAAGACCTGTATTTTATATTTAATTAGGCTTGGCTTACCAAAGTGGAGATATGGTCCAAATGTCAGAGAGCAGTTTTGGATATCAAAGGGAAAAGTGTAGATTACTAATCGGCAGGAGCTGACCACTCTGATTT
>NC_048415.1:11627021-11629162 GCF_013103735.1 Etheostoma cragini | reverse complement strand
CGCGGGACAGAGACTCTTGTAGTTCCACATTCCTCCTCATCCCAGCTCAGTCCCTCTATGTTCCACTCCTACATTAAACAACAGATCACAGATGTGATGTATGGCAACCATTTCAGCTATGTCACACAATAAAGGAAAAATATCCCAAAACCATCACCAACCATCCCCATCATTTTAGGAAAAGAAAATTCAAGACAAGTCAATAAACTTTAGATTTATTCCAGTTTCGAAACTTTTAGTCTAAATCCTCGACATTCTCCTTCTGGGATAGATCTTTTACACGGCAGACATGTTGACATGTCATAGTAGGAAAAGCACCGGTGCATTCAAAACCATTAATGATGGAATTACTGATTAATTCCACTCAGGAGAGGCCCTGGTATTGTGCATGCTGACTCACTGAAATAGCTCACTGGGACACTTGATGGAATTGAGCCATCGTTAAGGTGATCAGTTTCAGTTGTGCTTTACCTACTATGACATGTCAGAATGTCTGCCTTGAAAATGTCTATTGCTCCGGTGCCGCAGGAAATTTTGCTAGATGCATGTATTTTTGCCTCTTTCCGTTTCCTTCCTCTTTCTTTTTTGATGGAATTTTAAACTCTGATCTGTCGTTGTAAATTCAAGAAAGATTCACCTCCTAACTTTGGGTTTGCTTATTTTGCTACAAACAAAAACTAAGTTTGAAAGGTGCTATTATCAAAATTTGCCCATAATGGATATAAGTAGTTAAACACTTCCAAATGTATTAATGCTTTTGTCAGTGCTCTGAGGAACTTACCAGAACTTGCCATAAGAATGTTGTTAGGGTTTGGGATTTTTCATCCTGTAGGTGAGACATGTTTTAAATCAGTAATACAGATTAATTATGGATTTGAATCAATGACTGTTGAACTTAATTGAAAAGTTATGCATGCTCATGTGCAGGCATGAATATGTGTTTTTGTAGACTCACCACTCCTATAATTCCCACCACAGTGATATCATTGGTTACGTTAACTGTACTTGAAAAGTTTTTTACAGGTCGCACTTGTTTTTTAGGGAATAAATTATTCTCAAGTGCTTCATTCAGGGATTCAGGAGTTGGGCTGGTGCAGTTCAATGATGCTACAAAACCTGTGTTTAAAGAGAAAGTAGAAAACAAAATTTGTGGGCTCATTAAAAATGTACATGGAAGTATTTAGTCCCAGCTCTTTTATTGGTATGGACACAGCATTGCAGATCTTTCTTTGTCTGCTGTACAATTTGAAGTTGGCAGTGAAGTCAAGAATGGCTGTTGTTGCAATAGCTTTTTGAGTGAACTGAATCATCCTGTTTTTTCATGACATCAACAATAATTATTTTGAAAAAAACAATAGGTCATTATTGCATTGAGTGGGTGCACATTGGGGGACAACGGCCACCAAAAACTCCTCTTACCTTCTAAACGTAGAGTATGAAAAGATCATAAACACGTGACCCAGAGATAATGAGAAAAATGAACGGTGGCTTCAATAGTTTGGTTGGAGAAAACTGCACCTTTTCTAGGGCTTCAGTCCCCAAATTGCCTCTGAATACATCTGAAGTTTTAACTTATTGCTTTATTAATTGTTAATAAACAGCACCCAGATAGTTTGTCCTCAACCTGGCAACCCAAACATTGTTCCTATTAATTACTTACAACTGGTCAATCAACTATTAGTAATAAACACATTCATTATAGCTTACCTTTGTATGCATAATAAAGGCATAAAAATCCCCCGAAATAAAATAAGTAAAGCCATTAACAACTTAACTGTTTATAAATGGTCAAAATGTCTTCCCAACTTACCTTGAAGCAGCATAGAACAAACGAAGATGAGCTCAGCGGGCTTTACATCTGTCATTTTCAGTCTGTTAATCCTTTTTCATGACATGCTCCTCAGATTACAAAACAAAAATGTCAGCTGTCTGCTCGATGAGATTTAGCTGTTCTGCTGAAGCAACATTTATTCATCACTAATTAAATGAAATGTTGGGCCTCCTCCAGAGAAATATATTGACTCTAGAATGTTGTAGACGGCAGCATGACTTCCTGTAAGCCTTTGGGGTATTCTCAGTTGCTTGCAAAGATCCACTAGTCTGATGTCTCTGTTTGCATAATGAACAGGCTTTTGAATCAT
>NC_048415.1:11620828-11626921 GCF_013103735.1 Etheostoma cragini | reverse complement strand
TGGGGTATTCTCAGTTGCTTGCAAAGATCCACTAGTCTGATGTCTCTGTTTGCATAATGAACAGGCTTTTGAATCATCTTCATGAGGATCAGATGTGTCAACAACTTTTATTTGTGACAGCTGAGGGCTAGGCAAACAAAACAGTGTGCACTAGTTGTGTCAATTTGCCTACCGCAATTTGCCTACAACACAAAAAGTATGCTTTGCTTAGTTATGCATGCACACATTTCTTAAATTAGCTCTACAGCTCAGGCTGATGGGAATGCTATGAGTTTTGCAGGTTTCTTTTATTATAGACTATTGTAAATCAATTTTTGTTCTGATGATTGTACGAGATAAAAGGTTATTACAATTAATCTTGAAGGGGCACATAGGCCATATGTCTGCAACAAATGTCATGGAAATAAATGCAATAGTAGAGCGTTGTTGAGTTTGACTCAAAACCACAAATGTCAACCTCATGGTGGCGCTAGAGGAAGAATTAAGGACCCACCAAAGTCTGGGAACTATGAATGTATGAACAAATTGTGCCAATCGATCCAGCAAATTTTACAAGAGAAAATTTTGACCTGCTGGTCGTGCAAGAGAGGATCATCAAAGTAATAACGATTCATCAGCTGTGGACCATAAATGTCTGTACAAAGATCCATTACAATCCGCCCAACAATTTCCCCAATAAAATTAATATACAATAGAGTTAGAAAACAAACATAACAGAAACAATAATTAATATGCGTTGCCCTAGGCTTTGCTTCCCCTTCTAGTTATACAGATTGCATTTTAGTAATTTGCAATTTAAACATCCTATGAACTGTCCCTTTATTCATCCTAGGTCTGGTGGATCCAGATGCACCACATGCAGATGATGACCAGGGCGTAACATGAAATGAGCAGCAGATAGATCCTGAAGAGCAGTAAGTCGAGTACATATCCTACATGGCACCACTGTCCCTGCAGCTCGCTCTCTTTCTGTAGCGAGGTGAGGTGGGCACGAAGGTCGCCGAGGTATTGACAGATCTGTTGCAGTTCAGGCAGTGCAGCTGCACCTATCATGAGAACAGCAAAAGGAGGGATCACAGTTTATACCCATTGACTGCAAGCTGTAGCTGTTAAGAGTAATGAGCAAATACAATAATTAGAAAATGGGTCAACTACCCTTAGTTAGACAGAGCTATCAAAGCGTTAACCTTAACTTGACTGTGATTGATTGGTAATAGTCTGTAGAAAGTATGTTTTTATCAATGTATTTCCTTGCCCAATATTAATAATTCATAATTTTAGTTTTGAACAGCTGCTAGTATTTTATTTAGATAAGACCACTGCAGGGCTCTAGATGGCAAAAGTAATTGCAAAGTAGTATTTGTCATTAACTGAGATTAATTACCTCCGTTGATTGTTGGGTGCTGGGTAGGTTTCTGGCTGGCTGGTTGGATGATACATGACTCTGGAACGCCATTTGAATTTTCAGGTTTATCCATCTGTGATAAATAAGGGGGCTGTATGTCCTCCGGAAAACGGTAGCAGATGAGGTTTCCTATGTGTTTGAGGACAACCACCCTCACCCAGTTTGGAACCTCTTTATATTTCATGGTGCTGTGGTGTAGGACATTGGTAATGATGACTGTCTCCAGGAGACTGATGACCATGAGGGCCAGACACACTGAGAAATAGATACCTAGATTGAAGGATAGATTGAGAGATCAAAGGACACAAATGAAGAGATAAAAAACATATTTACTCAGTAGCAGAAGACCAAAATACTGTATATTGGCAGGGAGTTGACAGAGTTGTTGGTCAGTTCCATTGACTCTGTGATTTCTGAATATTTTATGAAAATCAATTTGTAGCTCCCAACATAATCTTGAAAACAGAATACAAAAATATGTCAAAAATCCTCACTCTTGCTAAGAATTTAGGTGCTTGGGTCATGAGGATTTTGAGATATACTGTACGTGACCGTACACCGCCCCCAACCCTCCTCCACGCAGTTACTAGTTGCCAAGGAGGACACGGAGGATTAAAAAACATAATGGACTCTTCAGAAGAGGTAATTATCTGCACTCATGTTTCTGTGCTTGAAAGTTCCTAGATAACACCATTTTCTAAACATAGCAGTACTGAGAAATACAAAGACTTTTGTGGCACTGGTAGTCTTAATTAGCTTTGTAGCAAATCATTTAGCAATTATCGGAATGTAACAGATGTTCATTAATATCAAAAGGTTAAGCACTATAGCTTTAATTAGCTGATACATTTTCTCACAGTTAAGCAGTTGTGTAGCTAGTAAAAAGCAAAGAGAAAAAACTCAACATTGCAACAATTATTTTTTTAAACTGACATGTTATTTTACAAGAGTTATAACTGGGAAAATGTTAAGAAAAAGATTAAATTTTCTACATTTACAGAGTTGTAGATTTGACCAGGCTACTGATCGAGGCCGAATGTAACTGTGCAAGCGCTCAAGTCTGATGTAATCAAGCGGTGGTTCTCGGTAAGTTTGAGTTATTAACCAATCCTTGTTTCTAGTGCATCTTAGATGATTGTGTTCATGGCATTCACACATTATCTATGGGGAAGTATATCACATACAAATGCACATCATGTTATCTTGTAGATACAGTGAGGAAAATAAGTATTTGAACACCCTGCTATTTTGCAAATTCTCCCACGTAGAAATCGTGGAGGGGTCTGAAATTGTCATCGTAGGTGCATGTCTACTGTGAGAGACATAATCTAAAAAAAAAAATCAAAAAATCACAATGTATGATTTTTTAACTATTTACACGTATGAACACCTTGGAAAATCAATGTTAATATTTGGTACAGTAGCCTTTGTTTGCAATTAATGAGGTCAAACTGTAGTTTTTCACCAGGTTTGCACACACTGCAGAAGGGATTTTGGCCCACTCCTCCACACAGATTTTCTCTAGATCAGTCAGGTTTCTGGGCTGTCGCTGAAAAACATGGAGTTTGATCTCCCTCCAAAGATTCTCTATTGGGTTTAGGTCTGGAGACTGGCTAGGCCATGCCAGAACCTTGATATGCTTCTTACAGAGCCACTCCTTGGTTATCCTGGCTGTGCGCTCTGGGTCATTGTCATGTTGGAAGACCCAGCCTTGATCCATCTTCAATGCTCTAACTGAGGGAATCTCGCAATACATGGCCAGGTCATCATCTCCTTAATATAGTGCAGTCTCTCTGTCCCATGTGCGGAAAAACACCCCCAAAGCATGATGCTACCACCCCCATGCTTCACAGTAGGGATGGTGTTCTTGGGATGGTACTCATCATTCTTCTTCCTCCAAACACGGTTAGTGGAATTATGAACAAAAAGTTCTATTTCGGTCTCATCTAACCACATGACTTTCTCCCATTACTCCTCTGGATCATCCAATTGGTCATTGGCAAACTTAAGATGGGCCTTGACATGTGCTGTTTTAAGCAGGGAAACCATCCGTGCCATGCATGATTTCAAACCATGACGTCTTAGTGTAATACCAACAGTAACCTTGGAAACGGTGGTCCCAGCTCTTTTCATTGACCAGCTCCTCCTGCATAGTTCTGGGCTGATTTCTCACCTTTCTTAGGATCATTGAGACCCAACGAGGTGAGATCTTGGATTGAGCCCGAGTCCGAGGGAGATTGACAGTCATGTTTAGCTTCTTCCATTTTCTAATGATTGCTCCAACAGTGGACCTTTTTTCACCAAGCTGCTTGGCAATTTTCCCGTAGCACTTTCCAGCCTTGTGGAGGTGTAGAATTTTGTCTCTAGTGTCTTTGGACAGCTCTTTGGTCTTGGCCATGTTATTAGTTGGATTCTTACTGATTGTATGGGGTGGACAGGTGTCTTTATGCAGCTAACGACCTCAAACAGGTGCCTCTAATTTAGGATAATAAACGGAGTGGAGATGGACATTTTGAGGGCAGACTAACAGGTCTTTGAGGGTCAGAATTCTAGATGATAGACAGGTGTTCGAATACTTATTTGCAGCTCTATCATAGCTTCTATCATAGCATTGAGTTATCAATCAAACCCAGAAGCCTTTGTTTCTCGTGCATCTTAGATGATTGTGTGCATAGAAATTCATTGACCACATTATGATGTATATCACATACAAATACACGTCATTTTACCTTGGCAGTTATTTTAAATTAACTGTTGGTTTACTTGGTGGGTAGGCTGTCACAAGGAGAATGTGCACCAGGTTACTGAACCGGACCGTAACCATGCTTAATGTATGAGTCTAATTTAATCAAACAGGTGTCTAGGTTCTCTGCAAATTTCAGTCATCCACCCCTGCTGCGGGCATGCAAACCGTTAACTGAATCTATTAACTCGGTAGGCCAGCCAAGTGTCCAGTTGGACTAACTCGCGTAAAAGAGGCAGTTGTCCCATCACTGTTTTAAATTATACAGTCCTTTAATTGAATCATTTAAATAAAAATATTGATAAGTGCAGCTTCAGGGGGGACCAGTTATTGCTAATTCAAACCATGGATTGGTTCATCCATTAATTCATGGTGTTAGTGATGGCGGACTCTACAACCCAGGCTATGTGCTCAAGTTATGTCATCTCTACATTTCTGACCTATGATGGGCGTGCCATTTGCTGTGCTTGGCAGCAGATCGTTCATGATGAGCAGGAAGACGGTGTAGCCCAGAATGAGGGTCATCTTGAAGGAGGCGCGGTCAACGCTATGGGGGGGCAGGTAAAAGGATAGGATGTCGATGAGCATGAGGAAGGAGCTGGGGATCAGCAGGTTAACCACGTAGAGCATTGGCTGTCGCTTTATGACCACCTAGTGAACAAAATAAAATCATGGTAGACTACTTATCACAACAAATATCAAACTTTACTATCTAATGAGGGAAATATGTATTTAAAAGATAACATTTAACAGTGCATGTACATGCACTAAGAGGTGTTTATCTTGAGGAAATCATTTGTATTTTTTCATTTTTAATTCTTTGTTAAAGCTGCAATAACTCATTTTGCCACTTGGGGCAAAATAGTTGTCAACACAGCATGGATATATCCTATTTTGAGTTGATATGGCAGCATTTGCATACTGTCATCTATGTGCATCTAATGAATGTAAATCCAATCCTCACTCTCTTAGGTATTTTTCTGTAACTACCAACTCTTGTGAGAAATTTCTGTCTCTTTAGCGGCTTAATCCTCCATTATGTTCACAGCTATTCCCGGACTGTGTCTGTCTGCTGGGGCAGAACAGGTAGTGGGTAATGTTTTTTTTTTCTTCTGAAAACAGCGCTATGAGAGAGAACCAGAACAGCAGCTGCAGGCCAGTCAGCCAATATTTAAAAATTGGCTGTTATATTTGTACACAAAAGAGTGTTAAACTCAGCAGGGATTGGTTTCCCTCACCCAGAACGTGATGATGTCCCACTCATCGACCCCAAACTTGAGGATGGAGGTCTCTCCCAGTATGTCCACCAGCTCCCACTCTCCACTGGCTTCCAGGTAACGCTTTGAGTTTTCAGACATCTGCTTAAAAGTCAGGGCTGGAGTGATCCTCACGTCCCTTACTGTGAAAGAGAAAAACACAATGAGAGAGGGAAAAGTAGCCGGACTGTTCAACAGAACAATCTAAGCTAACCTAAATAAAGAAGTTAGCTAAGTGTGATAACTGATGTGTTACATAATGATTTATATATTTTTGTTCTATTTTTTATTTTGCATTTATTTTGTTTCCTGCAAAAGAAGCAAAAGAAGTGCAACACACTGTGGTTGATTTTCTGACCCACTAAAGACCCAGCTTTTGGTTCTATAAGTACAGTAAGCCAAAGACTGGCTGAGTTTTGTAAATAAGAAGTTTAGAAGTCTTTTATTACTGGTGTGCATGTAGGAGCCAAATGTAAATGTGCAGTTCTGCACGTCAAAAGGAAAACTGAAGATCTCCAGGTTGCAGGCTGAGACAAGCCGCAGCATCCTGTCCCAGCGGATGCGACCTGTGTGATTGAGGTAGACGTAAGGGCACGCTTGGGAAACGTCATCATCCACACTGGCAGGGTTTGAGGAGTCAGGATGAAGTAAAAGAAATAAAGAGGAACAGGTTTAAGAATCAGGAATTT
>NC_048415.1:11618290-11620728 GCF_013103735.1 Etheostoma cragini | reverse complement strand
ATCCACACTGGCAGGGTTTGAGGAGTCAGGATGAAGTAAAAGAAATAAAGAGGAACAGGTTTAAGAATCAGGAATTTAAATGATTTTCATAGGGAAACAAAAACATGAGGTTAAATTCAGTTTTTACAATGTTCTGCTCTCTCAGCTTTGTATGCTGTATTGTCAGACATGTTTTAACAGAGAAATAATTTGACACTGCAACATATTAAGTTTGAATAAAAATTGAAACCAGTATGGACAGAATTAACTAATCCCCCTCCTTCCCCCTACTTTCTTGTATTTGTTTGATCCTGGAACACCGTACCCTGAACTGTAATATTTCTGTTTTTGACTGTATCAAATTGATGAAAATTGATCTGATGAACATCACTGTCACTACCTAAGACAGTGGCATATTTGTTTCTTCAACACAAGTGTTGACACAATGTCCAGAGGAGGAAAAAGGCATCATTCTGAACAATAGCTGCTTTGCCCCAAGGGAGAAACAGCCCTGTTGACTGTGGACCGCCCTGAGGACGAGTGATGCTCCTCCCCAAGGAGATAATGCATTTGTGCACCCGGTGTAGCCTTTGGGATTGATGTATGTGCTAACAGGGAACAATGATTCAGCTGGTTCACAAGATCAAGACAAAACAATTATTATTTTAGTGTTGCCGGATGGTCAGTGAATAGCTTATTGTTTAGATGGGATTGAGGGTCTTTGGTAGCTACCAGATGTACCCTGAACTTTTAGTTTATGTGTACAAAACCTTTACAGATTCCTCTAAAAATAAAAAAATAAAACCTACAGATCTAGAGAACTTACAACTCATACACGATGATGTCTGGCGTCCACAGTTCCCTCACAGGGAGAGAAATCCTGGTAACGCCGTCACACTCATCAGGGTCCCAAACCAAAAACTCGTGTTGCCAGTACTGCAGTGAATTAATCAGAAATAATGTGTTGTTAAACTTCCATCTTCAAGTGAAACTATGTTTGGTGCCGTTTTATAATTTCTGTATTTGATCCTGCTGTAGTTACTGGCTCATGATACATCCGATCGCATTACACATTTATTGGTTATTATATCTTTCCATGCCACTTACCAGTCTCAGCCACAAGAAAGTAGTAAGTATTTGGGTTTTCTCATTCTGGAATACAGTAGACAACAGGTAAACCTCATGTGAAGCTGACTGCAAAATCTAAAACCATAGAATGAAGTCTAAAAATGCAATGTTTTATAAAAATGCACATATTAACTGTAATATGTATTGCAGCGATGAATGTTTGCCCGAATGAAGGCTTTTATATTTCAGCAAACATCTGCATCTAAGTTCCTTACATTTCCTACGTCTGCTAAAGAGTATAGAGGTGCTCTTAGTATTTTTCTTGGATGGCTAACTGACAAACTCACCACCCCCAGGACAGCATACAGGGTGAAGGAGATGTTAGTTATGGTGGGATTGCTGAGGTTCACTGCTGGCCTGAAGTTTTTTAGGTCAAACACAGCCTGCATGGACTCATAGGTTGGACCGCTGTGGCCTTCTTTACACGCCAGTTTACTATAACATAGAGACACTGACGAGAGAAAGGAAGTTTATAAAAACATTTGACTGTTGATTAAATTACACCTTAACTACACTTTAAAATGATTTTGAGAAATGAAGAGCAGCTTTCTAATTATACAGCTATACTAAACCATGTGAAACAAAATGCTGTGCAATTACAGAACTGCTTACTCTTGGAGTATTTGTTGTCTGTTAAGTGACTAAACAGAATCTTATTCCAGACATAAATATCACAGACAAAACAAAGAAGTCTGTATTACTTGGTCATATGAGTTTTGAATAACAAGTGTGTCATTAAATCAATATCTTTACATTACTTTGAGTAATTATATTTTATTGAATAGGATAACTAAGGTCAACATTTCATCCTAAAACTACTTAAATATGTTCTTGAAACATAATGTGGCATACTGTCTTACATTTGTGGAAAGATGTTTTTATTTGCATATCAACACTACACATGATTTATTACAAATGTGAAATATAGGATAGATAAATGACTGTTTTTCTCAAATGCAAGAAATTAAATTTTCCAGGGCAAAATAGAAACAATGACATCACATTGTAAGGATCATTTAACTTTAAACGAATAGAATAAACTACTACATTAGTTGTTACAAAATAACAGTACTGCATATTATTCACAAAAGGAGAAAGAGGAACCTTTCGGAGCTCATTACGGGTCAGCCTGAAAAATGTAACACATAACAACAAAGAATAAAATAGTGAATACAAGTATTACCTGAGAAGATTAAGAGCAAACCTGAGATGACGCTGATACTCTGCTGAGACAGACTCATGATGATGTTTCTGATGGAACAGATATCCTCCACAACCACCGATCTGATCAGGTGTAAAGCAGAGAGAGCTCCTACTAGCAGTGTTAATGC
>NC_048415.1:11615107-11618190 GCF_013103735.1 Etheostoma cragini | reverse complement strand
ATGGAACAGATATCCTCCACAACCACCGATCTGATCAGGTGTAAAGCAGAGAGAGCTCCTACTAGCAGTGTTAATGCACAAACACTTGTTTTTGCCACTTAGCAGGACATTGAAATGACTAACGTTTATTCTCTGGAGACTTAGCCTAATCTTAACAAGAACCACTACATGCCTAATCCCAGCCTATAACAAAACCCTAACAAAAACTAAAAACCGAGGTTTATAATAAAAATGTTTTGTCTACTTGAATGTTAAATCATTCTCCATTAATTGACTGTGTGACCAGTTTTGTCCCCACAACACGAATAACACATTCTGAAACGCATACGCTCATACGCAGACTATACCTCTAAAAACAAACACAAATCAGGAGTTACAATTAAGTACAATAGTTTAAATACAGTATATAGCTTTTCTTTTAATACAAAAATCCAGTAGATTTTCAAACGTATGTGGCAAACAGACAAGGTACTTATGTCCTGTAGAGGACTTTCAACAATCATGAATAGAAATAAGGGACTAGAAATATATAAGACAAAATGGTGGTACATGCAGATGGATTATGAACACACACACACATAGCAGAGGACTTGTTGTTCCACATTTCTGGGAAGCACTCAACCTTTTTATTTTTCAACCCCTCCACCTATGGGAGTTAACATGTGTTACATTTATGCTGTTTTAGAATTGATGAACAGCCAACATACTGTCTCAAAGTGTGTCTCAATCCTGATTTTCCAATTGTGCCTGTCTTTACCTCCCTTTAGTCAAATGCTCACTTCCCCAGCTCCTGGCAGTGCCATTCTCCATCAGTCCAACAGATGTCCTCGGACGTGAACACTTGTCCCAGTTCCACCCACTCTCTCATTTACCTGAGCATCTGATTTCACTTGTCCTCATCAACCAGCCAGATTGTCAATGCTACCTAAATCACCACCTTGCTTTCCATTCCATTTGCTAGCTGATTCTCTTCCATTCTTTGACAGGTGAGTAGGGTCTAATCTGTTTAGCGGCCATGTGGAGTTATATTAACCACCAGAGTATGTTGGGGGAAAAAACAATCTAGTTATTGTCATAGTTGATGATAAGTAGAAAGTTGTGGGGAGACAAATATGGAACCCTTCCATTTTTATCAGAACAGTTATCCTGGATTTCAGTCCCAAGTACTATTTATTTATATATATATATAATAGAAGATAAGCCGCCCCTGTGTCTTTAGCTCGAATCAGGCAGTTTTTAAAGAAAACGCTGAACTCTTCAGCTTACAGCTCTTAAACAAAGTGACTGATCAACTCCACTGAAAAGCCTATTTTTGGACTGCTTTTAATATGGAGGCGTGCAAAGAGTTAAAGTGCACTACAGTTTAAAGTGTCTATTATTTTAAAAAATGGTATTATAATTATTGGTTGTGTCATTTTGTCTTTTTTCTGAAAGTATGTTGACAATAAAATACTGGCCAGACTGTTGATGAGGGCTGTTTTTCAGTCAAAAAGCTTAGCTAATGAAACTGAAGTAGGGCTGCAATTAACAATTCTTTTCAATTTTCTTATAATCTGATTTAGTTCAAATTCTCTCTTCTTTTCATTCTCTCTCTCTTCCAAAAAAGAATTTAATTAATTTTAATTTAAAATGTAGAAATGTACCAGCTCTGGAACCACTGGGTGTTTGGCATTTGTTTGAAAAACAAGTTAAACAGGTAGTTGATGATCACAATAGTTGCAGATTAATTGACCAATCATTTAAGCTCTAAACTGTAGGTGTTTGAAAAAGACTATGTTTTGATATTTTTATTCAACCAATCTGCCCAGGAGGTTTTAGTCTTTTTCACATGACCTAAATATATTTGAAAAATAAGGCCTTAAAAGTCTTAAATATCTTTAGAAATGATTAAATTTTGTTCACAGAGGTGTAACATTTCAATTGTCTCTTCATAAGATTAAATGACTCCATTGTTTTGTCACAACGCATGTAAGTAGTGCATACCACACTATATGTTTTAAGTTCAAGTACTTGGTAAACAATTAGATTTATAGCCTAAAATCCTTTCTGAAATTCTTTCGGATGGTGGTATTAAAAAAGGTCTTAAAAATAACTAAATTTAACTTGTGGGAACCTGGGGGTAACTTGTGTGAGCAAAAAAAAAAAGGTAATCATTTAGCACAGTGATGGAAGTACTCGGATCATTTACTGAAATGAAAGAAGAAATAACGGAGCAATACTCTGTTAAAATAAAAGTCATAACTGAAATAGAGTATAAGCATCTAAACTTCCTGATTCAGAATAATGTGCATTATATAATTAGATCAAAAAAGTCTTATGTTAATCTATATTTTGTATAAGTAATATGATTCTGCAAAGTTAAAGAAGTTATGAAATAAATGTAGTGAAGTAAAAAGTAAGAAAATGTGCCTCTGAAAATGGAAATACTCAAATACATTACCTCAAAACTCCAACCAAAAATCGATGGCACCATCTAGTGGATATATGACAATATTTCAATAGAACTTCAACCGCAAACCTTTTTTTTCACCGTGAACTATTGATTAAATGGCCTAAATATTATAAAAAGTGCAGGGAAATCAAAGTTTGCTTCTATCTGCTAAGTGTTTATAATGGCTTGTTTTAAGACAAGTTAAAACATTGTAGACAAAGACCTGGATGATTTAGGGTTTGAAGTATACATGTTTTATTAAGAGGAAACCTGCAGTATACTGTTACGATTTCAGAAACAATTGAAAAAGAAGATTTTTTTGATTGGTTATAGCCTTGTAACTATTAAACATGGTTATAATACACATTTAGTTCCCTCATTCAAACAAGTTTGTTAGTGTAGAAACCTGAAACAAATGAAAGATCTTAAACTCATGTCTGAAATTGCAACATTGCAAACGTGTTTAGACCTGCACCTTCATTATTATATTAAAAAGCCTTCATGAACAACTACTTGCCCCATAACATTTGATCCTCACAATTACTGTAAATATATAAAATGGACAAAACATGCACACACATATACATATTGTTGCATTTAGATCTAGGTCACTAACACACCTAGGACAGCACAGGACTTGTTGTTCCACACC
>NC_048415.1:11613658-11615007 GCF_013103735.1 Etheostoma cragini | reverse complement strand
AAGGAACACCATGGAAAGCACAGACAGCTTGAAAAAATCAAGGAACGTGACAAGAAAACCCCAAACTTTCAAGAAATAGGGCATTGAAATAAAGACAAATAAAGAAAGTCACACTAGACCAGAGACCTTTATCAGGGGGTCCTCAGAATTATTTCGGGTGGGGGGCGGCGCCAAATTATTGTTCATTTGTATTTGAAAGTTTCCAAGAAAATTAAAGTACCTTGATATGAATCCAACATATTATTTCCAATAGTATTAGCAAATATAAATCCGCCACCCAATTTGTGGATCAACCCGAATTATGATAGGCTCACTGGCCCATAGGTAAGGTAATCACTAAGATCCACATACAGTTAATCCCAAGGAGTCGGAGGACTGTGACACATACAGGTTTTACATTTAAACATGATTTCTAAAACCATGCCAACAATTATTATTTTAATAGCATATTAGGCCTATTTAATGCACTAAATCGGTATGTAATAATAACAAGAAAAGGAATTTATATAGCGCTATTCACAGACTCAGTTGCTTTAAAAGGCAGGTAGAAAAATGAAACAATTCAAAACATCACGAAACAGAACAAAACTAAACAAAACAAGATTCAGGCACAAATAAAAAGGGAGGGGGGGTGTAGTGCTACAGATAGAACAGATGGGTCTTGAGGTGGGACTGGAAGATTGTGAGGGACTCAGAGGTGCAGATGTATAGAGGTTTTAGGCTGCCCTGCACGTTCTTGTAGGCCCAGCTTATTATGCAACGTCATTTTATTCAATATATGTAGTACGGGGTTCCTGATTTGTCTCTTTTACTTAAGGAGTCCTTGGATTAAAAAAACATTGAAGACCCCTTCACTAGAAAGGTTACAAATTTAGTACTAAATGTACTAAAGATGGCATCATACCAATTTTGAATCCTATTTGTTTGGCTATTTTCCGCCTCGACAAGCAGGCCTATACAAGTAATTATTTACCTCTGGTAACTGCAGACCCTTGGTTAGGAATGTATTGCTGCCATGATTAGCCTTCGTAAGCTTACCCTTTGCACTGAAACTATGTTTGAGGTGTCCTGATGATAATTTACTGCCAGCCAATTAGCATTAACTATTTGTCATGGCCATTTAATTATTAGGTGCAGTTTAGATTTCTGACATTTTCAGGCAACTTAAGTTTTACATTATGAGTAAATAGTATTCAAATAAGCTTGTCCATTTTTTGACAGAACCAGCAAAGAATTCCAACACCAACATCTCAGCAATTCATCTTCAACGAGTCTTTGGTGATACACTACCAGTGAACCCCCCCCCAGAGCCAGCCCTGGATGAACTGAGGAAGCTGAGCAGAGATCTC
>NC_048415.1:11608888-11613558 GCF_013103735.1 Etheostoma cragini | reverse complement strand
ATGGAACAGATATCCTCCACAACCACCGATCTGATCAGGTGTAAAGCAGAGAGAGCTCCTACTAGCAGTGTTAATGCAAAAACGCTTGTTTTTGCCACTTAGCAGGACATTGAAATGACTAACGTTTATTCTCTGGAGACTTACCCTGATCTTAGAAGAACCACTACATGCCTAATCCCAGCCTATAACAAAACCCTAACAAAAACTAAAAACTAAGGTATATCACAAAAATGTTTTTCTACTCAAATGTTAAATCCTTCTCCATTAATTGACTGTGTGACCAGTTTTGTCTCCACAACACGAATAACACATTCTGAAACGCATACACTCACACGCAGACTATACCTCTACAAACAAACACAGATCAGTAGTTACAATTAAGTACAGTAGTTAAAATATAGTACATAGTTTTTCTTTTAATACAAAACTCCAGTAGATTTTCAAACTTATGTTGCAAACAGACAAGGCACTTATGTCCTGTAGAGGACAATACAATCATGAATAGAAATTTATTTTTTATCTCTGCACATCTATGCATATATATGATTATACATATGTGTGTGTGTGTATATATGTGTGTGCGTAAATATATGTCTTAGCAAAGATGAACTTGGATTACAAAATTAAATCTTTTTGGCTTATGAAGACAAAATAGAAGTTGCAAGGAAAGTTGTTTTGATCAATTCCTGATTCAGATTTTACATGCAATATTTTTTATTTTATGAATAATATGAATAAACAGTATCAGACCTAGATCTCTATCACACACACACACACAAAATACAAAATCATTCCACACCTCCAGTACCACTCAACCATTTTATTTTTCAACACCTCCACCAGTGGGAATTAAAATGTGTTCCATTCTAGACAAAGAGATGGAGCATGGAGGAAGTTCAGGCAAGCCAGATGAAGCCAACAGTCAGTGCATGCGTCGGCAGCCATCTGTTGCTCAAAGCAACACAGGCCTTAATATAATTTAACAGGTAAGGTAAGTTATTAAATAAAATCACCCCTCATACAGTTGTCATGAACAGGAAAATGAGCTAAAGAGCCCAGAAAATGGAAGAACAGCATAAGTCAGTTAGTCATGACAGTTCCAGAAACATGGGAGAAGGGGCGAGCTTGCTTTGTTTTGTTTACAATTTACTTGGAACGTCAATTGTGACCATGCAGGAAATCATAGTGCACCTTTAAGTTGAGCATTTTATCATCATTCATTAGTTAGGAGAATGTGTTTCACTTTCTGAAAATAGGTAGGCTACCAGACACTCGCTACAGGTACAATATTTAATTCGTGTTGGTTAGACACAGCATTCAAAGATGACACCTCCTCCCTCGCTCAATGAGAAAGAGAGAGAGAAAAAGATTGATAGGGCAGTGGTGGTCAAGCGAGAAACAGTAAATCAGCGTAATGACACATTATTTTCTGATTGTTTTTTGGTGGTTGTCTTCCTTTTATAGCATAGATAAACAGACCCACACCTCAGCGCACCCCTTCAGAAAAGTGCGCCATTGCTGAATTTTTTATGATTAGATGGGGGTTACACACACACAGTGGGCCCAAAGGCTCTTTGCCGACGCCCATAAACGTAACGCACACAGGAAAAGAAAAAGAAAAGGGAAGATACAGGCAGAGGGCAGGGTCTTTGCACATACATACACTGCCATACACTTTCAGTGGGTAATAAGACATGATTGAGAGGGATTACTATTGTATAAGTCTATTGTTTCTCAGCAAAATCCTGCATAATAAACCTTTAATATAAGACCAACAAGTGCAGTCAGTTAAGATGCTTTTGGGAAACACTATGTAACCTCAAGAGGTAAAAACAAATTTCCCAATCATCTTAGCCTTAAGTGTTTTTTGTGGAAATGATGCCCTGGAGCTTGACTCAGGACAAAGTGCTAATAGAAGAACTTGTAAGACACATGATTTGGTCCTGTTCACTAGAAACCCAGAGGGATTGCTGTAGGTACAATTGTTTGAAGTGTGGAATTAGTGTTTCTTGACTGACAATGCAAGAGAAGAATGGACACATGTTTTACAATTCCTAACCTAATCATTTTCGAGCCTCAGTGCCCTACAGCATAACTGTTAACAAGATAATGTTAAACAAGTAAATACACAAAACATTAACATGAATTGTGAAAGGGAACAGTTCCGAGCAGAGGTTTGATAAACATTGCTTTCAAATGCTAAATTCAACCAACCTTCCCATTTCCCAATTATTAGCAATTGACAAGGAATATGAGGAAGCATGTCAACAAATATTTCAAAAACACACTAAAAAAGCAAAATCAGGATGTGTGGTATGACCGCACCCAGACAATGATGATGGTAAAGAAGCTGACTGATATGAAGAGGATGTAGAGGAGGAACAACAGGCGGTCTATGATGAAACCCACCTGGATCCACTCCTCTGAGCTCTGGCTTCCGCCCAGCTGTTGCTCTACCTGAAAGCGGACGGCCTGGAGGTCTCTGCTCAGGCTCCTCAGCTCTTGTAGGGCCTTTTCCTCATCCAGTGTCCTCATCCCCTTCTGTTCTGGAGGCTCTCTGTCCTCCGCCACCAGAGAGGAGACTTTCATTTCTGTTACACAGGAGATGAAGGGATGAGGTGATGCCATCTGTGATTGTTACATTATATATTAACTTGTGTAAAGATTTTCTGCTCAGTGACTGCTTTAATAGTTTCACCTCCGTACTACCTACACACCTACTACCTACATACTACCTTGTGCAGAAGAATTTTGGATGACCGTGCCGTCAAGATCTCTGGGCTTTGGAGGAAGCCGTACAAGGCGGCCGAGGATGTGAAGAACAAACACTTGGACCCAGTGAGGGACAGGAGAGGAGTGAGCAGAGCCACATATCAGGTTTGTGATGAGGATAGTCTCCAGTAGACTTGCCACCATCAGAGCCAGGCAAAGACTCAGGAACACGTCTGGGATAACAACAATAACTGCTTTATTTCACAGACAAATACAAGTATAATCCAGGCAGAGACATCCAAGAATTAAAGTTCATTGAAACATACTATTATCACATTGATAATACAGTTAACATGGCAAAATGTGCAAGGAAACAATTGCGTTTTACTCATCAGGCAGCCATCAGTCATGTTGAGTCGTGTTTCTGTCTTTATGATAAATGTAAGTCCAATATTCAATCGCCTTTTAGCTCGGTTTTAATCTCCACTAACATTCCGAGGAAAATATTTGTCTCTTTAGCTGCTAAATTCTGCAGACCGTGGAACCAAAACAAAGAATCGTTAGATGTTAGAACACTCAGTAAACTGCAGATTTAATCATTGTAATTATGATTTTAATTCCTTCAGGAGAGTCAATCCAATTTAAACCCAAACCTGAAACTGGAAGCCAACACTACATTTATTCAGGAGCTAAAATAATATATGATACAACATGTATTACATGTGCTACAAATAACTCTTGCACTAGTGGGAGGTATTGTTGAACTGACTCATGAGAGGTATGGTGTTTCCAGTAATAGGCAGCAGGTCGTTCATGAGGAGCAGGAAGACGGTGTAGCCCAGGATGAGGGTCATCTTGAAGGAGGACCGGTCCACAGTCTGGGGAGGCAGCAGGAAGCTGAAGAGGTCCACTGTGATGAGGAAGCAGCTGGGGATCAGCAGGTTCACCACATAGAGGGTAGCCCGGCGCCGCACTGACACCTGTAGTGGTGTCGACAGACATACAGCAACTGGTAAACCTAAATTGACTTGTGAATTAATTACAGGCTCAGTCTTTTCCATTTTACACAGACTGAATAGACTTAATAGGTCGAGTTTTTTGTAACGGTCCCATGGCCTGACAATTTCTCTTCATGATGTTTTTTAACATTAATATGCATTTCCCCAGCATGCCTATGTTCCCCCAGTGGCTAGAAATGGTGATAGGTGTAAACCAAGCCCTGGGTATCCTGCTCTGCCTTTGAGAAAAGGAAAGCTCAGATAGGCCGATCTGGAATCTTGCCCCCTAAAACCTCATAAGGTTACCTCCCCTTTCTCTGCTTTGCCTGTCCAGAGAATTTGTCCCGTCCTTGAGAGAGAGACATCATGGCTTTCAAACAAGCAAAGTGGGATTTGGTTAAGGCCACACCCCCAGCCTCCACCTTGCCCCCCTCTCTCCTCCTCAAAAGCTAGAGACCTGAAAATGGCACATAAAAGCTCATTGTGGGACTGGATCTAATGGCAGTAATTCTGCACCTGAATTTTGGGTAAGAGACTTTAGATATGGTGTTAGGGGACCACTAAGGTCTATATAAAAGAATCCAAAGAGCACCATGTCATGGGACCTTTAAGTATTGACTTGGCTCCTAGAAGCGTTGTAACAAAAAAACTGCAAATGCCTGAAGACAATCATCAAAATTAAAAACATCTAGAAAGTGAAGTTACTACTACTACTACTTACATTCAAAAAACACAGACTTTACATGTTACCACAGCATAAAATACTGTACTGCCAATTAAAAAAAAACATTAGTAGTATAATGGTTTTACAGACAGTATTTATGTCCACATGACTCTGTAGTGATGCAAATTTATCTTCAGTAGTTTAACTGTTATTTGTTCATATTACACTCACCGGCCACTTTATTAGGTACACCTGTCCAACTGCTCGTTAACACTTAATTTCTAAGCAGCCAATCA
>NC_048415.1:11591746-11608788 GCF_013103735.1 Etheostoma cragini | reverse complement strand
GAGGCAGTTCAGAAGGCAAAAGGGGGTCCAACCCGTTACTAGCATGGGGTACCTAATAAAGTGGCCGGTGAGTGTATAATCTGTGATGGATTACAATTTTAAATGTTTCATTTAACCTTAATGAAATTGGTCATCTTCTCTTTATGTAGTAAAACATTTGTTGAAAGACTTTCCAAAACATTGTCCAATCCTGTTCCTCCTTCTGTATCTTCCTCCTCATCTCTCTTGTTGTGTACGTTAAACAAAACAACAGGAAAACAGGACAAGGTCACAGTCTACAGTATTTCCTTACATAGAAGCGAATCTCTTGGTACAGCTCGTCCTCCATATGCGGTAGCATGTATGTCTTCGTTGTGAGTCCAACTAGTTCCCACTCACCCTTGGTTGTCATCAATTCTTTAGAGAATGTAAATATATCCTCTGCAGTTGATGAGAGGCCAATTGGCATAGCACTCACTGAAAGAAAAATATGATTCAGTTCATGTTTTTGTGCAATTCTCAATTACATTAATTACAAAAAAGACTATGTGCACTACATAATGTACAGAATCTTTAAAACAAATGATGAAACAAACATAATCAATCTATATTGTCTCAAGTATTTTGTAAATTCAAGAAAAAACAATCATGAATCAGTTTCTGCTTACTAGAGAGTAAGTAGGAGTTGAAGCTTAAACAGCAGGTCTGGACATCAAACGGAAACGTGTAGATGTCGAGCATGCAGGAGCTGATCACTTTGACAGGCTGTTCATCAAACACGAAGCCATTAGAAAACAGATAGCTGTATGGGACAAATGGAGCGGAGTTCTTCTCCATACTAGAATAGAAACAAAAAGAAAATGCATACAAGCCGGTAGATATGATTGGCATCTACTTTATTTGTAAGAATACCAACGGCTATATTATTCAATTCATTAAAGGCCTTCACAGTAAAAAACTAACAGAAACAAACTACAAATACTATATAGAGATTTCAGTGAATTCAGAAAGAAAAACTACGGAAGCAAAAGTTCCAAGTTAAACAAATGTGTATGAAGTTCTTAAAATATGACAATTTTATTTTGGAACCCTGAATTTAAAATGTATCAATGACTTTCTGACAACATCAAAAAATCACCAGTACACCTCTTATGTGGGGTGCAGTCTAGGTCAGGCCAGTGAATGTACAGTGAGGAAAATAAGTATTTGAACACCCTGATATTTTGCAAGTTCTCCCACTTAGAAATCATGGAGGGGTCTGTAATTGTCATCGTAGGTGCATGTCCACTGTGAGAGACATAATCTAAAAAAAAAAATCCAGAAATCACAATGTATGACTTTTTAACTCTTTAATTGTATGATACAGCTGCAAACAAGTATTGTACAAGTTTAACCTTGATATGCTTCTTACAGAGCCACTCCTTGGTTATCCTGGCTGTGTGCTTCGGGTCACTGTCATGTTGGAAGACCCAGCCTCGACCCATCTTCAATGCTCTAACTGAGGGATGGAGGTTGTTCCCCAAAATCTCGCAATACATGGCACCGGTCATCCTCTCCTTAATAATGTGCAGTTGCCCTGTCCCATGTGCAGAAAAACACGCACAGCATGATGGTACCACCCCCATGCTTCACAGTAGGGATGGTGTTTTTGGGATGGTACTCATCATTGTTCTTCCTCCGAACACGGTTAGTGGAATTTTGACCAAAAAGTTGTATTTTGAGCTCATCTGACCTTTTCCCATGACTCCTCTGGATCATCCAAATGTTCATTGGCAAACTTAAGACGGGCCTTGAAATGTGCTGGTTTAAGCAGGGGAACCTTCCATGCCATGCATGATATCAAACCATGACGTCTTAGTGTATTAACAACAGTAACCTTGGAAACGGTGGTCCCAGCTTTTTTCAGGTCATTGACCAGCTCCTCCCGTGTAGTTCTGGCCTGATTTCTCACCTTTCTTAAGATCATTGAGACCCCACAATGTGAGATCTTGCATGGAGCCCCAGTCCAAAGGAGATTGACAGTCATGTTTAACTTCTTCCATTTTTTCACCAATTTTTTCACAAAGCTGCTTGGCTTTTTCCCCGTAGCCCTTTCCAGCTTTGTGGAGATGTAGAATTTTGTCTCTGGTGTCTTTGGACAGCTCTCCGGTCTTGGCCATGTTAGTAGTTGGATTCTTACTGATTGTATGGGGTGGACAGGTGTCTTTATGCAGCTACCGACCTCAAACAGGTGCATCTAATTTAGGATAATAAATGGAGTGGAGGTGGACATTTTGAAGGCAGACTAACAGGTCTTTGAGGGTCAGAAATCTAGCTGATATACAGGTGTTCAACTACTTATTTGCAGCTGTATCATACAACTAAATAGTTGAAAAATTCATACATTGTGATTTCTGGATTTTTTTTATAGATTTTGTCTCTCACAGTAGACATGCACCTACAATGACAATTTCAGACCCCTCCATGATTTCTAAGTGGGAGAACATGCAAAATAGCAGAGTGTTCAAATACTTATTTTCCTCATTGTATAAAGTAGATCCACATACATGGCGGCACTGCTCTACAGAGAGATGCTACTTACAATTCATTGATAACAATATCTGGTACCCAGAGCAGATTCCTTGGAATTGTAATCCATGAAGAACCACACTGTTCTGGGTCCCACCTGACAAACTCATTTCTCCATTTCTGCAACGCAAATCAGACAGATACAACACATATATACCTGGCTACACACAGTATAAAACTGCAACACTTTCAGGTAATACAGTAGTTGGTGGAAATGTAATAATTCTTTAGATTTGACTAAAGCAACTGCAGTATGTCTGTGTTAGCTTTTTATAGCCAATAATAAGTTACAGTATTTGATTATTTTTTGTGGAAGATTACAATGTATCTCATGTTCTATGGCTGGTATGCAGTAGGAACATTTCTTAAGACTGGAGAGAGATGAACACCTATATTATTTCTAGTAAACTGAGAAGTTTATTGGGAAGGAAATACTTACTATTTTTTGCCAGATATACGTTTTCAGGAGCTGGGCCTTTTCATCCTACAAAAGAACCAACATTACGTCATATGCATTCCTTCTTACAGACATTTTATTTAAAGAAATACAAATTAAAATGAAGTGGAATTATCCTGTTGGCTCTCATTAACCAAAGTCGAGCTGTGTGCAAAATAACAGAAATGTATGGTACTTAAAACAATTGAATGAATAAGTTGATAGGAGTAGGTACACTTTTTGCACTTAAAAGCAATTGAATATGGCCTAATGGTAAATTGGTTAGGTTAGTGTAGCCTTACCACCCCCAAAATGCCAAACAGAAGGAAGTCAATGCTGACGTTGGTGGGGGTTGAAACATTCACGACAGGTCGGATGGATTTCATGTTGAAGACTGGTTCGAGTGCCTGGAGGAGGGAAGGCGGGTCAGGTCGAGAGCAGCTCAGCATGATGGAACTGCATGGAGCTAACAAGGAAAACATAAGAAACAAAAGCCAGAGGCAAGTAAGAAATTTAAAAAAAACATTCTGCACTAGTATTTAAGACTGATCTGATTTGTTTTCTCTACTGTTTATGACTTGAACATTTTTTTTTTTGCCAGGATAAGATTTTCTAAGTACCTCAACTCTAAATCTGTGAAACGTGATAAAAAAAAGTTTTGCCAAGAATTATTTATTTTAGTAACTATTGTTTCATTTGTTTGTTGTAATACTCATTTTGTCACAAGAGGCTGAAGTGCACCCCCTACCCCATGTTCTGGCGCTTGTTAAAAAAAATTCTAGCCAAAAGAATGAAATTACAGTAATGTTACATAACTTGCCAGCACACAATATATTAGTTTTTCATTAAAACTAAACTAGAATCAAACATAAATGATTGTAGTCCTATTTAGAACATGAGGCAATGGTGCACTTCAGCCTTTGAATATCTGGCTAAAGTGAGTATTACAAAAAAAATTGAAAAATGATCCTGACACAACACTTTAATTTTTCACCTTTTCTTAAGTCTTAAATACAGAAGAGTAAACAATTTAGACTAAGAAAATAGATCAATAGAATGTTTTTTCTTCTCACTTACCTCTCATGGATTCTTAAGACATTGGATAAATTCTTCTGATGAAATGAGTAATGACATTCAATAAAAATCAGTTTTCCTTTTCTTTATTGTACACAGTTGTCTCAGTTAGCTAAATTATTACAATGCCTCAATCAACTCAAAACCTTTTGCCTTCCTTTATACGAAAGTAAACTGAAAGGATTGACTTAAATCATCATTTATCATTAATTCAACTCTTGAAAATCAATAGGAATCATGTATATACACAAACACACACACACACACACACACACACACACACACACACACACACACACTCACACTGTATCAAAGTACTTACCATGCATGAGCACAAAGATGAAGATGAATAGAACCTTAGAAGGCTTGACTTTCAGCGGCCAGCACTAAAAACATTAACATTAGGTCAAAATTGGTTGTTAGTTTGAGTGTGCTGGTGGTTTGGGCTGTTGTGTAATGTTGTCTACACACATTTTGCTGGGCAAATACAGACATGATCTAGCAAAATATATATATGAAAAAATCAATAAATATAAATGAATGAATATGAATACATGTAAAAAAAAATATGTTTTTGTTAAGGTAAGTGCTCTTAAAGACCTACATCTAGAGTTGGGTTCATTTAAAATTTGGCATGCCTGAAAATCTCTGAATCCCACAAAGTCCCAACAGAAAAAGACATCAGAAAATATTAGTTAAATATCTTTTCTTTACCACCCAAAAGGGAAGGTTTTCCTCAATGGGAAATCAATTTATGTGGATTTGCAGATTTTAGTTTTACAAAACCCGTAAATGTAATCAAAAAACATATTGGAAAAAGTTTTTTTTAATGTAGAACTGATTTATAATGTTATAGCAAGTGGGTACATACATTTCATAGTTCTCAAGTACGGATATGTATGTTGGCTTAGGCATCTTGATGCAGCAGCATTGAGTGATGAAGTGTTTGCTGCTTTGATTTTTAAAAATGTGTTTAGTTACTTATTTCATAATTTTTAAGATGTTGTTTGCGTAATATGAACAATAGTATATAGGATTAAAAACTGGCATTAAAAACAATGAATAAATAGGAAAACAATTGGAACATGATTATTATGTTTTAAATAAATGTCAATCCAAACTGAATGAGCTTTTCTTAAGTAATTTTATTTTGTATACAATGGTTTTCCTCCATTTTAGAGTGGCACAATATAACACAAAAGGCCTAGAACTACATCTAATTAATGTTGTATGGTTATTTAATGTCCGATATAATTATATAAGATAATGTTACAATAAAACCACTACTTTAGAGTATGTAATGTGTTGGCTCCAAACAAAACAACAAATCTATCATGTATTGATAACAAAATCAACAAACTTTTGTCACTAGCTACATGAAGAGAGCCGATTAAAACAGACAGCAGCTGTCTATCGACTGTATGAGTTCACCCAGATAATGATGATGGTAAAGAAGCTGACTGATATGAAGAGGATGTAGAGGAGGAACAGCAGGCGGTCTATGATGAAACCCACCTGGATCCACTCCTCTGAGCTCTGGCTTCCACCCAGCTTTTGCTCCACCTGAAGGCGGACGGCCTGGAGGTCTCTGCCAAGGCTCCTCAGCTCTTGCAGGGCCTTGTTCTCCACGGCTGGCCCCCTCTTCTCTCGAAGCCCATCATCAGCGTTTTGCTGTGCCAATGCAGCATTGGGTTTCATGTCTAGTTTTGAAGGAAAAAACCATTGAAATTTAAAAAAATATATTTACATTTACTCCTTCAATGTGGTGTATTATTATAAACAATCGTGGTAATCCATCTGATTAATTCTGTATATTCAGTCATTTTCTGTAATCTTTTATTGCTACATTTTGTACGCAGGTATTAAACCACCTGAATCTCTTAGTTCTTTAGTCTTCTGAGGCAAGCAAATGAGACGGCCCAAAATTTGCAGAACAAGCACATGGATCCAGCGAGGAACGGGCGGGAAGTCAGCAGAGCCACACAGCAGGTTGGTGATGAGGATAGTCTCCAGTAGACTTGCCACCATCAGAGCCAGGCAGACAGAGAAGAAAACATCTGGCAGATAGAGACAGGGTAGAAGTTTGCACTTTCAGAATGTGTTTACTGTATATTCATTATGCTTGTCAAACATGGAAACCACTCTGTACCCTTTCTGGAAATGCATATGTTAATTACTTGTCCCACATTATCTGTTTATGGGAATCAAAATTTCAACCAATTTTAATACTTGTTCACACTACCTTCCCCAAAGCCCCATGTGCTTAAGATATTGGAAAGCATGAGTTTTTCTGTAGTGTAACATGTTTCAGTAAATATAGAGAATAACACTGACTTATGAGAGGTATGGTGTTTCCAGTAATAGGCAGCAGGTCGTTCATGAGGAGCAGGAAAACGGTGTAGCCCAGGATGAGGGTCATCTTGAAGGAGGACCGGTCCACAGTCTGGGGAGGCAGCAGGAAGCTGAAGAGGTCCACTGTGATGAGGAAGCAGCTGGGTATCAGCAGGTTCACCACATAGAGGGTAGCCCGGCGCCGCACTATCACCTGTAGTGGTGTCGACAGATATACAGCAACTGGTAAACCTAAACTGACTTGTGAACTAATTAGGGTTCCCCAGCCTGCCTACGTTCCCCCAATGGCTAGAAATGGTGATAGGTGTGAACCTGGTTATCCTGCTCTGGCTTTGAGAAAATAAAAGCTCAGATAGGCCGATCTGGAATCTTGCTCCTTATGAGGTCATAAAAGTTTTAATGTCTGCAGAGGGAAGAAACAAAACACTTGGCCAGGTACCTTTTCTGTGAATATTTACTAAACTGTTTGAACTTTTACGTTTTTTGCTCGTAAATAATATTTTTATAACTTTGTCCACATACAGCCTTGTTGTAGCTGCTCAATTAGAATTTGAATAGGACTGATATTTCAAAGTGTGTTGGAAAAATGCAAATAATTTCACATCAGGTTTTATTGCTCCCAGCCTGATTACATTACATCACTCTTACAGTCTGAGACTGAAATGCAATTTAAGGTCTATGTATTTCAGTTTACGTTACAATAACATTACATTACAGTCAACCTACATTAAATGAAATCTCATCAATGTAATCGTTAAGGCCATGGCTGTATTTTTGGCTGGTGATATCCAACAGCTCCCACTCCCCCATGGTGGTCATCACCTCCTTGGAGAACTCTGTGATCTCCTCTGTATTTCTCCCTAGGAAAATCTTTATGTCCATCGCTGGGGAGAGAAGATTAGAGAAATACATTATCCTGTATAAAGTCAAGGCAAAAACATACTTTACTAAATACATGATTATTAGTATTTTTTTCCTTTGGTAAGTGGCCATGGTATCACAAAAATATTTACTTTAAGTGTCCCTAAATAGAAGTCGATATGAGACATAGAGAACTTACTGCCTCTAACATTTACATTCCATGAACACTTATGTTCAAACTGACATACAGACGTATTCAAAGAAAGGAAAAGAGACAATTGGTGAAGTGCCTTACCTAAGTGGATGTAGGAGCCAAAAGTCATAGTGCAGTTCTGTACATCGAAGGGGAAGGTATAGATATCAAGGTTACAGGCACTGACAACTCTGACTGGTTGAGCATCATTCACCAGACCGTTGCTATACAGATACACATACGGGACAAATGGGGCTGTGTTTTCATCCATACTGCGAGAAAAGAACAAGCAGAGGAGTTACAAATTAAATGTCTACAAAGTGAGACCTGGGGTTTAATTTGAATTTAAATCAAATTTGTCGAAAATACCAACAACAACAAATGAATCCTTCAACCAAGTATTGCCTGTTTAGCAAAAACGTGAAAACATTAAATGATTGCATTGGTTGACGTTGTCCTTTATTACAATGAACAACATGGGCACTGCAGTTTATTTTGAGTCAATCCCACATAACACCGTTCTTATATATATATATATATATATATATATATATATATATATATATATATATATATATATATATATATATATATATGTGTATACAGTATATGCTTACAATTCATTGATTACAATATCTGGCACCCAAAACTTCTCTCTGGGAAGAGATAACACGTTGGTGCCGCACTTGATTGGGTCCCAGCTGACAAACTCGTTCATCCACTTCTAAAAAAACAGCAAAACTGTTATCAGTACACTGAGCAGGTATGCTATAAGTTACAATCACATCATTCACAAAACATAATCCCGCAAATATTCCTACATCACTGACTGAGACATTACATAAAATGGATGATAGCAGTACTTACATAATCTAGCCAAAGGTAAGTGAGCAAAAGTTGAGCCTTTTCATCCTGGAAGAGACGAGAAGAGCTGCTTTTAGGCACAAAAACAGTGAGAAAGACACTTGTATAAAATGACTTGTGAGTGATTTGTCTAATGTACTGTACATCTGAAGAGTTTCATTCTTAGATAAGTGACACATAGTCATGCAAAATAAGCAATAGCACAATGCATACTTATCTACAAAGAACTGAAACGTACCACTCCTAGTATCGCATACATGGTAAAGTATATGGTGATGTTGGTGCTGGTGGTCATGTTCATGACGGGTCGTATGGAGCTCAGGTTAAAGACCGGAGTCAGAGCCTCCAGCAGGGCTGGTTGGGTGGGCTGAGAACAGTTCAGCTCGATGGCACTGCACGCAGCTAAGAAGATTCAAAATGGAAAAGTCCAGTCACAGGCAAGACAGCTTTGTTTGTATAGCATATTTCAGCAACAAAGCAATTCAAAGTGCTTTACATAAAACATAAAAACAGTTAAACATAAAAAAACAGCTAAACAAGTGTAACACAGATACAAAATGCAAGGATGAAAGTTATAGTGCAGTGTAGTTTTCAACAAAACATCAAACCTGCAACTATCAAAAAATGAAGGGGTTTGTCTCAGCTTTAGTTTTCTAGTAATCACTGGGAATTTGATGCACTTATTTCCAGTGCAATGCATATTACAAAGGCTTTAATTTATCCAGAATTTGGCTTACAATATTGCACATACATTATACATTGTGTAACTGTACAAGCAGTAGACATTCTCCTGCATTTTTTCATTATATGCAATCTTATATTTTTCGACACCATACAGCATAAACATGTAATGCTTTCAGAAAGGCTTACCTGCTATAAGAATAAGAAACATTGCCAGAGTGGGCCTGGCTGATGAAGGGAGAGACTAGAATGAAGCAAATTTGAAATAATTGTTTCAATTTAAATAACTAAATCATTAAAACCATTGATTATTTACTATTTAAGAAAGGGTCATCAGTTACACAGAGTATTTATTATAACTAATGGTGATTTTAGACTCAAAAATAGAACTTCATTACGTACAGAATGTGAACCAGAAGAAGATTCTTTACCTTCAGTTTAGTATCCTTGAGTGCCATGATTTCTACAGTTGTCAGATTAAAGCAGTTTTCTCACTACCCGTTGTCTGATAAGCACACAGAATAATCACCACTTGCACTATGGGAAGATTTGCTTTTAAGTGGAGAGTCATCTATCCATAAATAACCATTGCCAGACAGCCAGCGTATTCACCGCTTACCACTTACTCTTGACAAGACTAAATTCAGCCTTTTGTGACTAGATATACAAAGGACCCTTGTACACCAAGCGTGATGTGGACAAACCCCTGGCAAATAATGTGGTAAATGGAAAACACTGCACGGCAGCTACTTTCCCTGAGGGGGTTTTGTACAAAACAAAGATGTACCGCAGTGTGTGACTTGCAGATGGTAAGGACTGACCACAGCAGCATGAGTGTCACACCTGCTGGTCATACACAAATAAACAGTGGATGGTCTGTGAGAAACATGTGTCCTCTGGTGTCACCCCAGACCTTCTGCCAGCCAACCTTTTTTCATGTTATATTAATGTTGTCTGTCAACAATAACAAGGGTATCACACAATGCTTCTGCAAAGCAACCTTTCCGTTTGTTATTATGTGGCTGTTCAACAAGTTGTCACGATGTGGTACTCCAACGATCTCAGTGTTGAGCACACATGTACAGAATTAGTCTATGTAAGTCTTGTATATTGAAATTGTAACTACAATGAAGGACACTGCTAGATTCATGGAAACTTTGAGGCTATTGTGGCAATGTTCAATCAGACAGTGATGGCCTTTTCTTTGAACTTTTTACCTTTTCTTCTGTTAGAAATGTAGTATATCACTTCCTGCGTGCCATTGACACTTTATCACTCAGCTGGTACCACGCATACAAAAAGAAGAAACATGTAGCCTATGTGCAAAATATCCAATTTTCTAAAATCCTCATCCTTGACCTGTTTGAATATGACATTGTATATTTAACTGTTACGGATCAGTTTATATCAGTGACTCCTTTATACATACTTTTTTGTGTCAAAATGTATCCTACCCTCTCCCTCAAGGTCCCATAATTCAACATGTAAAGACATAAATGGCATATTCACAAACAATGTACTTAAAAATAGACAGCATCATCTAAAAAAAGCGGTGATCTCTGGTTCTAAGGACAAAGGTGGATATGTGTGGAGCTAGATTTGTTTCTTTATTGCATGCAAGAAAACAAATGATCTGAGAGAGAACAAATGTTATCACACTGATAACAAAAAAGCATTTTATGAAAGAAATAAAAAATTTGAGGGAAAAGGTTTTCATAACAATGGCAAAAAATAGTTTATGAGGCTTAAACCACCAGCCTGCACAGTGGTTACAAGGCATGATGGATCCATGTTCTCATTCTGTTTACGCCAAGTCCTGAGTCTACCATCTGAATGTCTCAACAGAAATCGAGACTCATCAGACCAGGCAACGTTTTTCCAGTCTTCAACGGTCCAATTTTGGTGAGCTCTTGTAAATTGTAGCCTCTTTTTCCTATTTGTAATGGAGATGAGTGGTACCCGGGGTTTTTTTCTGCTGTTGTAGCCCATCCGCCTCAAGGTTGTGCGTGTTGTGGCTTCACAAATGCTTTACTGCATACCTCGGTTGTAACGAGTGGTTATTTCAGTCAAAGTTGCTCTTCTATCAGCTTTAATCAGTCGGCCCATTCTCCTCCGACCTTTAGCATCAACAAGGCATTTTCGCCCACAGGACTGCCGTTTACTGGATGTTTTTCCCTTTTCACACCATTCTTTGTAAACCCTAGAAATGGTTGTGCGTGAAAATCCCAGTAACTGAGCAGATTGTGAAATACTCAGACCAACCCGTCTGGCACCAACAACCATGCCACTCTCAAAATTGCTTAAATCACCTTTCTTTCCCATTATGACATTCAGTTTGGAGTTCAGGAGATTGACTTGATCAGGACCACACCCCTAAATGCATTGAAGCAACTGCCAAGTGATTGGTTGATTAGATAATTGCATTAATGAGAAACTGAACAGGTGTTCCTAATAATCCTTTAGGTGAGTGTAAATCATTCATAGTCACCTGCATGGAAGCGCTGGGGGTCAAAACAGAAAATATCCACACTACAAATCACAAATACATTTAGATTTTTGTTTCTATATGCTTTATTCATCGATCACGTTTCTGATTGTAAATAATGAACTTGATTATATGTACAGTATATGTATAATCACATACATCATATATACAGTATATATACTGTATATGTACAATATATGATAAGGGGCACACTTCAATAAAACAGAACAACAGGAGGATAAGTCGTATAATGCTTTGGTAATATGAGCTAATAAATTATAATTATTCTAAGTAATTATTTTAATCTTAGTTATTAACAGGGCTGGCTTAAAAACCACACAAGCTCAATTCCTCGTACAGATGCCTGCCATGCAGGCCTCACAGTGAGCAGGCTCATGGGGACTTTTGACATCCAGGCTAACAAAAGGCCTGTATTCTTTTCCCAGGTCTTCATGGTAGCATTTGATTCTTATCTTCTCCACCAGATTCTCCAGGAGGATGTCGATGTTCTCTGAGGTGATGCTGGGCTTATCCATTGGCGCTCCGCTGCACTGCTTGCAATTCTGACGGAAGGGCCTAACTTTGACAACGCCATGTCCGGATGTCAGGCACATGTGAAAGACCACCATCACCCGGTTGGAAGGCCAGCCTCTTCCACACTTGGTGCATTTGAACCTTGAAAATGACATACGATACAATTAAGTCTAAGACAGAAAGTGTGAACTGGCCCTTCATATGTTGTCATATCAATAACCTACCAACAACATTATTTTAACATTTTAGATGGAAATCAGTTTCAACACACACACACAGATATATCTTAATAAACCAAATCCATCACCTAAACTATAAGTTACATTAACCTAAGTAACACATACAATAGATAATTTACAGCTACAGTTATTAACAGTAGTTCAGCGCACTGACCTTGCACATGTGTTCCTAATGTACTGCTCCCAGCCTGGGTTTAGGCGGTTAGGTTCAATAATTTCATCAAACTCCAGACGCCAGGTGTCTCCTTGTTTAAGATCTCTTGTTTTCATCTGGAAAATACTTGTCCACTCTGACTGTGCCATCCTGTCAGTGCCAGTGTTCCTAGTTAGTGAAGAAAAGACATGACACTGACAGCTGATCTGCAAGCTTGTGAGAATGACTCATCCTGACTATAGAGTCTGGGGAAAATGAAACTTAAAAGTGTAAACCTGGTTTCCTTAAGTTTCAGTTCTAGTTTTACAATATGAATAGAATGAGAAATGGCAAGTTTTGTCTCAAGATTGTTTAATTGCTGGATAACCTGTTTATACAGAGAAATAAAGAGAGGGAAAGCCCATGTAATGAAAATGTAACTTGCTTGTTTGGGGGTGGCCTGGTAGCTCAACCGGGTTGAGCATGCGCCCATGTACAGAGGCTCAGTCCTTGCTGCAGCAGGCTGGGTTAGATTCTGACCCACTGCCATTTGCTGCATGTCATCTCTCTCTCTCTCCACTTTCCTGTCTTAAGCCATCCTATACAATACAGATAGATAGATAGATAGATAGATAGATAGATAGATAGATATTTATTGATCCCAAAAAATGGGAAATTGCAGTATTACAGCAGCACACAAAATATACATACATACAATATACATGAAATAATAATAATAATAACAAAATAGAAGAATAAAATATAACAATATAAGAACAAATATTTAAATACATACAAGATAGGAAAACCCAAATGTGCAACTGTTTAAGTATGCTAAAATATAAATGAACCAATCGTGCCGGTTCCCCTTATTGCAATATTGTGGTGTCTCAGAGTCTCATCTAGCGCCAAGGGATGATGTGTTGAAGAGTTAGTTTTATTGCTTGTGGTATGAATGATTTCCTGTTGCGGTCCGTGCGGCATTTAAACTGTCGGAGCATCTTAGAGAAGCTGCTCCTCTGTTGGACCAGTGGCAAAAAGGCAAAACATACTGTGTGTGTGAACTGTGTGTTTTGGGAGAATGTCAACTGAAAGTTAACTTTTAATTTAATAACATATCACACACATAATATATGTGTGGATCAACTCCCAAGTGAAGGACTGCAAGATAAATGAAACTGAAACATTTTCCAATTGTAATGAGGCAACACTGCCACTTACTGGTATTATGCTGCCTTGTCTTCTATGTCTCTTCTGTCTTGCAGGAGATGAAAACTAGTATACACTATTATTTTATTCACACAAATAGCATAATTTTGTAAGTAGTAATATGTCATTTTACTTTACTACAAGTGATCCACTCTTATCATTTCCACAATGAAATGTAGATACAGTCACTTCTCAAACATTTCTACCTTCTTCTCCTGTGCATGATGATATGATTTCAACCCTACAGGCCCCATTTAACTACTGTTCTGTTTGTCATTAGAAACAAGAGATTAAAAGTTTTAATCAGAATGATTGTGCAATATATTATTCTTATACATAGCCAATCATGACTACCCTCACTTTTTACACATCATCCCGAGTCACATTCGGCTATTAGTGAAGGAACTACGCTTTGGGTTTCAGATTTTATCCGGTTTCTGTATCCTGTTTTCTGTTATTTTTGTGTTTCCTCCCTGGTCTTGTGTGGTGGTTTCTCTCTTGTGTTCCCCTTGAGTGTCTGTATGTTCTGTTTCCTGTTTTATGTTGAAGTCTGGTCTTTGTCTTGTCTTGTCTTTAGTTGTACTTCCTGTGTTTTCCCACTCCTGTGATTACCTGATGTTTTCCGACTGTTTTCCAGCCCTCTTGTCACCTGCCTCTCGTTATCTCGTTACCCTGTGTATTTACTGTCTGTGCATCCCTGTCTCTTGTCAGATAGTTTTGTCTGTCTGTGCGTGTTGCTGCATGTTTTTTTCACCAGGAACTATTTGCATTTTTGGGTTTTGGACATTTTTCCTGGATTTTTGATTTCCTTTTTGTATGCGTTTCTGTTTGGTATTAATCCCTAAACATACTCGCCTGCCTGCCTCTTCCCTGCATGTTGGGCCTCACGTCAATGAACATTGTAACTACAAGTGCAAGTAAATGGTGCTTAACATTGCCGGTTTTATACGTACATACATGTATGCACATTATCCCAGTGTTCTAAAATATTTATCTGCAAATATTTTTTTTAAATGTAATGTTTTACTGACTCATTTATACAAATAAATAAATAAATTAGACCAATTTAGTTGAAAACACAACACCCACACCATGAATCACAAATATATTTAGTTTATTGCTTGCATAAGCTTTGATCATCTAACAAAGATCTGCTTAAGAGAAAGCTTGTTTAATGCTTTTGAAAAGACAAAAGAAAATTTTAAAGAAAATTGATAACCGGAACAACAAAAAACAATTTATGAAAGCTTACATGCACTTTATCATTTAAAAAAGATGCAAGCAATGCAATGTAACAGAATGACAGAAGGGAAAGTGTAGTACAACTGACACTTTGCTAATATGACTTTGTCTTTGGACAGATGCCTTGCATACAGGCCTCACAATGAGCAGGCTCGTGGGGACTTTTGGCATCAAAGCTTCTGAAGGGCCTTTTCTTTCTGCCCAGGTCTTCATTGTAGCATTTGATTCTTATCTTCTCCACCAGATTCTGCAGGAGGGGTTTGATGTTCTCTGAAGTGATACTTGGCTTCTCCATTGGAGCATTGCTGCAAATCTTACAGTTCTGACGGGAGGGCCTCACCTTGACAACACCCTGCCTGGACGCCAGGCGCATGTTGCAGACCACCCCCACCTTGTTGGAAGACCAGCGTCTTCCACACTCGCTGCAGTGGAACCTATAACAAAATGAAAACTGACTAAAGTTACACTGGAAACTCAAGTATTAGCTATAGAAACATTTGGAAGCAGAATAATCTCTGACATTTTTGCAAGACCTATAATTCTTTGGCCTCATCAACTGAGGTCAAACTCTACAAATAAAATTATTTCTCTGTCAATTTAACCATAACTCTAACCAGCTTTGTCACACTAGACATGGCATTAACTTACATACCCTGAACCCTAACCTGCCTATTACCTAAACCTAACCTTAAACCAAACCAAGTCTGTACCCTAAATTATAGTGGTTTACATTGTGGGGATCATTTTCCCCCCCAAAATACACAGTAAGTAACCATAATGTGACCTTGGGATTTTTTCCCCCACAACATACGCTCCAATAAACCAATTGCAATCACTGTCTAAACCATAATTTATAGTGTATTAACCTGGCATATACCATGCTGTGTATCCAAATCAACTACAGTTTTTAACATTAGTCCATCACACTTACCGTGCACTTGTGTAAACAATAGACTTCTTCCAGCCCGGTTGTTGGCGGTTGGGCACAATACTGTCATCAAACTCCAGACGCCAGGAGTCTATAAGATTCTTTGCTGTAATCTGAAAGATACTTGTCCACTCTGTCTCTGCCATCCTGTCAATTCCAGTGGTGCTGGTGAATCAGGAAGATGCAAAACAATGACAGCTGTTCTGCACAGTATACAAACAACTTGTGAGAATGAGTCATCAAGCCTAGGTCGAGAGATAAGTCTATCAAGACAGAGTTAATGGAAAGTGAAACTTAAGTGTACACCTGGTTTCCTTAAGTTTCGGGTGTAGTTTTGTTTTCTCTTCAAAGCACTCACTAGTGAAGGACTGCAAAAGAAATGAAACAACCACTTTCCGGTAGTATTCATGCAACACTGCCCTATCCATTTAGTCTTTATCAACATACATGGCATAATTTTGCAGATGTAATTTTACGTTACTGAAATTGATCCACTGTAATTGTTGTTTCCATGTGAACGATCACTCCCAATATCTACCTCCTACTACTGTGCATGGTTCTATTTCAACTTTCTAAGTCAAATTTTCATTTCTGTTCTTTATGAAAAGGTTTTAATAGAAACAATTCAGTTCAATTCAATTCAATTTTATTTATAGTATCACTTCATAACAAGAGTTATCTCAAGACACTATACAGATAGACCACACTCCAGAATTTACAAGGACCCAACAGTTTAGTAGTCTCCTCCAGAGCAAGCAACAGTGCGACAGTGGCGAGGAAAAACTTCCTTTTAGGCAGAAACCTCGGTCAGACCCAGGCTCTTAGTAGGCGGTGTCTGACGGGCCGGTCGGGGTTGGAATGAAGAGTGGCAATAACAAAAATAGACAAAAATTTGTAGTCTGTAGCAGTTCTTTGTAGTAGTTTGCGGCATAGCAGGACGCTGTGCGGCATTACAAGGCACAGCAGGACATAGCAGGGCACTGCAGTGTAGCAGTAGAACATGGCATCACAGAACATGGAGCGGGACCAAGGTGACAGATGCTACCCTGATTTTGGAGCCTCTCTGATCCAAGGGAAAATTCTGGGGAAAAAAGAACATAAGGACTCCGGGGAATGACTCCCCATAGCTAGGTTACTAACAAGCATTTCTGGGACATGGATGCACATAAATGAAAAGATGGAAAGTTAGAGGAGAGAGGAGCTCAGTGTATCAAAATAAGTCCCCAGATGTCTAAAACTATTATTACAGCAAAAACCAAGAGAG
>NC_048415.1:11529242-11591646 GCF_013103735.1 Etheostoma cragini | reverse complement strand
ATGGACTTTTCCGAGCAGCCTGATAACAAAGAATTGCAGTAATCCAACCTGGAAGTAACAAATGCATGGACTAGTTTTAGAAACAAGAGACTAAAAGTGTTTATCAGGCTTGATTGTGCAGTAAATGGGCGGCTGTGGCTCAGTGGTAGAGCGGTTGCCTGCCAATTGGAAGGTTGGTGGTTCGATCCCCGCCCCTGCAGTCATTGTCGAAGTATCCTTGGGCAAGACACTGAACCCCGAGTGGCCCCCGGTGCTGCGCATCGGAGTGTGAGTGTGTGTGAATGTTTATCTGATGAGCAGGTGGCACCTTGTACGGCAGCCCCGGCCACAGTGTATGAATGTGTGTGAATGGTGAATGTTTCCTGTAGATGTAAAAGCGCTTTGAGCAGTTGTTAAGACTGGAAAAGCACTATATAAATACAGCACATTTAAACCTTTTTTTATTTGATCTATCATGTCCGCCCTCGCTGTTTATTCTCCGGTGTAACATACAGATTTTGGTGAAGGAACTATAAGAGTCAACGGTTCTTAGCACTAAAAAAATCAACTCATAAACCTTTAATCTCTTCCAGGACAAGCGCATACACTTGGCAGTGGCTCATTAAACAAACCAATACAAACACTAAGATCTAACGGCTCACTGGTATTGTATTTTGTACCTCGTCAAGGGTCTGTATAATCAATACAGAATGTAATAAATCTCACCATGTTCAACAAATAGCTGCAATAACCTCAGATAATTAGGCTTTCTGACACATGCACAACTGATCTGGAATTCAAAATGAGTTCATTTATTTATTCTAATATATCTTCATGTTTCAAATAGAATTATTGGATTTGTGTTATTTGACCCGCTGGTGCAGTTCGGCTCTTCATGTAACTAGGCCTACTCATGTTGGATTGGTAAAAATCTTGATTCAGATAGTTTAAGTTGGCCTATATGGTACCTAATGGTAGGCCTATCATAATAGGTACAGTTTAATGTGGAAATACCTTGCTTTTTGTGTGATTTAAATCTAACCTTCCTATCTTAGCCAAAACAAGCAAGAATGGGAGAATGATGATTATGGTGAGAATGTGCCAGGATTGTGCTATCCCTGTGTTATCAAAGCTGGAGATGGATCTTTAAAGCCAGTAAGTAGTCAATTTCCTTCTGCAATCAATGCACTTTTGTGCTGCTTTTCTCAGGTAAGTGAAGCCAAATGAAATGTTCTGATTTGGCTGCAGTTGATGAGGACTTGCCTTGAAAGCAGGAGCACAGAAATCATGATGCAGATGGTGAATTGGCTCCACGTGTTACATTTGTGGATACCAACCCTGGACTGATACCAGTGCAGGTGGAAGTAAAAGCAAGGAGGTGAAATAAAAAAGGCTTTACTACAATCTGTTAAAGCTAAACGTGAAACAAATACTCATTAAGTAGTTTAACTAGCCTACAGCATAAAGTTAGGTAAACGATGCCAGTACAAACGTATTTACGTACTCTTATTTTGAAACCGGAAGATCAGAAATAGCGTCGCTATGGTAACGGAAGAAACTCTGCAACGATTAGCGTGTTAGCAATTCTGACTTCTTAATTTCTTCTTGCTTGTTGTATATGGTTTTACTTAGCTAGCGTTACTTTATTGACATGCGATGGGGTCTGATACATACCTCATACGACCTAATCAGCAGTACAAGTGAGTTGGTTAAATAATATTTATTACAGATGAAGTTAGATTTTAGCCAGCCAGTTTATTGCTAACTTAGCTAGCTAGCTATATGCCTAGCGTTAGTTCGCGCAAGTAACCACTATTTATTTATTTTTTTAGTAAAACTAACTAAACGTGTTGTGCCATTTTAACATTAACCGTTGAGATTGGCGCAATGTAACGTAGCTAACGTGGCAATGATTTTCTGGGCGTCAATATTGTAGTTAGCTACGCTAAGCTAATGGCTGTAGGATCATGTTTGTGAGGGGAAATATGTCTCCATGCACCAGCGTAATATTAGTAACGTTAATGCACTTTTCTGCACTGTTTACCTAGGGTTAGAAGGAACTCAATTTAAAACACAAACATCTAAAATTAGAATATAAAGTACGTACTTCGTAATTATAAGACAAAGAATATAAAATATAGGCTACAGAATGTAAAACACGTTACTAAAATTAGTGGGCCATTAATTAATAAAAATAGAACCATCAGATTTCTACAACTCTGTGACCCGTACTGAGCGAGGCTGATCAGTTGTGGCCACTGTGGCCTGTTGGAGCTGATTGAAGTTAATCTCCTGCCTTGCTTCTCACTGTTTAATTATCCAGGTTTAAGCCAGCCATTGTGAAGGAGTGCATTCGTGAAATTGTGAGGGAGCGACTGTCGGGGATACTGTATAACTCAGAGGAAGTCCCAGAGCTGTCCCGTTCACTGGCAGACGCCATTAAGGAAAAAGTGAAGAGTGAGTGACTGATGCTTTCTCCCTTTCTTGTTTTGTAACGCAAAAGGACAGAACATTCAAGTACTTTTGTGAATACAGTAAATATAAGCTAAATTATCACACCTATACCCATTTGAATAACAGTAAGAAAACAGAAATAGTGTTAGAAATAGTTGTCTTAATTTACAAACTAATGTAGGCAGAATAAACAGCAAGCAAAGTGATCCTCCAAAAAAATGTAATTGTGAAAAATGATTGTTACTTGATGTGTCATGTTGGGGTAACCTAGACTGACTTTAGAAATATGTAATATGAAGTTTTAAACATTCACTATCCTCCTGATTGTCACGGCTACACTACATATTGAAGATGTTCTGCCAATTATAAAACTTGATTTTGCTGCCAGAACCATGCTGAAGATCTCTTGGAGAAGGAAACCAAATCTTGGCAAAAGATTGAAGCTGAATAAAATGGTTTCAAACTAAATCTTTGTCATTAAAAATATAGACAACACAATAACACGTCTCTATTAAAACAAGTCCTGATAGTTAAAGGTTTTATCTAAGTAAACAATACACAGTAAGTGTAGCATATTAGTACCCATCCCTGTATTGTTTCTGCAAAATGTTGCACACTTACTGATGTACACTGTTACATCTTATTTCTCTTCTTTAACAGATGCAGGGTTTGACAGATATAAGCTTGTCGTGCAGGTGGCAATTGGAGAACAACGAGGACAAGGAGTCAAGTGAGTGATTTATTTGGTAGTAGTAGTAAACAAAGAAACAGCTGTTACATTTGATAAAACTACACTGTTTTAGTTGGGATTCTATCTCTAATGATTGCTCTCTTTACCATCAACCTTTCATTTTTTTTATCTCATCAGTGATAAACAGAAAATGTAAGCAAATTAGAGGATGTGAGTATGTATTGTGCACTTCAGGACCAGGGATGCAATAACAGCGCATTATATGTACAGTATTTCACAGAATCTCTAGCAGTATAAGCGCACCTTTTCATTACCTCTCTGCTCTCCTGAAGTTGCATTTTGCTTAAATTAGAGTATTTTTTGAATCGCAAAAACCTTCACAACTGAGTGGCAATAACAACACAATAACATTAGCTAATAACAAAGTAGCTAGTAGCTAATATTGACTCTTACCCTTTTTTATCATCAATGTTAATGTTAGTAAATAATTACCTTGCTAAATTAAAAAAAAGTGGTATAAGTGAAATAGTGGTTATGAAGGTACTTTGAGGTATACTTATAAATCAATACCACAATGTTTGATTTTTCAGCGCTGTCAGATATGTTTTGACTCAACTAACGTTTGTCTGTAGTTTAGTAGTTTTATTAGAATGATTTATATTAATAGCTTATTAATATATTGTGTAACTCTTGTATGTAATTTATCTTTAAAAAATACCAGAGCTGACTCAGTGTCAACAAAAAATAGTATATATCAAAAAATCTTGTTGATTTAAAGGGCATTTTGCATTACATTGTAAAAGGTTTTAAGTAGTAGTTTAGACCTTTAAAAATGAATCCATTACTTTGTTTATGTGTTTTACCAGGATGTCTTCAAGGTGTTTGTGGGATGCTGACACAGACAACTATGCAGAAGATGTTTTCATGAACGTAGGTGTCTTTGTTCTGTTCACTTAGATGTCAGGAGGGGGCAGGCTTCTCAAAAAGCTATTTTTTTCTCTTCAATAAACTGTGTTTTACTTCTGGGTGCAGGACAGCTTGTTCTGTGTGGTGGCAGTTTTCGGAAGCTATTACTATTGAGGACAAGAGGATGGACGACAGTTCTTTCACATAAAAGAGGTGAACATCCAAATGAGATTGCTTGCCATTAGCCCTTCGGGTCCACAGTGCGTCAATCTGAAGTAACTATAGATGTATTTGGTGCATCAGGACACATGACCTTCAGTGAAGGATATCTGTGCTGATACAGTAGTGATGTTACAATGAAAGACTTCAACAGGGTTTACAGACTTGTTCATTTTAAAGGGTTAACAGGTTAATTAAACATGTCCCTACCAATATTTCCGGAAACATTTAATGTCTATTCAGCAGACTTGCTAGATTGGTAGAATTTTTGTAATCACAACTGAATGTACTGCAGTACAGTGCGTATATGTACTACACTTTGGGTGCATGACTTAGCACAGCATCTACAGTAGAGGTGGGTATTTGTCTCTGATTGTCAACTACATGAAATGGATATTACTGTTGAGATGAGTAGAAAGCCACAACCACAGCACTTGCTTTATCGCCTTTGTGGTGCAGGGAATGAATTCCCCCAAATATCAATTAAAGGTCCCATGGCACGAAAATTTCACTTTGAGTTTTTAAAGTTTGCTAAATTTACCCTACAAAAGGCGGATAAGGCACCAAAAGGACTAATACTAATAGTAATTTAAAGATGTGGTAGCATTGGATCTGGACAGGAACTGTGGGAGTTGGAAGCGGTGTGTGTGACACAGGTTTGTGGATCTGAGTGTTGCAATTTTGGTTTCATATTGCGTATTGTTACAGTCCTATACAGTAGTAATTGTGTTTGAGGCAGCTAATTGAAACAGTTTTCCCGCGGAGTCTTAAAAAGTCTAAAATTCTGAACTTTAAATTTAAGGCCTTAAATGTCTTAAAAATGGCAAGATGTTCAGGTTTAAACCCTTGCTGCTGGCCGCAGAAAGAAAAAAAGGCAGCGCTCTAGACTAGAGTCTTGTCTCTGGAACAAAACCCGCAGAACACTGCCTCCAGAACGTTGGTTAGATGTGTTGTGGTTCTTTCTGAGGGATATTGGTATTGGTATGTACGTGGTAATAAAACTACAAATCCCTTGATAAATGCAATTCCTGCCCAAGAAATACCTCTGCGTCTCCTCCGAATAAACCAGCCCCCACCTGTAAAACTGTTATAACATAAAATATGAAAAGTAACTTTGGTGTAAATTTTAAAATACTAATCGGCGCAACTGGGACTTGTTGCTTCTTTTCGTACTCTGTCTTTTCAAAAGAAGCATACTGTTTAAATTGGCAACATGCAAATAGCTTGACAGTGTATGGCTGTCTCTCTTTTCAATGCTCAGAACAGTACAATGGTAATCACCCTCCCTCAAAGTGGATTTTTTTTTTTTTTTAAATCAGCTCTAATTCCTGGTTTGCAGGATTTGCGTCAAGTAGTGATTAGCACATTTCCAGGCTGGCTATTAAGAACTGGTGGTTAGTATAATTAGCGATGCTTAATAGGTGAAACATAATAATTGGATGTAGTTTGGGTGTTCTTCTTTAGGGTCTTATTTTCCAGCAATAAAAGAGAATATTTACTTCAGCCCACCATGACCATGAGCCATTCATAATTTGAATGGATGAGCTGCTTAAATATGAAGAGGCATCATAGTCTAATTTGATGTATCGCTTTTATTTCTTCAAACCAAACACGTCTGAGTGTCACATCACTCTCACAGGACCCTCTTGAATGCCTTCACAGCTACCTTTTCTAATTGACTCCCACTGAGATTGAACATCTGTCTTACTCAGGATTGTGGCACTGCAGTAATTACCTACAGCCTGAGTGAAAAATAATAATTGGTTGCAGTTTGAGTGTTCTCATTTTACTACGTATAAAACACTTTTAATTTCCAGGGGGTTTTATTTCCAGGGGATTTTTTTTATCACACAGCCAATGTTCCCGGGTCTGCTACACCCACCACATTATTAGGCTTTTAAATCAATACTGACATAATTTATGTAAAAATACTTAACAGATGCTTACTTTAACTCAATTACCAATGATATCATATATGGTTCATATTAGCGATTTAGCCCTGTGAGATCAAATTTATAATCAGATAAACATTTTATTTTTGAGAAAACGAGAAAATTCAATTAGAATTTAAAAAAAAAAAAAATTTGATTTGATAATGATTGGTGCTTTTTTCTTAGAATTTAATCAGAAAATGTGAAAGTGCTTGAAATGTAACAATTTTGTAACTTTGTGTGGTAATAGCATAATAGCAGGTGCAGATAGACATTCCCGCACACAGACACTCAGACACACACACATACTGTACAGATGCACAAACACACACACACACACACACACAGCAGGCCAAGTTAGGAGAAGGACACAGTTAAGTTCCATAGCAACTACAATTATTATACCTCATATGTGTAGGGGGAAGGGGGTTGGGCAGTTATTGAAAATAAGTTATTTTTTATGTTCTTCACAGAAAATGAGCCAAACTTAAGCCATTTAGTTTAGCCATTTTGGGATTCATAAATGGAGTTTCACGTAAAGTAGTGTGGCTTGAATGTGGACCAACAAATAATAACCCAACAGTGATTGCTCACTATTTCATGTCATGTGTGCAAAACCGCTGTGTCATTCCCATGAGACTGATGACTGATTGCGGCACTGAGAACGGCAAAATGGCTGCAATTGAATGTACCCTACTCGACCATCACAGTGATTACTACTCTAAAACGTCCAGCCACATGTACTGCTCATCTATAAATAACCAACGTATTGAGTCCTGGTGGTCTATGTTTAGAAAGGGGAGGTGAGTGAACCTTCATAAAGGCTCATTGCATCTTTTGGACATTCAATTTTCTTCTCAGGAATGAGTAAATGAAAAACCAAAAACAAGCACAATAAAAATCACAAAAAAATGTAAAAAATCCTGCCCGTCAGGAGAAGTAGTTGTTGAAAAAACAATCGAATGACCAAAAGATGCACAACCCATGAATTTAATTACGACTAACCTTTGATTTTATTATTCAAACGTATACACTTAAAAGTATAACTAAAATTTGTATCCATTTCTATAGGTCTCAGTTCTGGATGGAGTTATTTGCGGACCTTAGAGATGCCGGATACTTCAACAGGAGTCATGAGCATCATTGTCTCTTGAGATACTGCTATGGTGATGTTATTCAGAAGGAATGGGATGAGTGTGTGAGACTGTGGAACAGTCACAGGATTCATTGGTGATTGATACAAGTATTAATCTAACGTTTTAGTTTAAATGAACATAAATGCAATTATGTTTTCTATTTAACATTGGTTTGGCCCTAGAGACTGTGCATTTCCAATTGAACAGTCTGAACTGGATGCCCTTCCTGAGGCCAGCCTGTTAATTACTTCTTGTGGGGACCCAAACAGGCAGGAGTACTTGGACTTTGTCATGGACCACAATCAGTTACAGAAGCCAGAAAACTGGGAGTCTGCATCAGAACTGTACATGAAACTAAAGAAAAGGCTCGGCTATGAAATTATCAAAAAGGGAGTTTTTTTGGTAGTGGTGGAACACTGCTGTCTGTCTGAACACAATGTTTATGAATCTGTCATCCACAGATTCATTGTTTTCAAGTGTGAAGTAAGTGAATCAAAAATAGTAATGAATATTTATTACATTTTTGTAAACTAACATGCTCACCTATTGTTACATTATTAAAAACAACTTTGGCAACTTCATTAAAGTGCATCTTTAACAACAACTTTTTCAGAGTCCAATAAAATCCAATGTACATCTAATAAATAAATGAATAATTACAAACATACGTACATATTTTTAAAAAAAGTGTCAGCTTGATTGAATTCAGCTCTGCTCCTTGTTGTGATGACAGTTTCCTAATCAGAGTCTGAGGTATGAAAAAAATAAATCAAACAACCATATCTATCCTCCAGCAGAGTATATGTAAAAATAATGAATCATTAGATCCACTAACCACATTTATAGTGTTTTTCTTGGCAAATAAAAAAAAGTGATCCTGGAATATGCCTTTTCTATTTTCTTTTTATATGCTACCAATTTGAATGGCCTTTCTGACCCAGGCACATGGACCACCTCTAAGCAGTCTGGATACAAAAGGACATTAGGTCCTTCGTGCACGTCCTTGTTAAATGCTCTCATTTTCTGCACAGCTTGTTTCAGTAGGGCTGCTACTTAATGGTCTGTAAATATCGGGAGCGTTTTCCCTCTTAGAGGTTTTAAATCAGTTCCATCAGTTCCATGTGGCACCACCAATCATACGTTTATCTAGTAAAATAACAAATATATCATCTAAATAATTTATACTTAGGTAAAATAAGTATACACATACTGTGCATACAAATACATATAGAGCTATGCAAAATTGTATATGGCGGTCAAACTCACCTGGACGTGTTTTCTTTCTTTAGGCCCATTTCTTCCTTTTGGCCCGTAGTTAAAAGTTTGTCGTTCTTTTGACTTCGAGCTTCTGTGCTCCATTGACTATTTGGATGATGGCATGGTTGTTTGGCTGAAATGGACAGAGTTAAGTTTCAAAATAGAAAGTCAGAAGCCGCTCAAAAAATCATAGCATTACTGACTTTTATTCACATGGCCTCAGATAGCTAGCATTTTTGTTTTGCTACACTTACTTTGTTTAACACTGTCCCGCTGTCGAGACGTCGCCTGTGTTTCAGGTGTTTCCGTCTGGTCCCCGTCGTTTAAAAACTCCAAAGATTGTACTTTTGTTTAAGTACCTGCCACATTGTGCGGTAGCAAAATAGTTGTCCAGGTCCACAAAGTTCCAATCTGATGGCGTAACTAACGGCGCTTAGAGAGGAATAATCCTTTGGGCGGTACAACCCGGCTTTGTTTAGTTTACTTTTAAGAGTTCTCAAGCTGATATTTACTCTGTGTAGACTTGACATCATGGCCCCGATTACAGCGTAGGAATGGCCCTCGTTAACATGCTGAACGCAATGATGCAGTATGTCCGGTGTTTCCGTCCGGTCCGCGTCCTTTAAAATCTCCAAACAACGACCACACGTAAAGCAAAAACGCGTCAAGGCAAAAAATCCCTCGGCCGCAGTCCATGTTCGGTCACCATGAACTTCATTTACACCATTTACTCCACAACGACAACACGAATTGACCTGTAAAAGTGTTTTGCATCTTGTTAATTTGTTTTCTAAAATGTAAATTTGTCTCGATCTTTGTAAAAGTGTTTCACACTTTGTAATGCTGTTTTGCATATCCCGGCCATCGTAATTTACAGTGTGTGCTTTACAGCATATTGAAAACATGTTTGTAGCTCATTCATGATTGTTTCTGTGCTGCACAGGTTTTAATCATTTAACAGGAATTATTAGACTCATTGTCAAGATACAGCACACTTCTCTACTTTTCCTTTATTGTAAACGCAGGGATTATGATTCCCATTAATTCAGCTGGTGTTTAATGACATTTTGTTTTAATGACATTTTGTCTGAACAGGGGCACTTTCAGATGCTTGCTTATGAGCAATTCAGCAAGACACACATTTGAGGGACAGAACTCTGTTTTGTGACCCCATGCGCAAGACATTATGATTAGATTAGAGCACCTTAGATTCAGTCTGCCCTTCTTTTTGCCTCGGTCTTTTTCCCCCAATTATTTACCCATCGAGTGCTTTCTTAGTTGAAGATTCTCTGACATCAAGACACAGTGACGATGGTGCCCAAAAATATATAACTTGCACAATGGTGATATTTTTCACCTTATTTTCATTTGAGAGTTCAGACATATTCAAACAGCTCATTTCAGTTATCTGAGGTTATGTTGTTCTCATGTGAAAACATAATCCACCTCAAAGTTCTTAACTCTTGTTTGCACACTTCCAGATGGGTCCAATTGAAGGCTGGGTGTCTGCATGTACATACTGATGGACTCTGTTCAAGCTGTGCCTGTGCATTGATGAGGCTTTATTTTTTGATCTTCGCTTCCCCCACAGGGGAGAGTTGGCTATCAGATGACCACTGGCTGTTATTTACAGGAGTATTTCAGTGGTAATATTGCTCACAGAGTTTTAGCGATGCCTACTCTATTTTGGCAACTGGTCCAAGGGTTTCAAGCATCTGACATGATTCAAGTCATTTATGGCTTGGGGTTTCCTTTTAAACAGTTTATAGGCGTTTGAGAGACATGTTGTTTTCTGATATTCTGTGTATATACTATAATCTGTATTGATAATTTTGTAAAAAAAAGAAAATAATCCCTGCTTATTTTCATAACCTTTGAAAGGCCTTTGCTTATTGAACTATACTAGTGATCCAATGGGTTTGAGTCTCATTCATTTTCAGTCATTCAAACAACCAGTGGAGGTTTACAGTTGAAGCTAGAGTGCCTGGCTAGCATCAAACCTCCTGTAAAAAGAGGAAGAAGCAAATTGATTGATTGATGGTTTTTACATTTTGTTTTTTAACTGATTTATTCTCACTATTTTTTGACGTTAGATAACCACACTTGGCTGTTTTCCTGTTTCCAGCTTTTTTTGTTAAAACAATCTGTCTGCTGGCTGTAGCTTTATATTTACAAATGAGCGTGGTATCAATCTTCTCTCCTGACACTGCTAGAATTCGAATAGGCTTATTTCTCCAAAATGTCAAACTCTTCCGTTGAATTGAAGTGTAAAATTTACGTAACTTTTTTATAATAATAAATGCCATTGCCAAATAAGTTGCTACAAAGCTAATTAAGGCTATTAGCTCCACACAACCCTCTCTTCGTAGTGTGGCTATGTTCAGAAGCTCGCATGGAGATAATTACCTCATCTGAAGAGTCCATGTTTTTTTAATCCTTCAAGTCCTCCTTCGCTACTAGCAACTGCGTGGAAGGAGGGTTGGGGTGCGTGCGCGATCACGGAAGGCTTGTATCATGTGGATGAACCAACAGTGTTGTTGTCATTACTTAGAATTCCTTATGGGGGTGATAGAAACTATGCACTATAGCTTTAAGTTATTTTGCTAAATGCAAATTAAGAGATCCGCACTAAAGCCATGTTAATTGTGCAAGGTGAATAAAAGAATGTGGAAGATTAAGGGTTTCCTTTTATCTTCAAGATGCATATTGTGTGTGGACCTCTAACCACTCTGTGATTTTACATTGAAGGTACAGAATTTTGATTGAGAGGGAGCTGAACCTCTCACATAGTCAAAATGTGTATTTTGAAAACTTGAGAAGTTTGGAGCCAATCCAATCAAGTGCAGTCCTTATTATCTTGCCGGGGGCAAGAACAAAATGCAGGGTGCCTTCAAGATGGATTATGTGATGCAAATGTCCTACGTGTGCCATCATTTGTGCTGGGGGTGGGTGAGGGTTGTGTGCAATAGTACGCTGAATGAAATATTTATAAGTGAATGTGCACCACAATAAGTGTGCTTTGTGTGTTAGCTTATGGTAAAGGTGGATAAATCAACAGTGTAGGCTACATATTAAATTATCAGATGATTTGTGAAAAGCTTTCATTTTTTATTTTGTTAATACAACACCTATACTTATGAAGGTAATAAAATAACACATTTAACACAATGTCCTTGTCCTTTATTTCCCCCCACATTGTCAACAGCAGCACATTAGAGCTTCACAGAGATAGAAATTAACATCTGCAACCAAGAGTATAGGTTTTCCTGATGTTAGCATGTAGCTACATGTAGCAATGCATGTAAAATAAACTCTGCAGTAAAGTGTCTGAAGCAAATGATTACATAAAGCATGGGCTAGGGTTGAGGTATCCTGATGGACAATGCAGCCTCTAGGGCAGAGATATTAAACAGGGTGTCCAAGACCCTTAGGGGGTCCTCAGAGTTGCTGCAGGGGGGCAACCTAATTATTGTTGAAAAAACATCTTTATAGAGATCTTTTTAATTTTTATCTATACACAATATTGATGGTAGGCTTACGTGCCTATAGGTATAGCCACAGATACAGTTAAGCTTAAGGATTCACTGTGCCCCATTCTAGCATTAAAACATGTATATGACTATGTAAACAATTATTATTTTAATAGCCTAGTATTGTATGCACCATAAAAAGGTGTGTGCGAAGGATTTAGGCCGTCCTACCAGTTTAAAATACAATGTATATGTTACACTCATATTTTATGCAATATTTGTAGTAATAGGTCTCAATTTCTTTTTCAACTGAGGGGTCCTTGGCCTAAAAAACTTTAAAGACCCCTGCTCTAGGGGACGCTAATGGGCTTTACACTAATTTTGTTAGAACATGGGTAATGCTACAGTAGATCGCACACCTCTGGAGCAACTACTGTGTCTTGCTCAGGGACACATTGGCGGATGTCTCCCAAACCAAAGTCATGTGCCATATCTGCGCCATTACCACCCCATACATGACTGTCAGGTTAGCCAATACAGTAGCCTATACATACTATACAATATATAGAGCCTGAACTTATAGTCAATCATATTGTTTAAATGTCTGAAAGTCATTTTTGGCAGCATTTCCCACGTTATACAAAACTCAATGCAATCTAGAAACATGCTACAAATGATTTTTTGCTTTTTGTTTGTAACAAAAAAATACAATGACTGCTTCATTATTATACATAAATTAATTTGAAGTCATAGTATTTTTCTATAGCAATGGACAACATTTCAGCATAAAGTACACACTGCATAATATAAGCACTAAGACATTTAGTAGAAATGATTAAAAACCACCAAACGCTACTTTAAACTGTAGGCTACACAGGGCTGACAACATGGCAGAAATACCGTATACATAATACATTCTTACAGAACAATTGATAACAACCTTTGACATTTATAGTACAAATAATTTAATCAAATAATTACGGTACTGTACAGTGTAGCTTACATCGTGGACAGTTACAGTAGCAGTTTCACAAATAAAATAAGACATTCACTTTTTTACATCTTATTTTCATAATTTTACAATCCCGTCTTTTTTGTTGTTGATTTTTTGTAGTATCTAGTTTATCCAGAAACTTTAGTTAATTGATACTTACACCATTGTCTTTGACATAAGTTTACTGTTTTTATAATACAAGTATATAAAAGTTTCCAACCGCTAATTGAATGGGACCAGTTTTAGTGCAAACCGCTAATAAGCTGATAACACTAGTCGTTGGGCACGCAAAAGTAAAAAGAAATCGCTGTTTCTAAACCACCAACAAGGCTCATAATAGGCAAGTCAAGGCAAGGCAGCTTTATTTGTATAGCACATTTCAGCAACAGGGCAATTCAAAGTGCGATACACAAAATCAGTTGGAAATAAAAACAGTTAAAAAATAAAAACAGATAAAACACGTGAATTAAAAATAGAAACATTAAGACACATAAAACACAAGAGTAAAAGTTACAGTGCAGCATAAGAAATTAAATATTAAAAGAACATAATTTAAAGAAAGGCAACATCAAAAAGAAAGGTCTTCAGCCTTGATTTAAAAGAACTGAGAGTAGCAGCGGCTCTGCAGGTTTCTAGGAGTTTATTCCAGATATGAGGAGCATAGAAACTGAACGCTGCTTCACCCTGTTTACTTCTGACTCTGGGGACAGAAAGTAGACCTGTCCCAGATGACCTGAGAGGTCTGGGTGGTTTGTAGTGTAGTAGCAGATCAGAAATGTATTTTGGCCCTAAACCATTGAGTGATTTATAAACTAGCAAAAGTACTTTGAAATCAATTCTTTGAGGCACAGGAAGTCAGTGGAAAGACTTCAGAACTGAAGTGATGCGATCCAGTCTCTTGGTCTTAGTGAGGACCCGAGCAGCAGCGTTCTGAATCAGCTGCAGCTGTCTGATTGATTTTTTAGTGAGACCTGTAAAGACACCGTTACAGTAGTTAAGTCTACTGAAGATGAAAGCATGGACAAGTTTTTCCAAATCCTGTTGACACATAAGTCCTTTAACCCTTGATATATTCTTAAGGTGATAATAGGCTGACTTTGTAATTGTCTTAATGTGGCTGTTAAAATTCAGGTCTGAGTCCATGACTACACCAAGATTTCTGGCTTTGACTGTTGTTTTCAACATTGTTGTTTGAAGCTGAGCGCAGACTTTTAATCGTTCCTCTTTTGCTCCAAAAACAACCACCTCAGTTTTTCCTTCATTTAATTTCAGAAAGTTCTGGCACATTCAGTCGTTAATTTGTTCAATGCACTTAGTCAGTTTTTGTATTGGACTATAGTCCCCTGGCGATAAGGTTATGTAAATTTGTGTGTCATCCGTCAATAGTACTGCATTTCCACTGCAGTATAATGAGAGTCCGTAAACTGAAGCATCAAGAACTTTGTTAGTGTACAGACAGTTTATTAAAACGTTGTTTGTCGTTCGACTGGTCCTGACTGTCTTCCCAAGATGGCGCCTGCCTGGATATATATGTATATACAAGCTGCACTTTCATATGGTTCTTTGTAGTTTTGCCTATTTAAAGCTGATGTACTTGTTGTTGGGAGTTTGCACCTTCAGGGTTTAAAGCACTTAATTGGAAGTCGCTTTGGATAAAAGTATCAGCTAAATGTAATGTAATGTAATAATGTAATTTTAATCTTTTTGATGAACTGTCTGTACACTTACAAAGTTGTCATTGCTTCGGTTTCATGTAGGGACCCTCATTATGCTACCGTGGAAGTGTGGTGCTATATTGATCCTTGTTAGTGGTATAGAAATAGCGATTTATTTTTACTTTTATGTGCCCTGACGACTAGCGTTATAAGCTAATTAGCGTTTGGCTCTAAAACTGGTCACATTCCATTGGAATGAAAACATTTCCCAGAGAATGGTTGACTCGGTGCCCAAGTGTTATTAACCCCTAGGTTTATTTTGCGCCTGAATTTAACATGAAAAACTGGTTTCATTTTTCATCCTTACATCTCCATCTCCTGCCTCGACTTCAACAACAGCGGCTCCGTTGCTAAGAGGCGCATCACTCAGGGTGCTGCGGAGTGTCACCCGGGTGACGCTGAGAGAGTGTTTCCTGGGAGCGATGTGATGTGGCCGATGGCACATGACTTCCTTGAACATTTCTCTAAAGCGTGTTGACATGAGGTTGTACAGGATTGGATTGACTGCTGAGCTAAGGTAGAAAAACACTCCGGAGATGATGTGCACATACTGGAAGATTTCCAGGTGGTAGTCAGTCCAGTCAATGATAAAACTCCACATGAGACGGTCAGTGTGAAACGGGGCCCAGCAGATCCCAAACACTACCACTAAAACGACTGCAAGATACAGCAAAAGAGAGGAAGAGACAATGGGGAACATGGCTGGAGGAGATTTTAAAAGCAGTACATTGATTGATGTTTTCAATGATTTCAATGAAATTATTCTTCTTTAGATTGGTTTCAATCTAACCTTTAAAAACTCTTAAATATTGGTTTTGTTCTGTCACTATTGATTGGGCTCTCTTTCCCATGAACAGGTTTGCTTACAAGTGAGCTCTGGTTAATGTTAAAGAAAAAGACTTGTTTAATACTCACACAACATTTTAGTGACCTGCCGGCGACGTGCCTTCTGCTGCTGTGATCGGATGCTACAGAAGATGTCCTGTCCAAAGCCCGTCTTCGCCTCCAGTGTCTGACGCATCTTCTCTCGCTTCAGCTGCAACCCGATAAGCATGTAGAGAGCGCTGATGGTGAACATGGGCAGCATGAAAAATAGCAAGGTGGTCACCTGGATTGTTAGGTTATACATCCAGCGTGGTTTTACTAGTGTACAGATCGCTGAGTCAGGAATCTCCACGGTCATGTTACCAGCAGGGCTACTAGAGCGACTGTGAAGGACGTTGATCCCATGCAGACTTGTGTTCGGCAAAGCACACAACACCGACACACCCCACACTGTAAGTATGACCCGCTTGGCATGGGTACGTGTAACAACATACTTTGCTCGTAGCGGGTGAACCACAGCAATGTAGCGCTCCACGCTCAGCGCTGTCACGTTGAGGATAGACGCCAAGCAAACAGTCTCGAATATAAACGTTTTGAAGTAGCATCCACCCTTCCCCAGGAGGAAGGGGTAGTTCTGCCACAGCTCATACAGCTCTAATGGCATGCCGAGCAGCAGCACCAGCAGGTCTGACACCGCCAGGCTGAACAAGTAGTAGTTTGTTGGCGTCCACATCACTTTGTTGCGTGCAATGACAGTGCATGTCAGCACATTCCCCACCACACCTACCAGGAAGATGACCAGGTAGATGTGGCAGATGGGAAGGAACACAGATGATCGACGAGGTCCCAGATATTTCTCCAGGTACTCTTTATCTGTCAGACATGCATCATCCACATCAATGTGGCTTACGTTAATGCCAGAGGTCAAATTGACACACTTCCCCCCAGGAGAACAAAGCCAGTCATCTTTTTCAGCCATTAGATCAAGAGAGCAGTTGTAAGGTGACATCTTGCCAAAGTAATAAAACTCGTTACCTGAGAAAAAGATAGATGAAACAGACATCAGTATGCCATTGTAAAACAAAAGTTTTGAATACTCATGAGAATAAAGTTTAAAATAATGTAATTTATACAAATAGATTTCTACTAATAGTTGAACAGGAAGAAAGGTTTTGTTGATTACTGCAAATGCACGCGTGTCAGCACAAATGAGGAAAGAATTGCTTCACATCTTGACATTTATCTCTCTTCATCATGTTTCCTGACCATCTTCCCAAACTCTGAATTAGAATAGTCTGGTGACGTATCGAAGGTCAACCCCACCCCTGCCCTAATGGCAGCTTGAATTGGCTCAAATCCTCCTTAACCCTGAATAGGATAAGCGTTTACAGAAAATAGATGGATGGATGGATGAATTAGATTTACTATGCCTGCAGTTTCTTCCAATACATTTTTAATTGACTTTTGACAGTGAAGAGATTGAATAAGCTTGAATTGCCATCTGCTTCCTGCCCTTGAACAATAACTCAAAGTATTCACAAGCTTTGTCTTGGTTAATTGGTGAATACGAATAAGCAGGCTTTTCTTGAAACTAATAGCAAAGTAACCATCAGAAAGATAATGGCCAGCCAGTTCGCGGTAAAGTACAGTAAGTATTTTTGTATTATCAATGTATGAAATCACTACATTTATGGAGCTTACCCACTACTAGTACCAGCTTGACTCGACTCAGCCATGGTGCCCGTGACCTAACGTGACACACACAGAACGGTCAAAGGTGTGTTGTTTTTGATTCTCGGCAAGTGGCTGTTGACACATCTAGAAATCAAATTTTGTTTAAAAAGAAGCTGGAGGCTAGTGATGATTCTCTCTGACCAATCAGTAGTCTGCAGACTTCCACGTCACCTTCTAGCAAGTGAGTTTGGGGAGCATTTAGCTGCTAAAGAGCCAAATATTTTTAGCTGGGAGTTGGTGGAGACCAAAGTTAAGGTAAAAAGAAAATAGATATTAGACTTACATTTAAAAAGGATCATTTATCACATGCTTGATAGATCGTAGATAGATAGTTCTCTTTTTGTTTTGTTTTCTGTTGTTAAGTTTTCTTTGTTTGACATTTCTTGATTGTGGATGAATACGTATTTGGTAAGTAGTTACAGTGCCTGTTTTTATGGTAATGAAGGAAAAGGTCAGAGAACTGGGCTATTATAAATCAGGCTACATGTACACAAGATGAATTTGTTATTAGTTTTGGTCTTTGCATGGGATTTATTGACAATGAAAAATATGGAATATAACTATTCTAAGTTTGCTTTCCAATTGGGAGGGGGGGGGGGTTTAGGTGCTAGACTATTTATTTGCCAGGATTGGTTGCTAGGTAACCAGGGATTTTGAGCAAATTACCTTTCCCAGCCAAGATACACTGATTAAATACCAGTAAACATTTCCTTTTGTGAGATTTAGAGGTGTTAGTAGGTGGATTTTGAAACCCACGGATTTTGTTACCTTGAGACAGAACCATGCTAGCTTTCTTTAACTTTTAGGCGACTTCTTGTGCATTTCAGTGGCAGGGACAAATCAGCAGATTCTCATAGACAGCAGTATGTCCTTGAGATGTAATGTACCTGCTGTTCAAAGGAACACACATCAGAGAGCAGTGACTCATTCTATTAAATCTTTGGAGGCTATTGAAGTTCCGGTTGAAGGAAGTAATTAAATAAAAATTAAATCTCAGGGTAAAGGGCTTTATAGGAACTACGACAAGATGAAAGTTTAACACATCAGTTAGTTATGTTGATCCCATCAATAAATGACTGATACTGAATCAAAGCATTTTTTTATGTATTATTGTATGAATTTTTATTTCATAAAACATGAAATACATTTGATCATGCTTACAGGGAAACTTTGGCTTCTGTTAGACTTGAAGACTTAATGTAGGTGGAAAAGGAGTAATGTGGAATTTCAGCTGAATGGAAATTTCTTACTTGGAACCATTTTTGCCATTTTTCAAGTGAGAGATGGACAATGACAAAGACCGAAAAGACACACACACACACACACACACACACGTATAACAAAACATCTTACATTCCAATTAAAATGTTTACTTCAAGGTCTCAGGAGGCTGAACAGAAAGTGAATTTGGACAAGATGAAAGTTAAACACATCAGTTACTGTACATGTTGATGATCCCATCAATAAATGATATGAAAGCATGTTGTCAGTGTACATTGGCAACACATCTATTGCTTTACAACAAATTGCGTACCATTAATCATGTCCATTTGGCTTTAAAGGGTAGCCACTACTGTGCCATAAATTGCTTTTTCTATCCATATGGTTTCTTTTTGATCACAGTATATTAGCATCTTTTACAAATTAAAGGCTCAGGGACAAGCTTGGGGTGAAGGATGCAAGCGCATATTAACAATATGTTCAGTGCATATTCCACAGAAAAACATAGTATGCTTCATACAAAAATAGATCTATAAAAAGTATTTCAGTCCTGCAGGATACAGGCTCTACAATGAATTTGATATATTTATGGATGACACACAAATCTTCCTCGTGACCATTCTGCAAGTCGTGCATCACTAATATTATAGTTAAAAAATGTCAGCAGCATTGTTTATGATTTATTGCAATATTCTCATGCTAAACACATTTTTCATGTTGCTTGTAAAGTTAAGTTAATTGCCATGCCTGGGGGTCATGACTTGTTTTTGCACAAAATGAGTGAAACAACATCCCAACATAAGTGGCTCTAAAACTAACTAAAGAAAGTGTCTTTCTGTTAAGGATTTCAAACTGTATTTGATCAACTGGCCAACAGGTATGTGGTAGATTTATGTGGTAGATTACACTTTATTGATCTCCAGTAAGAAATGTATCTGCTTTTAAATGTCATCATTTAAAGCCAGTTGGTAGCTACAAAGCTCACTTGTACAGTAAAGCCTCTTTGTATCAAATAACTAAATGCAATGTTGACTACATCCTGCAGTGGATGCAGTAAAATGCTGGACTTTTAGAGTGTCTCTTACTTTACAAGTCCTGCCTAGAGTATATAACTCATTACAAACAGTGCAGTAGGCCAGTCCAGTGACTAGAAGCAGCTTTGTCACTAGGGTAACTAGTAAACTTTGAGGCATGCTTGATAGCAGCTTTCCATTGTTTTTCTCCTTCTTCATAATGATACCATGAGTTATCCACTTTGCAAATCCAGATAATGTGCCTTTCAGAAAAGTTAAAGTAACAGTAAATAACAACCATCTTTTGCACTAAAGGCAACGTGACATTGCTCACCTAGTTAAGCATGTGCCCAATAACGGGGGCTCAGTTCTTACCACAGTGGCCTGGGTTCAACTCCCACCCACAGCCCGTGCTGCATGTCATCCCCTCTTTGTCCCCGTGCTCTACTGCTAAATCTTCAGTTGTACTAAATAAAGGCAAAAAAGCCAAACTATTATCCAAAGAAATAATTGTGTAAATGTGTTAAAGTGCATGAATGCTTGCTTCTTCTTACTTTCACTTGCTAACGTGTCCACGTAGTCAAGTGTAGTCTTAGGGAATTGTGTAAAACCTAAATGTGGACTTTCTCAGAAGTGCCTCTCACAAGTCATTTAAAAAAGTCACTTTTGACATTTTGATCCATCACCTGATGCACTGACGAGACAGTCTCTCTATTCTGTATTAGCATGCTGCACCTTTCATGACATAATTTCCTATTTATGCTCCCTCTTCAAATTATGACTCCAAGATGATGTGCTTCTCAGGTCACTGTCATTTTCTTTGTACAGTTATATTCAATTATTCATATATGGTATTGCTGAAAATAATGGTATTATTCACATTATATTGTTTGTGGCTGAATGAGCCACCAGGACACTGAGGGCCAGGTGAACGTACATTTGCGATCCTAGCGTTATCAGCGCCATGGGCAACCTGCAGAAAGCGCACGCTGTGCGCCAAATTTACCTATCCTGGAGTTCATTGGGTAATAAGTGCCTTTCTCTGCCAACTAAACCGTAAATTGCGCACATTTAAACGTTCACATTCGTGGAAAATGTATGTTGTATGTTTCTGTAAATGTGTTTCTGGAGTGTCGGGGAGACAGTTGGTATGTGGGTGCAATCAATGGTTCCTATGACGTTTTTGGAAAGCCTGCTTGATGCATGTTAGTCATTAGTGGTGGGACATGTATGTATTGACTAGTGTGCTATAGGAAAGCGTTAAGTACATGGGTGCTATGATACGTGCAGACTGCGATATTCCCACTGCTGATGCTATGACTGTTTGAAATGAACCTGATGCTGATGTTTGTAATGTAGCGAGGAGTTTAACAACTGCTGGAATGGAATGTAACTGTAATATTGCATGGCTGCTTAATCTGTAAAGCTTAATGATTTTTTCAACAGAAAAAGTGTAATCCTTGTCTTCGTCTTTTTTAGATTCATGCTGCCATTTCACTAGATTTACATTTATTCCCTTGGCCCACCCATGAATGCATATGCATGACACGGAAAGCGCAATGTCCCATTTTCAGTTCCTGCGACATACCTTGCTATGCTTTTACACGGATGTTGCGAAACAAATACATTTGGCCCTGAGTAAGTTTGCATTTAGAATGGCAGAATCAAATATTTTAGTTTTTTAAACACAAAAGCATTTGTTCCTAATCTTGCCATTCTGTACTCAAATAAATTCAGGGGGTTTACTTTAACATTAAAATAATTTCCCCCCACAATCCTATTATGCTCAAATTGGCTGTAGCTAAATATACCACTTTAGTAAATGAAGATTAAAGAGTAGACAAATTAAAATGTAGCCTCAGTGTAGCCTAAACAAATCTTCTCTTTATTTTTAAGGCACTGAATCATAGTGGTCATCAAGTGATTTTTATAATTGATGATGGATATACAATACAGTAACTTATCTCTTGATAAGTCACTGTGAATTGCCTTTCCAAAGAGCGTAAATCTGCTTACCTGATATGTGTTCCCTCTTTTTTATTCCCCGGTTTAAACGCAGATCAGTGTCTTGAGTGAAGTGTGAACAATGTGCTGCTCTCTCATTCCACTCTCCTCCTGGTCTGTCGCTCTCTCCTCAAGCCTCACTCACGATCACACACATACAGTACACACAAACACAGACAGAGCTCTTTCTCTTTCTCTCTCTCTCTCTCTCTCTCTTTCTCTCTCTCTTTCTCTCTCACTGTCATTCTCCCTCATCTCCATCCTTTCTGGTAGTTGGACAGAGACAAAGCACAAAAGCTCAGTCGGACAGCCCTGAGGGCAGCGCCGACAGATGGAGCACTTGGAGGACCACCAGATTGCAGGGGCGATGGGCAGAGCAGGTCTGGAAAGTGACCAGGAGATCCAGAGCAGCTGAAAAGGACGGGCAGGATGATGGCCGGAAGGGCAGAGCAGCTCCAGTAAACGACCTGAAGGTCTGTCGTCTAGGTACACAGGACCTAGAAGAGGTGTACCTAGAAGACGGACCTTCAGGTCGTTTGCTAGCCCTGCCCTGCCCGTCTGGCCATCATCCTGCCCGTCCTCTTCAGCTGCTCTGGAACACGGGACCCCTGTGGAGAGTGGCCTGGGTTCTTAAAAGGCAGCTGGCACTGATGACCTAGCTGTAGATCAGACCAGTGGAGAGATGAGCAAAGACCAGCAGCAGGACAGCAAAATGGAAGGTCTAGCTGTGTTTTCAGCAGAGACGACTGAGCACTTTGGGGTGGATAGCTCACTGGGGATGAGGTAGGAAGTTGGCCAGGACCGCTAACTGTGGCTCTGTGGCACTGGGCAGCTGAGAGTTTGCTGTGCTAAACAGGTGGGAGAGCCATGAACGTCAGAAGCCAAAGGGACCACTTCTTCCTCTCGCGACTCTGTAATACTCACTGAAAATAGCAAGGTGAGGAAGGATGAACAGTGGGAGTTAGCGGATGTGAATGGATTTATGTGGACCTGCCCCTATCTCTGTGCCCCATGGACTGAGTCAGTGACATTATAGTGACTGATTGCTGGGAAACAGCATAGGTGGCCAAGGGCAGTTGCTTCATCTGGAGATAGGTCATTAGGGTATGCCCAAGGCGCGAACTTTTGCAGCATTGACAAATGCAAGGCTAATTTATCTCACACGTATGGTGGCATGATGAGCATCCTGACTGTGATGTAACAATGATCCAATATGTCCTCCTCTCTGGTCGGGCATTTAATACGCTGTCTGTATTTAGGGAGTTTGTGAGTGAGGTTTTCCTTTATTAAAGATGGGATGTTAACACCAACCAGAATGAATTAAGCAAACTCACAGGGTGAACATAAAGGCTTACAGATTATGATGAGAGATGCCAGGTCGGGAGAACAGTGCTGATTGGTCACTGTCATGTCAATGCACCAGCCACTTTTGATGTAGAAACAGATTCCAACACTTTCAGTTTTGCCGGAGAGATTTGTGTTTCTGTCCGCCCTGTAGCTGAGAGTCCGCTATTAATCCCCGAAGCCAACTCTCCATGATGCACAACATACTAGATGAAGAAAAGTCCCTGTTTTTAACCAAAAGCAGTTGTAATTCCTCCAGTTCGTTGGGCAATGAGCACATGTTAGAGAGGAATATTCCCAATAGCGGAGTGCGTTTCCCTCCCTTTACTGCGTTGGCAAAGGTGAGCTCATCTTTGATTAGATTGTTAAAAATTTCCAGTGTAGTGAGAAGAAAAGTAGGAAATAAGTCAGCTGGTGTTGTTCACCTGATGTTCACAAGCTCTTCACTGGTAAATGAAATCTGGTGAACTTTCACAGGACTAAATGTCCTCTGACCCCTGTATTTATGTAAGTGGATGTTGAGGTGGTTAACTTTTATAAATTGCTTGGAGTGCACCTGGACGACGGCTAGAGTGGACTGGAAACACAGAGAACCTCTACAAGAAGGGCCAGAGCCGGCTCTACTTCCTGCGGAGGCTCACAGGTATCAACATCTGCAAAATGATGCTACAGATATTCTACCTGTCTGTAGTGGCCAGTGCAATCTGCTACTGTGTATTGGGGAAAGAGAGGCTAACAAGCTCAACAAGCTAGTGATTGGAGGAGGAGTTGAGTTGGCAAGCTGGTTGAGAAGAGAGGCGTCTTCAGCCAAAGACTATTACCCCCAAAGTGTTTCACCAAGCGACACCAAATTCTTAATGCTGGCCATCAAACTTCAACTAATGCCCATTCTGTTGCAGAAAACACATTAGTGGGAGGCTGCTGAGATCTGGACTCAAAATTACATCCTCTGTAACTTTGACAAAGTGCAATACTTACATGCACCTTATGGTTATCTATCAATCTATCTATCTATCTATCTATCTATCTATCTATCTATCTATCTATCTATCTATCTATCTATCTATCTATCTATCTATCTATCTATCTATCTATCCAACTATCTATCTATCTATCTATCTATCTATCTATCTGGCATTTAATAGTGTTTTAGAGAAAATTTCACAATAGGTTCTGAGGCAATTCCTTATGGACTGAATAAAGCAACATGTGTATAAAAACCAACAAAAAAGAGACCCACTAGTAAAAAAAATATTGGGCTACTAGTGGTAAAAAACTCCACAGGGTACCTTTAGTTTAATAGCGTCATATTGGTATACCTGTAGTGTAACAGCCACTAAAGTTAAAAGTCACTAGAGACTTGCAACTATGCCGGTAATCTGACTCATAATGTTCCCACTGGATCACTGTATCGGTAAACTATGCCAAGGTGTTGTTGGGCTACTCAACCTCCATAGCCAATGTGCACACTGATTCTTTAGTGCAATTGCTTAGTGGTCAGCAAGTAATTGTACTGTATTTTTAATTTTAATTTCCTTGAATGACAATGGAATTGCCTGAATAACTATACCAGCACTCTACACCATCAGTAAATAATAAGTCAAAGGCTTCTAGGCAGAAGGTAGATGTGTTTATATCATGTACATGCCCAAAGTTAGATCTGAATTTAGAAATAATATCATTTCCAAGAAGCTGTCATTTTCCCACCCAGTATCTGATTAATCCAAACACAGAATCCTGAGGCAAGATGATTTCATGAGAGAACTCCCAGTTTGATGAATGAAACAGACTTCTTTAAATCTATTCCAGTTGTCACACAGCCTCATAGAGCCTGATTGCCTACATGGTGATCAGCTTGACATCGGGAAGTACTTTTATTACCTGGCATGTTTCATGAACTGAGTGAATAATGTAATAGCATGCAGGTATCACATAGCATTTCTGTTTTTCATGAATGATAAATCTCTGCTGAGCAGATGTTTACAACTGATGCATGTTAATAAATGATCACACTGACCTTTTCACGCACGCACACACGTACACATGCACGCACACACCTACTCACGCACGCACAAATCATTTGGAGAGAACAATTAAAAAACAAGTGAAAGTGACAGTGTTGTAGTTAAAAATCTGTTACCTGTTATTAGTTTTTATGAAATTCATTTTGAATAATTTCACCAATTGAAAGCGATAAAGAAAGAATGGCAATGTGCAAAATGGAGCTGATACTGCTTATTGTGACAGGAACAAATGAAGTTTTTAGCATTAATGCCATTGTCAGAACTGCCAATGCTGCTACTGACTGCCACTCACTGATCAGCAGACATTCAAGTTCCTGCACATATGCTTACTGAGGACAATTGTTTTACTAAAGGCACACATCACATGATCACTGAGTGGGTGACATACTGAGCTGGATTGTCAGATTTGTTGTTTTTGGGCACTGTGGTGTCAGTATGGGTTCTGTTATTGTTCTGTCAGTTTGATAGCTTGTCCTTTCAGTGAAATTCATTATTTCTGACATTGTTTCACCAAACGGCTGGCTGAGATGCCTAGAGGTTTGATGTTGAAAAGCCAATCTCAACAGCTGATGTTTCTCTAAAGAGTTTTTAAAGTTGCATTAAGCAGGTTCACACATTGGTGGCTTTTAATGGCAAATTCCAAAAATAATGTAACATGCCAGTTCAGACCTGACAGCTTTGTGGGGACAAAATGCTGGTCCCCATAACGTTAAAGGGCTTTTTGAGGAATAAGACTTGGTTTTAGGAGTAGGGTTAGAGTTAGGTAATGGTTAGGGTAAGGGTAAGGGATAAGGTTAGGCATTTAGGTTTGATGGTTAAGGTTAGGGTAAGGGAATAGGGAATGCATTATGTCAATGACTGATCCCCACAAAGATAGCCAGACACGACTGTGTGTGTGTGTGTGTGTGTGTGTGTGTGTGTGTGTGTGTGTGTGTGTGTGTGTGTGTGTGTGTGTGTACAGTTTTGTGCAGGATATGCAACATATATTGGCTCTTTGCCTGGGATTTTCATTATGAACCTTTTAGATACGAATATTAGGAAAATTTATAGCAAAGTTATTCACTCAGTAATGTAAAAACTGTCTTCTCTCCAAATGATTTCTGAGGAAATGGCTGATTTGATTTTTGGGAATGAGTGCAGTTACAGAACATTTGACTCAACACATAATTTATCAGTCCAGCTGTAGTAAAAAGGCACTAATTTGGCGATTGAAGAGAAAATAATTCTGATTGCTGGGAAATGACAAGGACAAAGAGGCACAGCAGGAAGAAGAACCTAATTGACGTGACAGTTCTGATGTGGTCAGTTTGTGTTATGGTTTGGGGTTTTTGTTTGGGGTTATTTTTCCCGTTTGGCCTTCCCTGTGTGTTTGTCCCGGTTTTCTCCCTAGTTGGGTGTCATAGATTCTGTCTTATGTTTCCCTGTGTCTGTTGGTTATGCTTTCTGCTTTATTTTTGTCTTGTCTTGTCTAGTCTAGCTTTACTTTGTTTGTCTGATTGTCCTGCCCCGCCCTAATGTGATTCACCTGACGTCCCACCTGTTTCCCATTACCTTGTTACCTTGTGTATTTAACCTCTGTGTTCCTTTTGTCTAGTGCTTGATCATTTTGTGCTGTGACTGTCCTACATCGAGTTCCTTCTGCCTTGTGAGTTTTCACCGTCCGTGTCTTCCTGCCAGTGTTCCTGCGATCCCCTGTGAGTTTTCACTTATGGAGTCCTCTCTGTTTGTTCCCTATATCCCTCATGCCTGGTTTTGTCCCTTGTTTGGACTTCAGCCTTTCCCGTGCCTGATTTGGATTTTGCTTGGACCTTACCTTTTGTTCGGTGTGTTTTTAACTGTGGTTTAAATAAAAAACCCTGTATATCTGCTCCTGCCTGCTGTCTGTTGCATTTGGGTCCTCCCCTCACCCCCCGCCGTAACAAGTTTGGGTGGATGAAAAAGACTATAGCAGCTGATATAGACTATAGCAGCTGATATAATCATTCCTCAGACAAAATCCCCATAAAAATACCTTTTATTAGACATCTAAATAGTTAAGTGTTTTTTCTATTAATTGTTCAAAAAGCATTAAAGGTGACCCTATTTAAACTCTTTCTTAGCGCCTTAATAGGTGACACCGATAAGGTTGTGCTGAGTAATGCACTACAGATAGATTTTTTTTCATATTTCTTCATATTAGTTATAAAAAGTTACTATTAGTAGTATGCTATTAGTATTTATCATAATTGTTGGTAAAAGTCTGAAGACTTGATACAAAGAACAAAAAATGCACCTGTTAACTTTTGCTCTGTGGCAGTATGTTGTATGGCAATATAGTGTATTTGTAAGGTGAACATTGGTATTCAACGGTCTTCAGCCTCTTTCAATCATTAGAGCACAGTGGAGCATTGTGCTGTCCAGTCTTAAGTTTTAATGGCGGGTAACATAAGGTGGGTGGCAAATGGTAATTATGCATATTTCTCAAATTAGATCTCCAACCTAGATGCTTGTTCTACACTGTTCATAAGGCACAAGCAATTGTGACACATTTTTTTATTACAGTTCTCTGAATAATGGATCAACATGATTGTGTATCAGTGTGGGACAACATTCAAACTGATCTCCCTTGTCCTTTTATTGTTGTAGCTGGAAGAATGCCACTTCACCTCCTGGGCTCTGCCAGGTACTCTTTTGCCTCTTTTGCCTTTTGAGCAAGGCACCGTACCCCCCAACCGCTCAGGTCCAGCTGGCAGTCCACTCACTCTGACATCTCTCCATTAGTGCATGATTAGATCCTGAGTATATGAGTGTAGTTCAGCCCTGTGTGTAGTAATTATTAATAAAGCAGACTGGAAATTGTAATTTCCCCACTGGGGATCAACAAACAGTATAAATATACAATTATAAATTAAACAGAGCCGACTTTAGTCGGGCCGTGTGGATAGAGGAACACCTGGGGCGTTGGGTGCCTCGGTAAGATGCATGCGTCCCTGTTTTGAGCTATTTGGTGTTTATCGACATCTGACAATCTTATTTGTTATACTTGGGTGCTGTGTGGTTGCACAGATTGCGTGCCCCCCTGCCGGGTTCTGAGGGCGGTGTGTCCTGTAAAGCGGTGCCTTGAAAGTGCCTTGTCTGCCTGTTTGCTTACAATGTATTGCGATCCTGTTTTGATGTTGTGTTTACCCATCACAGCTGTACCGAGGTACAGCATTGTGCATGCCGCTGCAGAGGCTGCCGGGTGCCACAGCTATCTAAGGGGCCAGCGCTCCCTGGTGCGTTTCTCCTCCCAGGTTTTCTGTTCTGGATACGGGTACAGAGTGTTCTGGCTACTGGTACGGATTATTCTGGATACTGGATACCGTTATCGGAAATTTTTGATTCTCGAGTGTCATAGGCCGCTCGCATGGCCACACAAACTGTATATATTACAGATTTCAAAACAACACATTTGACCATTCTACTACCGCACAGAGGCCATTTGTCCTGGCCAATCATGTGACCGTAATTATGTTGTTGCTATTGTTGAGTTTATAAAAGTTGATATTTGATAACAATGTCGTTTTTTGATTTGATGTACGCTGGAGCCAGAGTCAAATACTGTTGCAAGTTTACAACATGCTGTCTCTATAGATCAGGTCAAAGCAGACCCTTGTGTTATATATCGCCCTCTGTCACTCCCTAACAGATTAGACCAAAACCAAACAATTAACATATAGAAAGAAACCTTCTGCTGCACAGCAGGAAATAACTTTCTGTCTCCAACCCCCTGGTGTGCTCTACTAGATTAGGACAAAGACAATGTACATTCCTGTAAATATTTGACATCTTCACACAGGAATCTTTTGATCTGTGACGGAGCTCGACCCCTAGAGGGCAGCGTTAAGCGCATGTCTTCCGATTGGACAGTGAAGAAACCAATAAGATGCGCCCAACACATCACTATGCCATACACGTAGGAATCAGAAACGCCCCCAGGAGCAGGGAATATAACTGTGATACTGAGAAAGATTTGAGACTGACTGATGTGATTCCTAAAGGGGAAGCATGTTTCTCAGTCCGCTGTCAGCGGCAGTGTTATGTTTGCTTTTTGTCATGTCATTTTCATCATTCTGTTCAATTAAATCTTTTGTTTAAATCTTCAGTTAGACCAAGCCTCTCCTTCCTCAAAGATTCAGAAACACATTTCTTAACATCCTGTTCTAATTTAACAAGCCATGTTAAGCATGTAACCATTGTGAAACTGAGTTAGATTTAGGCAATACAAATATAGGATCAGTAAAACTTCAGGGATTGGCTTTAAATTGGTCACGCAAAACTACTAAAAGAGGAATTTAACGTGATGTCACAGACGTTATGGCATCACAAACTAAGGTCCGTAAAACTGTTAATTTTTAAATCACAGTGGACTTTTAGTTTTACCCAGGACGAAAACCGCAGTCTACAGAAAGTCTTGTTTTGGCTTGTGCCCATCCACTACCCCAACTTACCATACTTGGTCACCTCACTTCCTTGTTTGTTCACGCAATACTTATTTAAGCCGACTTTTACCTCGCAGGATCAGCAGGTCAGCTCTGCTTGTGGAGACAGGCTGATTTGAGACATGATGAGACAGACTCTGGCTATCAATACCGGTAGTGATCGGCATCTATTATCTATCTGTGCTCTTGAACCGCAATTTCCCCACTGTGGGACAAAGCTTCTCTCCTCTTATCTTATGTCACTCAGGATGAGCCAATTGCCTACAAATGCCTTAAGGCATAGGCTCAATCACTACCTTGGTGGCCCCATTAGTAAACACATGCAGCCACCATTCACACCTTAGGCTATTCCATTCAGATCCCTTCAGCTGATGCAAAACACACAACAAAAAACAACCAAGTGATGGGGGTAATGTCTCTGTGAAGGGATCTTAAAAGGTGTTTCCTTAAAGTCTAACACACTGAATGCATTTCCTTCCTTATAAAACACATTTTAAGCATTGTTTACATCCATGTTTATTAGCTTGTAGTCTTCTTCTTCCCTGTCTTTATTGGTGCATTGCAGCCTATCTTGGTATGTTTCCACCGTTCCACCAGTTGAATACAATCTAAGCCATCCCAAAAATGAATGTAGACAGTCCCGAATTTAAAGTGATTTTCTTCCTTATGATGAGTACAATAATTAAAAGTGACCTTTAACAAAAATAAAACATCTAAAAAATTGTATGATCAATCATCAACGTTTTTATTCAAATTCATCTGTAAATATTAGACTATAGGTGAATTAGTCACACCACAAACAAAGGCCAAGTTGGCAAAAAACAGGGGGGAGAAGTAAACCACTTTTGGGGGCACTTTGCAAAATAAATTTAACACAGGGCCCCCAAAAAGCTAGAAACGGATCTGCTTGCTGGTGTTTCTAAAAGTTGGAGGAGCTGCTGGACAACATGCACCTGCCATGAGGAGATGGTTGTAGGTTGCAAAGGATAACATCTACTAAACTGATCTGTTTGCAGCCTTTGTCCCATAGGGGATGAAGAAGATAAGGAAGTTACGTTAAGTGGTAACATCAGTGTCATGATTTGAGCTGCTGCAGAGTTTTGACTCTTAACATAATGTCATAACGTTATAGTCACTTCCCACACCGTAAACGACTGCTGTCTTGTGAGATAGCATTAATGGTAATTTACCATTAACTAGGCTAATGGCTAACTGGTAACATTGACAACAAACAAAGGTCACTGGCTACCTTACTGACTTGGTTTTAATTCCCTGTTGCAGCTGCAGAGGCTTGCGGTGCAAGTTTTCCTGATGGTTGTTTACTTGATACTTACTTGTAACGTTAAAAATTGTAGCAGTATCCCACCACGGGACGCTGTTGTCATTGTACATCACTCTGTCAATACCCGCAGTGACCGACATCTATTTTTGTGTTTCTAGCTAATGTATGTGCTGTGTGTGCGTGCAATCGTGCATTTGTTTGTCAAGGAGGTGAAATAAGAACTGTTCATGCTACACAGAATGTAAGTTAGCAAGGTTTTTTCTAATTGGTAAACAATGTCCACAGATGGACACTGTTGTTCTTTTGCATGTTCTATAAATGCAAAACTGTGTGACCTCTTGTAAGAGTTTCTCTGACTTTTTCACGTGTCATTTTCTTACTCCTGAGACAGAAAGTCAATGGGAGGGAAAAGAGTAATTAAAACACTTTTCACTAAAATGGTTGCTTTTACTTTTAACCCGTATTCTGGCAATCATAGAATTTTAACCATGGAGTTCACTATACTTGATTACTGGAGGATATTGAAATGCAGTTCTGTTTTAATGCATAAATTGTAGGAGCCGACAGGATTACATTTCACTGAAATTGTATTGTATGTGATTTAACTTGACAGATTGATTGATTGATTTATAATGGTGACTATCAAGAGTGTCTATTTTACAGCGGCCATGTCAGACTCATGTTGCTCATGGCACATTTTCACAAGTCATAAGCATGCAAAGGCAGGTGATGACGACAAGCTAAAGGCCATATCATAAATATGAGCAGGATGGCAGATGGAGCCTATAAAAACACAATGCATTTTAATGTTTACTTTTTCCCCCTGAGAGGACATGTTGTGTACAAGGGAGGTGAAATTCAAGGCATGTTGCTAACTATAAAAATAATCATATTATAAATTCAAAGCTGCATTGATGCAGTGGATTGTATTTGTAAAAATAACACAAATTGTTGGTCTGGCTATCACGAGACCAAGTCAAGCTCAATGGATTTGAGATGGAGCGTTGGTCTGGGGAGTCTGCTCTGTATTTTCTCTGCATAAGAGATGTGACCAACAGGCGTAGTTCAAATGACGCTGTACAGAGCTGCAGGGCAAAATCAAATCGTTAGGAGAGTGGGCAAGGTTTACCCAGTCTAAGAAATTGTATGAACATGGGACAAATAAATCTCAGTGTTGTCACTTAGCATCCTAGAACTTACCATAGTTAAGGGTGTAAGCAAGTTTGACATTTAACTATTGTTTTAGTAACTATCTATTCTTGCAGTTTTGTACACCTTTTGTATGTGTAGTTTGCTAGTTTGCAAATATAGTTGATTTCTTGCGAGTGTCCTTCAGTCATTGTTTCATATCCTTCTCCAGATTGTGCATTTCTCTTCAAGTCTGCACATGTCAACAGCCAAATGGTAGTTCACAGCAAATGTCAGTGTTTGCAAATGGAAACAAACTGACTTACAAATCTTGGACGATTGGGTTTAAAATCATAGATAACATTTTGTTCAGTGACCTCCTCTCCACCACAACAAGTGTCCTGTTTGCAGCCGATGACAGAGCAAGCCTTCCTAATCAGTTCGTTCAGCCTGTTTGTGTCGCTGGCTCCGATGTTGCTGCCCCAGCAGATGGCAGAGGAGAACAGACCGCTGGCCACAACAGACTGGTAGATCATCTCCAACATTCAAACTTCTGTAGGTGGCATGACTCTGAGTTGTACTGGACGTCGGTGGTGTATAAGGTGAACAGAAAAGGAGACAGCACAGTCCCCTGTGGGCCCCCTGGACCACTCACCACCACATCAGACCGAACACGGTCCAGGCGGACAAACTGTGGTCTGCCTTTCAGGTAGTCGGTAATCCAGGAGACTGTAGACGCACCGACACCCATCACCCGCAGCTTCTCACCTAGTAGCAGTGGCTGGATGGTGTTGAATGCACTGGAGAAATCAAAAAATGTGATTCTCACAGTGCCACAACCGCCATCCAGGTGCAGAAGAGCTTGCTGCAGGAGATGGATGACACCGTCCACTCCCAGACGAGGCTGGTAGACAAACTATAGACGGTCCAAAGAAGATCTCACCTACGGCCTCAGGTAGGCCCAGACCAGCCTCTTTAGCACCTTTATCACTACAGGGCCTTACATCCCATCCTTGAGGCCAAATAGAGTTGACTTCTTGAGGACCGGGACAAGACAGGATGTCTTCCACACCCTCTGCAGGCTCAGGATGAAGGGGGGGGGCGGGGGGGGGCAGACTACAGGGGAGTGAGGGGAGAGGTGTGAGAGCAAAAGAGGGGGGTGAGGAGGCAGTGAGTGGGAGTAGAGGGTTGGTGGACTGAAAGAGGAGGCAGGGGATAGCTTTGAGTTAAACCTTTTAAAGTAACAGTTTAGTTTGTTTGCTCTCTCCCGGCTGCCTGGTGTTTGACTTCTCCTACCCCCACATCCGGTGATCTCTTTCATCCCTGTCCACACGGCCCTCATATTATCCTGGTGGAGACTGGCCTCCAGCTTCCTCCTGTAGGAGTTTTTACACGCCCTCGGTTTATCCCGCAGTTTGTGCTGTACTTCCCTTAGCTCCTGTCTGTCCCTTGACCTGAAAGCTTTCTTCTTCTCATTAAGAAGGATTTTCAAATGGTCTGGTGATCCACGGCTTGGAATTAGGAAAGCAGCGTTCAGTCCGGGAGGGCATGGGGATGTTCTCACAGAATTTGATGCATTCTGTGATACAGTCTGTCATGTGATTGATGTTCTCCCCAAATGGCTCACAGAGCAGGTCCCAGTCTGTAGACTCAAAGCAGTCCTGCAGTGCCTCCTCAGCCTCCTGAGTCCCCCTTCTCACAGTCCTTGTGTGGACAGGCTGCCGCTGGACAAGAGGAACATACATAGGAGACAGCAAGATAAGGTTGTGATCTGATTTACCAATGGTAGGACAGTGGCACTGTACTCATCCTCGGCATTTGCATACAGGAGGTGCAGAGTTTTGTCTCCTGTGGAGCAGTTAATGTATTGTTGAAAGTCCGGGAGGGATTTATCCAGTGAAACCTAATTAAAATCCCCAGTGATAATGATGAAGGCATTGGGCTGTTGCGCCTGGAGTTGTGAGACAGTGGTGTGAATGACGTCAGCAGCTGTCTCCGCATCAGCAGAGGGTGGAATGTTAACACCAATCACTATGACGGACCTAAACTCCCCCGGTAAATAGTATGGACAAAACCCCACAGCCAGCAGTTTATTGTCCGGGCTACAGAAACGTTCCTTCACATTCACATGACTCCAGTGTTAAGTCCCTAGCTCTGCATTTATAATGGGTCCCAATTCTTCTTTCGTCTAGCAAATATTGCCTTGACTTTTTTTTTAAATAGCTTTGTCATACAGTAACTTCAAATCCACAAAAAGACATCATAGGCTAGCTCCATCTGTGGCTGCCAGACAGGCAGTAACAAAAAGCAGCTCCAGGTTTGGTTGACCAGCTGACATTTTTCTTTTGCCTAACTGTTGGAGTTTTGGAAATGCTTTGTGACAGGTGGCCTAAGATGACTGCAGATGCCTTTGTGGCCGCTGAACCTCATGCTTCAGCTGCACAAGCAGTCAGCACCATGTGAAAGCTATGCAAAGAAAATCCCTGGAATGCACTCAACATCAATGCGCACACACTCAAGACAGATTCACACATCTGCATGAGATGAAAAACATCCACATTCAGGTCATGAGATGCACACACGTAATTGTTTTTTTTAAATACAAATTTAAATTGTGCAAAAAGGTCACAAATGGATAATCCATCTTGTACTATGCTGTTGCCAATCCTTCCACTTCTGGGATTGGTCCAGTGCCACCGGAGATTCCACCAGATGTCCCTCTTTTTGTCCGGATGTCCGTCATCTTCAGCTTCCTGTGTTGGCATTTTGATCTCCAGTGGATTTCTGAGCACTATGGTTACCTGCTCCTCAGATCTCTACAAGGTAAATCCAGACAGCTAGCTAAACTATCTGTCCAATCTGTTTTCTGTTGCATGACTATAAGAAATTTTGAATGAGTCACCATGGCTACGTCCGGCTCTTAGCTCCACCCATGACCATTGTAATTGGTTTAAAGAAATGCCAATATAACAAGTTATGGTTTTGTCCCAGTCCAAAATGTTGTGTGGACTAGCCAGATCCTCCTCCTCAGTAATGTGGAGGAAGGTCTGGCAATGCATTACTAGGGATACTGTAATGTAGAGCGGTCATTATTGCAAATAAACCCTGGACGCAGGATCCCACTTCTTTCACGGTTACTTACCAAATAAATCAATAATTTGACACCAAATATTGAATTTAAAATTATTTAGTTAATTTAAAAACAATGTTATTGCTTCCGCTGAAGACAGAATTTTGTTACCTTTCTACAGTTGGAACCGGGTAATGAGCTGTCTGAGACTGAAAAAAGAAACAATACGTACAATATTAGCACATGGATTACATACATGGATTATAATGCATTACTTTTTATAGCAACAGTAAAAATATGAATGGTTAATGAGAACAGCATAAATAGATATAAAGCATGAGTGTTTTACTCTGACGTGCTGTAGGTGGAGACCAATAATTCAGAGTGAATTATTGTTGGTATGAGTCTTGTGGGTGAGCAAAAGGTCAGTAAGCAAATGTTAGAATACTGACTGCTATTCACATTATTTGTTGATGAACAAAATAATATTGTTAGATGAAATAAATTAGAATTAGAAACAAAACAAAAAACAGACATAGTTGAATTCATGCCTTCAAATGTTCCAGTTGTGCTGGCCTGTCTGTGCAAAATCTGACAATTTGTTTTTGTCATTTTGCTTGTGTTAACGAGCCAATTTTATCTAAAAAAAATACTGCCAGCAGTCATTCTAATCAGGAACAAACAAGAGCACATGGCTTCACTGACTGAAGAAATGTGACAAGCACATGTCATAGTTACTTCTGTTTGTTCTGTCTAATTTGATTTTTGGAAGGGAATAAAAAGCTCTGCTTAATCTGTTTGCATCCCAGGTCAGTATGATTGGGCAAAGAGACGCTGCCTCCTGCCACGGAACTCTCTGCATCTCGCCGCCACCGCAGCTAAGATTGCAGGTCAAAGGCGCCATACACTCCTAAAACACATTCTCACATGTAAAATATTATACCTTGCTTACCTTGGCATCTTCAGTGCTGATCCTGCGCCAATGCACTCTATCAATCTGCGCTTGATTGCTCTTCCTTCATCCTTCAATTACCCGCATGTCCGTCACAGTAACTTGAAATTGAATCGTGAGAACTGAATGTAGAGATAGAGTTGAATTTTCAGTAAGACTCAAATTTTTATTAGACTTCAGTTCCAAACAAATAAATTCAATTTTAAATTTGACTATTCAGATTCAGTTTTTCAATGCAATGATTCAAATGAAACTACAATTTCAAATGATGTGATTCAAATTTAGATTATCAATGCAATTATTCAAGTTAAGAAATTCAAATATAAATTATTCAAATTCAGTTTCTGGTGGCACATATTTCAGCCCATAGAAGAGGTCTATACCAGACGCAGATTAGGGCATACAGAATTGAATGCTACATTATAGACAGTAGGGAATGGTAGAACATGTACTATTTGCATGAGGGAAATATAATGATAGTTGAATACACTGGCAGGAAGCAATACAAATCTGCCAGAAGAAGAAGAAGTTTGAATGAAAATCAAATTATCTGGGGCAGAATTAGAACAAGTGGACTTCAAATATTTGGGTATTTGGTTTGACTAAAAATTGACTTTGGACAATACATATCCAAAAATTATAGATAAATGCAAGGAAGTGATGAACCTGATGAGACGTTTGCATGGAGTAGCATGGGGAGCAAGAAGACCTGCTTTGAAATCCATTTATACAGGACTGATGAGATCGGTATTTGATTATGGGTGTTCTGTGTATTGATCAGCTGCTAATTCACCATTACAAAAGTTAGATGTAATGCAGAATCAAGGTTTGAGGCTATCAAATGGAAGTTAATAGGATGATTGTCCAGCTTGTATTTATGTTCATTAAATTGGTCGTTTTGCTACTGACAGACTCAAATTAATATTCTAAGTGTCTGATAACATGGAAAGGATTTCTTAGGAGGTCGAACTTTCTGTTAAAGATTAAGATGCTTTTTTTAAACATAAAAGTCCGCGAAATTTTGTTTGCTAAACCCACCAGACTCCATGTAAATAATCAGTAATTTTAGCATCGTAAAACACGGCTTTCTAAAACATCTCTGATCTCTGAGCAGCGCTGCTCGATCGGCTCCGTTTGGTCTGTGTTTTATTTCTTTTATTCCAATTTTGGGTCCGTCAGTCACAGTGTAAACCGGGACATTTCCGGGGACAGATACAGCCGGGGACAGGTCACCAAAATCTGGGATTGTCCCTCGGAAACCGGGGACGTCTGGTCACCCTACACTAAAGACCTCTCCAGTGGCAGCAGTTCAGGTAGAGATGGGGAGATGCCCCTCCATCTTAGAAGAAACCAGCTGTCTCTTGTGTACTGGGCAAATTTAAGGGGTCATACTGACAAATATTGGAGTCAGTCAGTTCTATGGCAATGTCAAGAAAGAGAGATTGACCTAATTAAAAGTGTTGGATGGACAATAAGGCAGAAGGTAATTATGATGGGAATCAGTGCACTGGAAATAAGCCCTTCAGTGGTTTATCAAGTTGTTCCTCCTGGGCTGTTGTTAGAGGCTCCAGTTGACTTAGGCTTATTGGAGGAAAATGAGGTTATTGAAGTGCATCGATACAGGCTTCAAATTACATTCCAAGAAAATATAAAGGAGTCATTATATGTACTGATGCATCTAAGAAGACAGATACGAAAATGGGAATTGCTTATGTAATCCCTCAATGAAACATTGTATCTGCTAAAAGAATGAATGATGATTTACATTTATGCACGGCAGAACTATTTGCAGTATGGATGGCCTTGATGTGGGTGGAGAGCAATAGACCTGAGCAAGCTGTGATCACTTCAGACTCCAGCTAAGCGTTATAAGCCACATATCTTCATTTTGAGTCTAGAAAGGACATAGTGTATTAGTGTAATGCATATCTGATAAAGTCTGGGATTGGTACTATTTTTATATGGGTACCTGCTCATATTGGTGTAGGAGGTAAATACAGTAAAGCAGAAGTTAAAAAGTATATTTAAAGCTAAAATAAATGGAAGGTGGCAGTTTTTGTGGAATAATGAACAGGAATACTTACAGAATTAAGCAAGAAGAGGATTTGGTGTACAGAATGAGATAAGGACATGCAGGATTAAATGGATCATTATTTATAATGAAAAAGCATGTTGATGGAAAATGTGAATACTGCAATAAGCAAAAGATCTTAGAGCATGTATTATGTATTTTATTAAATAGCTTAAAGCCAGACAACAATTGATTTTTACAACTTGGGGATAACCAGATGACATTAAATTTACATGATATACTGCAGAGAAGTTCTGGTGAACTTTTTCATTTTTTGTTATCAAAAACACTCCAGACCAGATCGTGCCGGAAATGCACCACAAAGCTGGTACCAACCGCCATAAAAAAGAAGAAGAATAACGTTGAGTGGTGGGTGTCTTTTTTATTTTTATTTTTATTTTTAAATGCCATCTTTATTGCAAAAAATACAAAACAGAACACCAACGACACACAAAAGTAAAAAATACAAACACAACAAACATAATTATTTCAATACAATTTGCTAGGGGAAGCTTAAAGGTCATTAGAGAGATAAGGAGGACCATATGCTGACAATATGCACAACATCGTGAAAAAAAAAAATAAAATTAGTTTTTTTAGAACTGAATTACCATTTTTGAATATTAAATTTGGCCAAAAGGATTAATACATTTATAATAAAAAACATCTTTTCTTTACTTTGAGTTCTATAAAAACAAAACACAACATTTTCCCATAATAGGGCGAAGTCTTTATAGATACGGTCAATGATAAATCTGCTGAGGTGTTGCCAAAATCTTCTGGAGTATGAACAATACCAAAAAAGGTGTAAAACAGTTTCTGGGTTTACATGGTGGGTGTCACCATAGACATATAAAGGTCTATGGTGTCACCATAGACAGTTAAAGAAAGGTTGTCACTGCCCAATGTGAGGCGAGTGCAAAGTGCAGGTTTGAGTCGCGCATGCTCATTGGTAAATGGTTTACGGCCTAACGCGTCATACCCGATGAGACTCGAGTCAGACCGGTTCTGGTCGAGTGCAGAGGTTAGTTGCGCATGTACTGTCATCCTGACATAACTGTCATCCTGAGATTGGTGAAATACAAGAAATGATAACCTTTTCTCAATAAAAACACTAAAAGAAGATGGAAATCATATCAAAAACGTTTTAGCTATGTTGTTTGATTGCTAATGTTAGCTCAAAACACCATTCAACTGTCATCCCTTTGTTGTGTTTGATTGCTCGCTTGTAGTAGCAAAGCTATATCAGTCATTTCAAAAACGTTTTAGCTATCTATGATTGATTGATAACGTTAGCTCAAAACGCCATTCAACTGACAACCTTTGTTGCGTTTCATTGCTAGCTTGTAGCCAGCAGTGAACAAACTTCGTTACGTACTGTAGGTCCATTTTTCCTGTTTTGACATTACATACGTCTCTCGTTAGCATCTTGTATGCTACTTGTCGCAAAAGTGACGCATGCGCAACTCACAGCTTCACTCGTCGCGACTCAAATCTGCACTCGCCTCACATTGGGCAGTGACACGTCGTGTTCAGGAAGATCGCTATTCAGGTCGGGGTCCACGTGCACAATTTAATGCTGACGGGGGAGACGTTTTATCTATTTCCTGCGTTTTTTTCCCCATAGGAAGGTAGGTTTACTGACGTTAATAATGCATGTTAACAGCTGTTGATTCATGCATGTTGCTGGCGTACCATATGGTGTGTTGATTAAAGGGGCGTCTGTATAACTTCTCAAGCTATAAGGGCCGTTACAGAGTCCACGCAAGTGACGCGCTCCCTTTCATCGTCTACACGTCGGACGCAAGCGTCACGACCGATGCGTGAAATGCAATACATCGCTCACTCAACAGGGAGAAGCAGAGACGGCTGATATTCAGATCAAAATGACAGCTGAAGAGGAGTGCATCTTATTGCTTACTTTTTTGAGCGTACTGACTATCCAACATTGAATCAGAATCAGCTTTATTTGTCAGGTATGAGGACACATACGAGGTATTTTGCTCTGGATCATCATTGCTCACCATATACTTGCACAAACAAAACAACCAAACAATATATACACACTAATATATACACACTATAAGCAGAAACAACACAGACAGGTTGAGGCAATAGTGCAATGAAGATGAATGAGAATGATGAAAAACTAATAAATCATGTGAAAAATAAATGAATCACTGTTGAAATGGTGACAGTGGGATAATTCAATTTCATATGAAGGCTACTGGACTTTTGGAATATGACAAATCTTAATAACAAAAAACGCCAGTTACAGCATGTAGTCTACAATATCTGGAGAAAATTAAGTCAAATTAAAAGGGTTCATGTTGCCGCATGAGCTGTTTGTTTCAAATCAAAATAGCGCTTTGTTCCTATGGGAGATTTTGGAAAAATTGGCGCAGGTAATTGCAAAAAATGTTGTGTATGTCCCTACTCTTGCTTTCCCTCCCCTTCTCTATCTCCCCCTCTCCCTCCCTCTCTCTCTCTCCTGCTGTATTTCCTGCAGCCTATCCTTGATCCTGGATCAATAATCAGCCTGACGCTTTGGCTTTCTTTTACCACCACGGGAGGCTGATGATATTGGGGGGATAGGGGGATGAAATGGGGTTTGTCGCTCCCTAATGTAAGTCGAGTGCAGATTTGAGTCGCGCATGCTCAGATTTAAACGTTTTACGACATAACGTGTCATACCCAAGGGGGTAAGCCTCTCCTCTCTAACAAAAGCTCCCTATGGCGCCATTTTGCCATTTTACCAAGCCAACATCTGTTAGCATCCCGTTGACTGCCATTCATTTTGGCGCCATTTTGACAGTGAATAACTTTACATCTGAAGTGTTTCAAGACTCTATTTGTCTGTTGTTTATTCCTAAAGAAACACAACAATGTATAAAAGGCTCCGTTACCTCCCGTTATGGCTCCGTAGCAGACGTTTTTATTAAAATGGGCTAACGATTGTGTCATAACCAAGTGACTTACTGTCACATAGTAGAGAAATCAACGTGTATTACAGGAGAAGCTCGCAGACAGTTTGGACTTACATTAGCTGTTTAGGTTTAATTACGAACGTTAACTAGCATTTTAGTTAGGAATAATTAGCCTCTGCCTATGTTATCTCACACAGTGTACCTATGCTCTCTGTCTCTGCTGATTGGGAATGATTGAGATTTCTCTTGGCACAGCTACAACGGGATATGTTGGTCCAATTCTTTAACTGTCTATGGTTGTACCCGATGCGAGTTGAGCATAGGAGTCAAGTCAGACCATAGACAGTTCAGACCGGCTCTGGGCAAGTGCAGATGTGAGTTGCACATGCTCAGATTTAAACAATTTACAGCATAACTGTCATACAGAAATTTGTGAAATCCATGAAATAATACGTATCTCATTACGAACAATAACTGAAGATGGAAATCATTTCAAAAACGTTTTAGCTATCCATGTTTGATTTTAACAGCAACTCAAACCACCATTCAAGTGAAAACCTTGTTGGGTTTGATTGCTAGCTTGTAGCCAGCAGTGAATAAATTTCGTTATGTAGTTCGCATGCGCAACCCACATCTTCACTTGACAATAACATAGTGAGCATTCCAGTTGTGAGCAGTCGGTTGGTTTTGGGAATGATTAATTGAAGATGAACTCAGGCTTTGGCTGTAGCAGGTGGTATAATAAGGAGGTAATAGGCCGATGTAAAAATGAAAATGAACCGGTGAATCTTACAGAAAGTGTGAAGGGAGGGCCAGTGGACTGATGAATAAAGGGTGCAGTGGTGTGTATTGCAGGGGGTATTTGTGGCAAACTGGATAGCGGAGTGGTAAAGCGTGTTGAGTTTTGATACAGTGGTCTTGCAAGCAACCCTGTTTATAGTGTCACCATAATCTAACATAGGTAGAATGGTCATTTTGTTAGCCCTGACCTTAGATTGCAGCTTTTGCCATTGTAGCATTTTTATTTTATTTATTTAACCTTTAACCTGTATATTGTAAGCATGAGAGGCAAACCTGTATTTGTGCCAACTGTTTCCGCGGGTAACTCTTCTGTTGGGGCGGCCACGGCGAAAAACACAGGAGTTATTGAATGCAACTCACTTGAATTTGTAGAGTAATAGCGTGTGAGACGGAGCTTGCTGGACCTGGGCGAGAGATGTGACCCATGGTCAGAATATCATAGTTCATAACAATGCAGTGCAGTGACAATACAGACATTTCATATGTACACGGCGTGTTCAGCTATTTTGACCCGTCATTTGACCCGTGCCAGACCCATTCAATAATGAGTCAGCCATCACTCTGTGAGCAGCCTAGCGTACGTCCATTGCACTCCCCCTCTCTCCCTAGCTCTTTTAATCAGTTATTGTTGAAAACAAATGAAGGAGCTTTCTCAAAAACACTTTTTTTTTTATACAGCCTAGGCTATTTATTTCAGATAATTTTCATTTACATGTGTTGCAGCTGTATGTATATACAACATACAACTTCAGCATAATAGGAATGTATAGATGTGAAAGCAGTTATAAATAGACTATGTGACAATAAAATTTGTTTTGGTTATATCAACAAATAATTGTGATAATTAATCGTGATTATCATTTTGGCCATAATCGTGCAGCCCTATTTGGAGGTATTGAGAGGAGTATGAGTTAGAAAAAAAACTGCTTTAGTTGGAAGAAGTGTAGCTTGAACAGTATCAGGGGAAGAGCAGTGGTATTAAAACTATATCATCAGCATACAAGTGAATGAGTGAATTGGCAGCTGCCTAAGGAATGTTATTAATGTAAAACCGGGAGAGAATGGGAGAAACAGTTTTCAAATCTTATACGTTGCACCCGGTGAGAGAGATAATTGTTAAACAAAACCAGTGAGTGATCAGTGACACCACTGCTGCCAAGTCTGTGTTTGAGTGTATTGTGGTCAACAGAGTCAAAAGCTTTGGCAAGGTCAATAAATATAGCAGCATAGTGTTGTTTGGTATCCAATCTGGATGTATTGTTATTTAGTACCTTATAGGTAGCTGTAACACAACCATACCCAGATCGAAAGCCAGACTTTGCCAGGCATATGATACCATTCACATTAAAATGTTTAAAACCTTCCCATCCCCTGCAGTGGTGCGGTAGTTGTTTTTCAAACTTGATAGGAAGTTGGGCTGGAACCAAGTAAGATGTTTCCGTTTTAGTGATCATTCAGTGTTAAGCCTATACTAAATCAGAAAAAAGGGACAAATGGTGATGACAGGTTCCCAGAGCCTAATAAATCTTATTTTATTAGCTTTTATCAAAGACATGATAAAACTGCAAAGCCTTACATTCAAGAAGCTGGACTTTTCACATCCGTGTCATTTTTATTCAATAAATTAAGTCATGGAATAACGAAATTGTTAATTAATCAACCGCTGATTGAAATTTTTTAAGAATTTACAAACCACTTCAGCACTATTAAGGGGAATCACACAACCTTCAGAATGAATAAACATAATAATGGCAAAATATTTATATTATTCCTAAAGAGGCATGGAGCATGCTGTAACACCCCTTTTGCCATTTTCAGACTAAAATGTGTATTTTAAATTGTTATAAATTTACAATAGGTTACTGTGATGCTTTTATTTCATGAGTATCTGTAAACAAAGTCCTTTTTTTTGTTTTTGCTTGTAGTTTTCATTAAGCAATAATGTCATCGAAGCATACCAAGCCCAACTTCAGCCAGTCTCAGTTGTTTGAGATAATGGAGAGGGTCTTCAGGCTGACGCCTTCAGAAATCCGCTCTTTGCCGAGCTATGATGACCAGAATGTCTACGTGGTCGCCATTGAGGGTGGCGAGTACGTCCTGAAGATAATGAACTCAGAAGACAGTAAGAACACTGCCCTGATTGAGATGCAGAACTATGCAATGACCGTCCTGCACCAGCATGGTCTCCCTGCCCAAACACCCCTACCCACTGCCTCCGGACAGCTCATGAGCCTGGAAGAAGTAGGTATGAGACTAGTCACACAGGTCACACCTGATGAATAATGTTATCTAGCAATCAAAAAGGGAAATGCACTCTAATTTGGCTGCAACGATGGATTGTACTGTACACATCATAGGCCATCAGAAAATGGATCATTATTATAGGCAAAAGTTTTTTTATGTTTTTATATGCATATTGTATGCAATTGAACAATAACTGGTGCATAGATTTGTCACCTTCAATTTAAATTGACACTTGACAGTAACAAATTCACAGGATCCTCCATATTATACATCAGTATTGTAGTCTGTGTGCGTGTTTGCCAGTGTTGTGCAAGTTTCTTTTAAAAGTAGTTATAGTTACTAGTTACTTTTTCCAAAAAGTAACTAAATTAGATACTCAGTTACAAATTATAAAAGTAACTAATGCATTACTTTCAAGTAAATCTTTAAATGGTCAAATGTGAACCCACCTGCACCCCTCTTTAATGGAACTTAAAACACCTGTGCATTTTCAATTATTTATGATAAATCTGAATATTATAATGAAATGGACACTTAATACAATACATTATTAACAGAAACAATGTACGCACATCTAAACTCTTTTAATGTTGCTGTGGGACAAAGTGAGACTAGCCTCCAATCAGATGCCATGTATGTAGATATTATGTCTAGTGGATCCATACGAACAACATGTTTTGGAACTTTTAATATTGGTTGCTCCTCAAAAGCAATAAATATTGTGTGCATGTGTGTGTGTGTGTGTGATAGAGCGAGGGAGAAGTGAGAGAGTGACAGCGATTAGCTTTGGAGCGAGTAACTACTCTAGAGTCATAGTGAGAGAAACAAATTAATACAGCCATAACTATACTTGTATGGGATATGTGTTGTTGTGGAATGCCAGTAAGTAGGCTGGCAGTGCTTTTATTTACTTTAAACATGGAATGAAGTGATTATTTTCTCTAAATACAGATAATGCTGAGTCATGATTATAATTATTGATTATAATGTTTAATAGCTCGTTGGATACTAAGTCACCCACTACAACTAACACAATAAGCCTATGTTTGAACTGACATTAGGCTAATATTGTGGCTCCACTGTTGTGATGGATTTTGCTCGAAATCATGTTAAAGGAGAATTCTGGCCAATTTTTACATTAATCTTGATCGCTATAAATATGCAGTACAGTCATTGAAAAAAATAATCCCGACCTGAACCGGTTCTGGCAAACTTGAATTGCTGCAGCTTCCTCAACAAGCTTCCACTGAGCTTAAATTGCAGTTGTCGGGGCATATTTGCCTATAATATAACGCCTTTGTGCCTCTTAACAGACACAAAATGCAATTAAAATGTCTGTGCAACATGACATTGGGCAGCTAACAGAAAGCAGGGAAAGATAGCTACCGGCGGGATAGAGACAGGGTGGGTGTATTTAAACAATGTCTGAGTTGAAAACGCATCTTGTTGTCACATAAGGACCTTTTTCATGTTGCACACAGATATTTGAACTGTTAAGAGGCACAAAGACACTTTAAAATTAGCCCCGACAACTGCCGTTTTAGCTCAGCGGAAGCTTGTACACATAGTTGCAACTCCTCTGTGTGGACCGCATCGATTCGGCTTGTTTGTTTTTCTATTGACTGTACTCGCGTATTCATAGCGATCAATATTAACCTAAAAATTGGCCGAAATTCTCTTTTTAAGTGTCGGAAGTAAAGTTACTTACTTTTAAGTAAGTTTTGGTGTGCCGACTGTTACACTAATTCTGTCTTTATCTTTGGCAGATTGTGGCTATGGCTGTCAGAAGTATCTGGTGCGGCTGTTGACTTACTTGCCTGGAACCACTATTTCCAAGGTTCCTCTAACACCACAGTTACTCTATGAAACCGGCAAGATGGCAGCCAGAATGGACCAAATCCTACAAGAGGTATGAGAACACTCCTGAAAACTTTAGTTTATATAATTTACTATAATTTATAAAAGAAATTTATGAAATTATCTTAAGTGACAATATCTTCCATTAGTAGGGAGGTGGGTTGGTAGGGCTGGGTCGGCATAATCAATAATAATTATTGAGGGAAGCATAGTATGTAAAAATAGAGGAACATTTAATGAAACTCTGATTTGGTGAAATTTTTTTTTTCCCTTGTTGTTGTTTCGCTTTTATTTGATTTACTTCCTGGTACCTAATCATGATGACCCACAGAAATGAATGAAAAGAAGAAGAAATATTAAAAAAGACTACCACTACTGTTGTTGTTTTGAATTGAAGTTCTTTAGGATCTAGAATGTAATTAAGATATGGATATATGATGAAGGATTAGCCCTTTACTGCTCATTCAGCATGAAGCTGGACTTCTGGAACTGTACTATCCTACTTATACTTCTGTCATGTCTTTTTCTTGTTTTGTCTTGGTATTATTCTTGTTTTTCCCCCTAGATGGAGCACCCTCATCTCGGCGTGCTGCAGAGAAAGAACTTCATATGGAGTCTGTCAAATGTTCCCCTCCTAGAAGCATACATCAATTTACTAGATGGAGATCCTCTTGAGGAGGCTGTGAAGTCCGTCATTCATCAGTACAAGACCTCTGTGGTCCCTAATCGCTCCAATTTCCGCAAGTGTGAGTATGATATTTACTTTTAAACATTTGGAAAGGGAGCTGGTAAGTGCAAGCACTCTACTCACCTCCCTTGTCACAGCTCATTGGCACCTTATACAGCATTCACATGTGATAATGTATTTTAGTTCCCATAAACAACATTTGATTTCTTTCTTTTCTAAGGCATTAACCATGGTGACTTCAATGACCTCAATGTGCTTGTACAACCTGACGAGAGTGACGGCCACAGGATTTCTGGCATCCTTGACTTTGGGGACATGAACAGTGGCTACTACATCCATGAGCTAGCTATCACTATCATGTACATGATGGTGGAGCACCCTAAACCCATTGAGGTGGGTGGACCTGTCCTTGCAGGCTGGGAAAGTGTCCTTCCCCTCAACAAGGCAGAGAAAGATTGTCTTTATGTGCTGGTGCTGTCCCGCTTCTGCCAGTCGTTGGTTTTAGCTCGTCGCGCTGTGATCTTGCATCCTGAAAATGCAGAGTATCTGATGGTTACATCTAGGAAGGGCGTCCACATTCTCAAACAACTCTGGGAGCTTGGAAAGGAGCAGGTGGAGAAGGTGTGGTTTCAGAGTGCAGCTCAATTCACTGAAAGGAAGTGAGAAATATGTAAGGTAATCCATTCACAAATTTTGACGCACAGGGAGAATAAAACAATTTTTTGTTTTTACAGCTAAAGAACAACACATTTTTCTCTTGAGATTCAGACATTTTGGTGTTGAAATACAGCAGTGTGTCTGAATAAGAGATGGGTAAGCTAGCAAAAAACGTTGTGCAAGAGGACGTATTGGTACTCTATGGTTACTATGAATCATGCACTGTGAAAGGAAAAGAATTTACAAAATAACTAACAGAAGGACTCCAAAGACATTTAGGGCAACGTGCTGTATAGTAAGTAACATAATGAAGAGAACCTTTCTGGCAACCATAACTGACCAGTTTTTACATTTAAGAAACTGTCTTTAACTATAAACTACCTGTGCCTTCTTTTATAAAGTCTTTACTTATTTTTTCTTTCAGTAGCAGAACTCTGTAAACATTATGTGCAATCACAACAATAATGTCTGACAATAATTTCCCTGACATGTTGAAATAATAAATTCATTTTTTTAAATCAAAATTAAGTTAAGTCTCCAATTTTTTTTAGTTTTATTATTTCTTTTTATTACTATTTTTATTTTTATACACTTTCTCTTGCATGTTCGAAATAAAGATATCAATCAATCAATCAATCAATTAAGTTTTTCATTCATCATTGCTCAAACCAATGCTGTCAAAAGGCATTTGGAAATACATATTCATATTAATCCAAAACAAAAGTCCTTCGTAGCCACCACAAAAATGTTCTTTGGTAAAATTACAAAAAGTAGTTTTGCTGCTCCTCTGTCTCTGCCTCTTGTTTAGGCTGTCACATATCTACCAGTGTGAACTTATGTTGTACACCTTATTGGTTTGTTTTTGTAGTTTTTGTCCTGCTGGTTAGCTGCTAGCTAAGCTAAGAAATTAAAACATTAAAAAGCAGTTAAAAACCGTTAACCATATAAAGGCAGATAAAAAAGCTGATTTTAGGCTGCTAGTATGGAACAGTTTATAAGCCACTGCCCCCACAGATGTTATGGTGAATGTGACTTTGTACTCTGGTTACCCATAACCAAGAGTGGAGGTACTTCTCTGTACACTATAGTCTAGTCGTCTCTATAAGGCTATATGGTTTAATCACAGCAAACTTTGCAAGATCCTGAACAGCTCCAACTGTTTCTTTTAGATTTTACAATACAATCTATGTCACAATGGTTGTATAATGTGCTCCAGGTTTTTATGGTTGATCGTATTAAATTGTGTCATATTGGAATTTGTTTTGCCTTGACACTGACAAGACATATCCAGTACTTATGTATGGATATGTAGTATGGAGGTTTGAAATTAGTAGTTAGTCTGGTTTGTCTAGCTCCTACTCAAAGATAGAAGAAGCTTCATCTCACATTATCTGCTGGAAGACAGTGGGTAAGCAGCGCATATTATTTATTAAATGGCTAGTGCAGAAAACATCTATTTAAAAGCTCAGCTATATCTAAACACTGTCAGTTTCACAGACAGGGCTTAGATCAAGACTGGAGTATCCCAAACGTATTACTGTTACACCTCTACGGAGTATGATGGCTTGTTTAATTTTTCTTCTTCCATTGTTGTTCTGTGGCTTATTTGTTAACACAAATGTCCTGTTTTGTTGGTTTAGAAATCCGAGCTCATGCACTAATGATCAACTATTTATATGTAATATTTTGTCACTGATTCTAGTTAAAATTAATGTTGTGCCAATAAGGAAACCGGGGAATTGTTTCAGACAATGTTTCCAGACTTTGTTTTTTATATTGTGATATACAGTAGGTCTTAAATTTAATTCACAATGGTCTTAAATGTTCTTACCTTTACTCTGCACAAATGTATGATGTAATTTGAGAATGTGTGAGATTGGGTAACTCACTACGCGGGCAATGGCATGAAAAATTCCATTCATCTACATTCATTCTTTTTTATTTAATAAGGTCTTCTGCAAAAGCTGTCTCAGTATTTCACATATCTTTCTAAACCTAAAACCACTGCTCAACAGTCCAGATCCCAGGAATGTTTAACTCAGAAAATCGGCCTTCTGCTACTTTGCACCTTTTGCAAATTGAAAAAACGTGCCATCCCACCGGCTGATTTTAAACTACGAAGTGATGTCTGTGATGTCCTTTTGTTATGTCTGGCTGTTTTTCTGCTCTGCCGTAGTCAGGACACTCTTGCAAAATAGGTCTTGATCTCAGTGAGATTACCTGATTAAACAAAAGTCATAATAGAAACCAGCATCACTAGCTCTGGTGTCAAGTACCCAATAGAAAACACAGGCAAGGCCTTTTGTCCATTAATAAACGGTAAATCATGAATTTCTTTAATTCTTTCAAGTAAAACCAGACCATTTAGAATTATGACTGACAATGTTTGTTCTGTTTTTAAACCTTATTAGACTTTGGACATGGTACTCAGACCTACTGTGTAAGGTTGCTGACCTATCTCCCAGGAAAAACCATTGCAGAATCTCCAGTCACAAGGCAAGATCTTTTTAATGACTGCAAGTTGGCTGCCTTCGTGGATAGGACATTGCAACAAGTAAGTTCAAATGTCAAATATTTCAGCTTATAGATATTTTGGAGCAGGTGGCCTATGCGTGAGATCTTCCCTTACTTCATACAGCTGTTGTGCTCATGGAAGAGTATTCTTTAGAGCTACTGTAGGGAGAGTGAACATTGGATAACACGTTAGTCAACTTTCAGGTTGTTCTCATGAGCCATTCGTATATATACCTACAAAAAGTGATGCACTGTAATTTTGTATACCACGTATTTATTGGGGAAAACACAAGACTTTCACCAAGGAAACAAGTGCTTCCGTCCCGGGAGTACTACTTAAGAGGACTTGACTGTTGCCGCCTCATCAATGTCACCTTTGGAGGCTAAACTCAATTGCAATGGTCGCTGAAAGTGCCGTCACACAGAAAAAAAGGTTAAAGCACACAGTAACCTTTTCTGTGCTAAATTTAGCTGTAAAGGCCACTAAACTTAACTGTCATGTGACCGGTTGTCACGTGTCCATCCGGCAGATATCTCACAAATTGCTGTGCATTATTTTTCATACAATATCATATAAACCCATTCATGAGAATGGATTGCAACTTGATAGGGCTGAAGTATGTCAGACTAATTATACTGATTATTGCAGCTTTAAAGTATCAATAAGTAGCATGCAAAAATATCTAATATTAAAAACAATGTCATTTGTTTCAGCTGGCATCTCCAAATTTGGATGTCTTATAAAAAAAAGGATGGTATACATTGGAGTTTATCCAGCATTTCTCTCACAGAGGGCTAACTATCAGTGATGGATGGAGATCCCCTACAGGTAGTGGTCAGAGCAGTCATTCAACAATATAAGTTGTACGTGCAGCCCAAAATCAGCTCATTCCAAAAAGGTAAGACAGAAGAATACATACATCATGTTCTGTATTTCTTTGGGTTACTGTCATACTCTGTTTGTGATTCTGCTTGTTAAATTATGTTGGGTGCATGCTAATCTAAATAAATAAAACAGTTCTTACAAAACATTTAAAGGCACACATACTAATTGTCTCTGTGGTGTCTTTTACAGGAATATTACATGGAGACATAAATGACCAAAACATCCTTGTCACACCTGTAGAAAACAGGTATGAGGTGTCAGGCCTGCTGGACTTTTCCATGCTAATAAATGATTGCTATGTATTTGAAGTGGCAATAATAATTGCATATATGATGCTGGAAAACCCCAGTCCTTTGGATGTAGGTGGAGCAGTGTTAGCAGGCTGGTAGAGCATTATGGTGCTCAATGAAGATGAAAGGGATTCCCTCTCTCCCTGCTGGTGCTCGGTCGGTTATCCCAGTCTCTGGTTTATGGACGGCACAATGTCAAAAAAAAAACAGACAACAAAAACATCTTGACTACAGCCAAAAATGGGACTCGGCTGCTGAATAAACTTTGGGAGCTGGGCAAGAAAGAAGTAGAAACAAAATGGTTCAAAGATGCCAGCACATTTCCTGTCACTGTCCTGACGTTCACTTGTGGATGAGTCAAAATCCAAACACAATATACTGTATGTACTGTATGGAATACTCAAAGCCAAGAACTGATAGAACATAAATACAAAATAGATACATTACAATACAAATTATGTTAAAATACACGATAATATAAATATGTACAAGATAACTCTGAGAAAGGGAAAGAGGGAAGCCTGTATGGTTCAGTACAGTGTGTGGAAAAATATTGATCATCAGATGTCCAAAAGTTGACAGTATGTATACTATGTACAATGGTAAGGGACAATAGTCCAGGATGTGTGTAAATGTAAGGTCTAGCGGCTATGGGTGGGGGATTAAGAGTCTGTCCGAGACTGTCAGTCGGGGTAGCGTGCCTTGTTGATGAGGTCCACTGCAGTCGGGAAAAAACTGGACTTGTGGTTATGAGGTTTTGGTCCTGATGGTGCGCAGCCTCCTGCAAGAAGGGAGTGTTAAAAAAAAATGTTTTTGGTCTGTGGTGGGAGGGACAATAACTATTTGAATTAATTTGAATTTAAACTTTTTACAGTTTAAGAAAAATAAAGTTTTACTTTGGATTGTCACCATATTTGTCTTAACACATTTTTTGGTACTACAATCTTAACAGGCAATCTTTGCAATGAATGGCTTATTCACAAGCAAATTATTCACCAAATACAATAACTTTACCAAAATAGAAGGGTAATGGGCCATTAATGCAAAAAAACCCACTTGATTTACATCCTACTCTAGCATGACACTTTGTTGTCATTAGGATCCCATTTATTGGACCAATATTAACAATGAATTAGCATTTAAAACTGTAGACAAGGTGGATTTATGTACAAACATTGTATTTATGCTTTACTATTAACTTTTATAATTGTAGAATACTTACAAACATTTGCCTCTGGCTAATGTATATGTATAACCACATTGGTAATAAAATCACAGCTATGATATTGTTTTGATGTACTTTACTTGAGTATTTCTATCTTTTGCTACTTTGTGCTTCTACTGCAATGCATTTCAACTGGAAATACTGCTTACTGTACAATTTACTCCACTACATTAATTCAATAGCTAAATTTACAAGTAATTGACAAAAAAATCCAATATATTTTTTACAAATAAAGTATCTAACAGTATATAAAGTTGTTAAAATAAGCTCCACCTCAACCGGATATATCATTTAAATACTACTCACATTTAATGCATCAGTAATTACAATTCAATAATATAGGCAATATTATAATATTTGTAGAGCAGATTGAGAACTTTTAGTGCTTTAGTACATTTTTCTGAAAATGATTTTGTAATACTGCACATTTACTTAGGCACAGTTTTGAATTCAGAATTTTTACTTGTAAATGAATACTTTTACATTGTCCTTACAAAAGTAAAGCATCTGGATACTTTTTCTGCACCTGCAACTGCTGTACCAGAGAAAAAGATAAAGCTATTAAAAATGGAAAACAATTCACAAATTATAGAACCAAACACATGTATAAACATGTTTCTTTCTGCATAAATAGCAACATTAATAAAAGTACTACATGAAGTTGAAATTTAAATAAAAGGTATGCACAGGGATTGGATATTCAGGGAATCAATGTTAATATCAAGCAATAACTTGCCTCTCCTTGTTTAAGAAAATTTGCAGTGGACGTTCAGAAAGCTGTAATGCTAAAAAAGAGAGCTCTGAACACTAGATGGAGACATCATCCTACTTATTCCCTTTTCTGGATCAGTCTTTCAGAGTCACATTTACTGTAGGTTTAAAAAGGGTTTAATTCTAATTAGAGACAACTTCATTTGTTTCCTCAGACAGTCCTCAGTTATAGAGGGACCTCATAATATCTTGTGTTGACGCGATACAATCTATAGTCGGTGGAAGAGCTAAGTGTGAAAATATGCCCAAAACAAAATTACTTTTAGTTGAATATTAACATTGTGTGAGTACAAAGATGCTTAAAAAACTTATTCTCACCATCAAGACGGAATAAATAAAGAAACCCTGGTTCATAAGACAAGATCTGGCTCTGAGTTTAATACCAGTCCCGACCCGTTTAGTGAACCAGATGATGCAGCTCAGAGAAAAAAACACAACTGCAGAATACATTTTCAATGTAGTAGTGTGTATTACCCTCAAATGCTGCTGTGCTCCAAACAACTCCGCCAAAGCCGTGTGTGAACACTCCCAGACCCAACCCCATCCCACTTCACACACACGCTCATACGCACACTTGTCTACCTTTCTACATTTCAACCTCCCACCTCAAAGGCACCATCTGCCCTCTGCCCCCGCACCAGCTAGCGACATGTACCTCCAGTCATGCAGAAAAAGTCACAGTGTGCGTCTATGAATGTCTGCCTGTGTTCACGTTTGCTCTACGTGTATTTCACTGGAGTTCACAGACATTCAAGCAAAGCAAGCCCGAAGAGGCATATATCTGAACTTTTGCACTGTTTTCCTTATAAGCCACAGTTCCTCTTCTCTCTCTTCTGCTTTTTCTATTTTTGTCTTTGTAATATTTTCAAAAAAAATCACAGTAAATAATAAAGCCAAGACATCTAATTCACACTGCAAAGACCACCAATTTACAGGCTTTTAAAGTCAGAATTTACTGTTTCTAAAAGAAATGTGCTGCACTTATGTCAGGCCTCCTGAATGATTTTCCTTTTTCTTAATTTAGGCTGTCTATGATAGGAAACCCTACTAAAAGAAAGGAATACATAAACATATCAAAGTTGATTCTTTCTCACTTAACCTTGGGTGGAAAAATCATCTGAATGCACAACATTTATTAAAACAACCTGCAAAGTTGTCCAGTTGGAAACTAATTTTTAATAGAAAGGCACATTTTAAAAAGATAAATGACTAATTACAAAATCGTTGAAGGCATTAATATTGATATTATATTCATTGTTTGTAAATTTTTAAGCAATTTAAAAAATAGTCACATCGTTTTTAGCATTTTCTCAGACAATTACTCAAAAAGTGAAAAGCTGCATTTCTGCCTCCCCGTCTCCAGTGTTGGAGGTTTGAACTGTCCAATTGCCAATCCTAACTCAGCTTCTCCAACAACGGGCTCAGCGTTACTGATTTCAAATATGACTAAATATGTGTTACTCCTCTGGGTCAGTTGTTTTTGCTGCAGTAAAAAAATCTTCTGAAATCCAAGCTTTTGAGAGAGCAGTGTATTGTTACGGTGATATTACTGTGTGTGTGTTTGTGTGTGTTTTTGTTTTATACTGCATATACTGTACAGAACTATGCATCATTTTGGAAGCGGGACCATTTCTCTGGCCTTATGACTAATGTCCACATTGGCAAATGTGGACATTGATTGTTTCCAGCTCCATTGTGGTAGCTGGAAACAATCAACTGCCATTCTTTTGGCCATCTTTTAGCTGTGATCACCTATAGCCGACTGTGTTGAAATACAGCCAAATTTGTGACTTTGTTATTCTCATTTACACTGTTTTCTGTTTTTGTTTTGTTTTGTACATGTACAATATGGCCAATAATAATCGTCATACTTAGGCAGTGATTCTAGACATTGCAACTGTACAATCCAAACCAAAATTCCACCGGTTTGATTTATTCTTACTAAAAACAACTATTAGTCTCCATCTTCAGATATATCAGACGCACAGCTCTTGGCCATCTTGCCAGGCCTTCGCAGCTGCCAAGCCGACCTGTTAACCTGACTAATTCACTTCATGAATCCCTGACAGACTCTTGTGTAATGCATATTAGCATTGTGCCCAGACAATCTCTAGTAGCCAAGATGTCAGGGTGTGATAGTAGGCTAATGGGTCTCTCTCTTTCTCTGTTAACTAATGTTTTTCATCTGTTAGTCGACAGTTTGGCAAGGTTCTGAAATAACAGGTTTTACGCAAAAAAGTGCGTCCATTATTTAATTATGTAGCACTTTGTGCAGGCAGTTAACTAACATTGATTGAATAAATTTGCATACTTAAATTCCATTATCACCAAGAAGCGAGACTTAATTTTTATACATTACCAATTATTATCAGTATTTAGAAATGCTCTATTTTCTTTCAATTAAGTGCCCTTATTTGTATTAAAAAAAAAAAAAATGTTAAGGATAAAGTCACCTCTAAAGTGTGATAACTTTCTAACAGAGGCATAATCACAACAGCATGCAGCCACTAAAACCATGCCAAAACAAAAGGGAGGCTCCACACAATTGGGAGTAAAGCGGAAAAGGAGACAGAGGACTCAATTAGTAAGCTGTTTTGGTAGCTCAGTGGCTTCCCCGGTCTTATCAGTTTGTTTCAGAGTTGCTGGGCTTAACAGTCTTCTATCATACATTCTTTCCAGTCAGACCTTTAAACCAACCAATGGGAGAGAAAAAGAAAGCCATCAGCATGAAGACTTTCCGCACGTTACCACATGTTGCTTTTCAGTGGACGTAACACGCATTGTGGCAGCCTATCTGCACGGAACAGGTGGGAAGCTCAGCGGCCTCTCAGAGCTCCAACATTAGGGAGGCGCTTAGAGAGGGGTGACTAATCAATTGGACTTACTTGATTTGCTAAGATGGAACAGGGTGACTGCAGAAGCAAAGTAGGAGCTGTGTGTGTGTGTGTGTGTGTGTGTGTGTGAAGTTTGTGTAGTTTTGTGCAGTGTGTGCTTAGATGAAAAGTAGAAAATACAAACATTTTTGTTGTATGAACTTATCAATTATGACCAATATTCTGGGCGAGCAGAAGACTTTTCAAGATTTTCAACATTCTGCAGACGATTACATTAATTAGCCTTTTTTAAATACTTAAAACTTTCAACTGACCACAAGGGGAGAAAACTGTGTGACAAACAATGCATGTTTTCTTAAAAAACTCCAATTTTGGCCATCTACCAACATCCTCACTACTAATCATGAGAAAGCTGTTAATATCACTTACAGTAGGTATTTAAAGAAATAATTTTAAAAAAAAGTTTAACGTTTTCAGCAACAACTCAAATGATGTGGTAAACATCTTCCTTCCGGCAACATGAAGGCAAAACTTGCACTTACTTTTCAGTGATATAAGATAAGATATGATAAGTTATGAGATTTGTGTACTTTTCTTAACTTGTTCTGTCCTGTGATTCACATTATTGACACTGTCTGACTTTATGGTGTTGCGAACCGGATCCACCCACACAGCAACTGAACTCAGAAAGTCTGACACTTAAAGATAGTTTCAAACACCCCCACATGCCCCACAGCCATAAAACGGACATACCTCTCCAGTCAACTCTTGTCAACTCCATATGTCATGAAAAATTCAACTATTAATGCAGCACTGAAAGATTTGCTGAACATGTGGTACTAATAAAGTTGCGGTAATACAAATTTCTAGAAATATTTGATGAAAATTTGTGCGTTTTGATTATTTGGCAGTTTTAGCTTGAAAGAAGCCAAACGCTCTTTAATTGGCCGCCTCAACTACAAAGATATTTAATTAAATGTATCCAAATTCAACACTGGACCTCAAAATTAATTCAGTGTTTTGTTGACTGCCGCCTTTGATTTACATAGTTGTTGACTTAGATGGTAAAGATACAAAAGTGGACCCTCTTAGATACTGTATGTGGGAAAAGCTTGCATACAGTAATAGCTTACCATAGTACCCTTTAGCATTGTTCACCATACAGAATCCAGATGTTTTCCCACCATCTGTTGAACATCCTGGTACTAGGTACAAAAGATACAACAAGTTGCTTTCTGGAATATTAAGTAGTGATTATTTACTATTACAGGGAACACATTTGTTAAGTGATTGATTTTCAAGGCTTTAAAATATCGTCAGAAAACAACTTGCAGTCAGTTTGTAAAACAGTTTTTGCTGACCTCTGGTGGTCTTCTCTCCATGCTGTAGGGATGCATAAGTGTTCTCCAGACATCACTATTGGGTTTGGTTAACAAAGTTCCTTTGTGTCCACACCTATAATCAGAGGTGCAACAAACCTGATTTTAACCAGATTTATGATGCACTTATGCATCATAAGCCAAGGCTGTTGATAGAGGGAAAACTGTCCAGTTTGTTAGAGTGTAAGTTTACTGTACAGAAGACAAATACACCGGGTGTGAGGCTACTTGCATACCCGTCCATGCACTACTAATTTTTCTCTGTGTCTGATGCTGACATTACGCACAGCACAGCTCAAGGTGACATGTTCAACTCGGAATGTCACGGCCAGTGACCCAAAACCTGAGGCATCCAAGAAAATATGAGATTGGAAGAGACACACGTCACTACTACAAAGAAATGCAAAAGCAGTCTAGGAGAGAGACAGACAGTGGGAGAGGGAAAGACAGATGTACCATGCAGTAACCTCCAGAATTTCAGGTCATTAACCAGCTTGTCTCAGGCGGTTTTAGCCAGACTTCAGAGGACGAGAGAGGCCTCTTCAACTCTGCTACATTTCTGCTAACACAAAAATCCTGTGACGTGGAGGCAGAGCAGCCCGTGCATTTGCAGAGTTGTACTGCAGGTCACAGCAATTTAATTTAGTGAGTGAAAAGTAGTTTTCTATATTCATCTATATTTACATGCACACAAACAACTATTAAAAACATTTATCAAGGTTAAGTTTAGTAAAGGCATTTACAGAGTTAGTGACCTGACTTTTCTTTACTTAAGTAAAAGTATCTAGTAAAAGTACTGTCACAAGTATGTAAATGTTCTAAACAAAAGTACATTATTATCTTATAAGTTGTATGGAAATAAAGTGTATAAGTGCAACTACATTATATACTGGGTGCAATCTATCACAAATAACTTTATATTGGAGGCTAATGACATGTTTTCAATATTAGATCTTGACCTGCAAAGTAATTGGTAGCTAGTAGGGCTGAACAATTAATCAGAATTTTATCAAAATTGCCACATGGACTAGTGCAAAATCAAACAGTAGGTACCATATTTGGCAAAACGTGTCAAAATGCGTTTGATACAACCTAAAATGTTAACATAACAATTAATCAAACTGTGTGTGTGTGTGTGCGTGTGTGTGTGTGTGTGTGTGTGTGTGCGCACACACACGTGGCGGTTATGTGTGTGTGGCTGTGTGGGTGGGTCAGCATGTGTAGTATGTCTGTGAGTATGGCTCACTGCAATTGTAGGTGCGTCAGCATGCACAGTATGATGGAGCGAGTGCGTTTGTGTGTGTGACTACTGTATGAGTGCATGGTGGACAGTTAGATATACAGATTAGAGAGCGTCACTTGTATATTTGGTACATTTAAACTGGAATTAAGAATCATTGTGTGAAAATAGAAGAGTTACCAACACTAATCCAAAAGTTCTGGGAGAGAAAAAAAGTCAGTGTTTTCCCTTTTTAAATCCCATTGCTGAAAGTGTGTTTATCTCTTTTTCTTTTGACAAATGACAGCCATTAAAAAAAGTTGAGAAACTAAAAGAAAAGCTAAAGAAAAAAATCTATTTTACTGGAATAATAAAGTAATGTGAAATTGTGCAGGATGGCAGAACCAGTTAAGCCAACTGAGAGCTTTTGCCAGCACTCCATAATATTTTGTGTCCATCACAGGCCCTCTGTTTAAGATAAAATGGGCTTTTGGTTCAACATGTAATTTCCAGTAATTCTGCTTATTCTCCTCAATCTTTGGGAGGAGAAATTGAGGTGACTCGGGGTTGATTTTTGTTTCCCAGCTGTTAAGGAAACAGAATTGAGACATTTTTCCTTTGGTGCTGTTACTGTTAGCTTTTCAGTGCTCATAATAGAGAACATCATATTTAGATTATTTTTTGTTATCAATTTGAGGATCTAAAGAAATTCCAACCAGGACATGTGCTTCTGATAAGAGTCTTGATGTGATTCTGCAATGTTTGGCTGTGTGTAATTGTGGACACATAGTATGTGTGCCAGTGTTTACAGATGGATAGTCTGAGAGTAAATGGCACTGGAGACAGAGATGGAAAGAATCCGCCACCAGTGGGGAAAAGATGGCAAGAGATCAAGAGAAAAGAAATAAATGAGTGGGAGGTGTGGACAGTTAAACTGTGAATCACTAGAAAGGAGTGAGAGGGTCTGCACAACCCTTGATGACCCTTCACGCCCATCTACATGATGTAAAATCCCTCTGAGGTCTATTGTTGGCCTCCATCACTTTTCTGTTCGGCCAACATCAGAAAACACTTCTTACCCATGAGGCTCTTCTGCTAACCGTAGCCCAGATCAGTCTGCCTTGGCTCCACTGCACTCTCGGAACTACAAATGGTGTCCATCATAGTAGGAGATTTAATATTGTAATGGTGTTTTGAGAGTTTTCTCTTAAAACAAGTAAAAACACATGGAGTTAGATCACTGATGTTAAAATGTAACAGAAAACATCTAGAACATCAATTGTTTTAGCAGTTGTGGTAAAGCTGATATGGCCTGAGAATGTCTGATTCCCCTAAAGATACACCAAAGATTCATCATGAGACATTTTAAATTCCCAAATCAAAGCCAGTGAAAGTACATTCTGATTGACTCATTAAATAATTTTAAACTCAGCGTCTCCTGATAGACAGAAGAGGAGAGAACTATGGGAAAAGAGGTCAGAGGCGTTGTTTTGGCTGCATACAGCAGCCTCATAAATCAATGGCTGTATAAACTGGCTTTGCTGAGAGAAAGACACAGAGGCGTCTGTGAGCCCACTGGATCAAAAGCAGGCAAACTAAGCACTGTGTTTATGTGTGGCTGCTTGTGTGTCTGTGTGTGTGTGTGTGTGTGTGTGCGTGTGTGTATGTGTGTTTATGTTTATATTTATGTTTAAACAGGCTTGTAGGTGTACATATGTATACCACATTTCCCCACAGGGATCATTAAATCTTCGCTTGACATATCTTGTACTGTATTTCTGTATGTATCTATATCTTGTAGTGTGCATGTGTTTGTGAATATGCATGAAAATGTGCGTGTGGGTATACTATGAATCTGTTTATAATGCCATGTTTGGATGATCTAAGGCAGAGAAAATTGAGACAAGACCCCTTGTCTATGTACTGTAATTACAAAAATATGTCGATGCACCATGTAAAAAAATTACTCTTGCTTACTCTTATTTAAGGAATAATCATGCTCTAAATGTTGGAACTACAGTTCCCATGATGCTTTAGTCGATCGTGTAGACAGGAAGTATAATGTTGCCATGCTGGCTATAACTAAAGTCCCATTTGTTTGCATACATTTGGTCACATTTTGGCAAAATGACACTGTTAAAAGCATGCCAAATTAGCTATTAGCAGTTCTTGTTTGAAATTTACCCATGGAAATACAGACACCTGTCGCTCTTTGGCTTCAATACGCAAGAAAACTTCAAAATGAAACAAATTTCAGGCAAGTTCAAGGTTTGTTCAAATCTTCAGAGATGTACAGTGATTTGCTACTGTTTCAGATTGAGAAATAGCATAATATGTCCTTTAAGGTTTTTTGAAATACTTGTGAATCATTGTAATGCTGTGATATCAAAATGAATAACATACAGATGTGTCCACAATACATGAGTAGGATTTCATAGACACATTAGGGGCCATTTTATTTTTGGTTTGCTGAGAATGTCTTATTGGTCCACACTCAGACCAGATGATGGATTCAGAGGCACCTTGTATTCCTTGAGAAAAAAAATCAAGCCTTATGCTCTAAGCCTGTCCAGTGATGTAACTTTGCTCCACTTTCAGCAACAGCCTGCTCTCAGATGATTGTTTCTTTGCTGACACTAAAGATTTTCTCTGTTGCACTAATGACCTTCTTCCACTAATAAGGCACTGTGGGACTGACCCGTAGCTATAGGTTTGATCATTCAGTTTCATTCTCATGTGGATCAAATTACAGAGAAAACAACACAGTGGGTTGTTTCTCTGCTCAAAGGAAGTGATGCCTGCAGTCATGTCCTGGCAGAGCGTGGCTGAAGACATGACCTCAAAACACGGAGTGGGCTGACCTGTGGTAGCTTAAAATTAGGAAAGCCGTATGTAAGAGACACAGCAGTAGTCATGCAATCTGGCTTGTACCACTCTTCTCATTTCTATGGAGCAGCAACCCCCTGAGAGACCGAGCCATTGTTCATGACAAAAGCCTGTGAGGAAGGAGCAGAACATTTGCAACTCTGTCTCCCACAAATTGTGTTCACATAGTACTAAATAGTTTTTCCAATTATATTGATTTTTTTTTTTTATTGTTGGCTGGGTAATGTTCAGAGACTACATGGTTTTGAGTTGTTTTGAGTGAAAGAAGCGAAACATTTATTTACCGCACTGGATTCACAGTGAGGTGCTTGGGGTGGACGATGAGCATACAAAGTGGACCACCTGTCTGTTAGGTTTGGGCAGGAAAAGCAGTTTGGTTCAGGTTCATTTTCCGATCATGGAAAATATAATCTGGTGAGCCTTATGTTTCTGGGAGACAGTGTTAGTATTTGAGACATGTATTTTGCAACTTGATAAAAATATGATTTGTTCATCTTTCTTTCTTCCTTTCAATATGCAACATAAGCTTATTAGCAACAGAGATGGAAATGTTTAACTTCTCAGTGAGCACATGAGTAACCAAAACACCAAAACAAACACCATCACCAAGGTGAGTTGGCAAAGAAGAGCCAATATATTTTATTAATTTAGACTGCATCTATGTGTAGCAATGTCATTAGTGCCACTAGGCTTTCTGGTACCTCCATCATGAAAGTAGAGTTTCAGTATACAGTTTAATTTACAGCACCTGCTCAAAGCTGTGATAACACTATGGTTGGGTTTAATATTTTTGGGTTAAAAGTACTTTGTTAAGGTTACCTTTGTCATCATGGTTAGAGTGACTGGAAACAGGAAATGAGCAGTGTTCTTCCATGTTAACTTCCGACCTTTAGCCAACATTTGGCCAAACGTGGGCAGGGAAAGTGAGAGTTGGGAGTCTGTATTTATTGAAAGTAATGGTGCCATTTCAGTCTCAATAAAAATCAAAGGTTAATTAATCAATCTAAATAATTTATGATTATTTGTTCAACAACAATTTGTGATATCTATATATACATCTCCATTAGCCTATCAATCAGCAACAACAACAACATCAGTCAAGTCAAGTCACAGCGGCCTTACTCTCTCTGGGAGTTCATGGTTTTATCATGTTTGTCCCAAACGTCTTACATCTCATTTCTCTTAATTCTTGTTGTCAGTGATTGGAAACGTGATACTATATGTCGGCATTGCTTTAGTAAGACCTTATTTTATATATATAATATATACATATATATATATATATATATACAGTGGGTACGGAAAGTATTCAGACCCCTTTAAATTTTTCACTCTTTGTTTCATTG
>NC_048415.1:11491168-11529142 GCF_013103735.1 Etheostoma cragini | reverse complement strand
GAAAAATTTAAAGGGGTCTGAATACTTTCCGTACCCACTGTGTATATATATATATATATATATATATATATATATATACATGTATTGTGTATGTGTATGTGTGGTTACCAGAAAGACCCAGCATGTTTGCTTTTATGCATGGATTTTTAGGTGCTGTGTAAGTGCATGTTGATGGGTGGTTACGGGTGTTTTACTCAGCCTTGCCAAACATATTCTTACTCTGCCTTCCAAAGCTAGTTATAAAAAGCGTGTTCCTGTTTTGAAAATGTAATTTCTGTCAAAGCCCATCATTTTCAAATCACCCTATCTCTGCTTTCCTACAGCAAAGAATGTTGTTACTGAATTAAATCATGTTGAATCCATCCCTGGCATTTGAGCTAATGGCTGTGCTGAGACAAAGATAATCTCTTTGATTCAGTGTTTTACATTAGTGCACCATGATTTTGTCACCTAATTGTGTAAGCCTTTCTAATAGTATGAAAATTAATTTTCATCGTTTAACTAAAGAAACTAGACTGCCTGCAGCATAGATTGCAGGGGGACGTGTGTGTGTGTGTGTGTTAGAGCGAGAGTGTGTGTGTGAGAGAGTGTGTGTGTGTGTGTGTGTGTTTGTGTGTGTGTGTCTGTGTGTGTGGTTGAATGCATATCAAAAGTAAAACAAGCTTTAGATGTGTGACAGAGTGTATGATAATGTGTTCCTGTGAGTTTATGTGTATATTCATGTTTGATTAATGACCAAATCTCACATTATCGTGAATCGGTTCAACGGTAATCACAACTTCCAGTGCACTTTTGTTTTCCAACCAAAATCCACACTAGCTGTCTCTGTTCCACTGCTTTGATTGCAACAGTTTATGTTAAAAGAACTGATATTCAAATTCACAGTCAGGAAGAGACACTGATGAGGCCATTGGATGAGTAACAGGCTGGCGCTGTGGCTCATTTTGTAATCTACCGGTAAGCTGGTGCCATTAACAATAAACTCCGGTAGTGGTTTTATGTTATTCAACCAAACCACAAGAACAAACCTCCCACAGCTTTAAACATCAAACACATCATTTTAGACACATCATATCCCTTGCTTGATCACATTTTCTCCATAAAGTTAAATTCTGATGAATAAAGTGTTACAAGTGTGTCCGCCACATGTGTATTTTCTGTGTTTTCTTTGCTTGTAGGACTACTTCTGAGGTTTGTGAACTGTTTTGTTTGTAACCATGCTGTTGGAATTCATTGATCTGTGTGTATTTTCATAGATTTTTAATTCAAAATGTATCTTCAAATTCTGGCTTCCTTTTGGCACATCATGAGAAACATATTTAATTAATTGACTGCATTGTGTCTTCTCTCTGTTCCCTCAGCCAATCTAGGCAAATAGCTCAGTGTCCATGAACTGATAACTTTGTGGGGAAATTTCTCTTGGTAAGCCACATTGCTTTTTAAAAGCTTGGAGACATCATTTAACTGCTTAGAAACAGGGCCAGTCGCTCTTCTCTCCTCCTCATGTGGCCGACCGGGGCCAATCAGTCATTACTCTGCTAACAGCATGTGTTTGCTGTTCTGAGAGCAGCCGCAGGGCACTCTCCTTGACTGCTCTTCTCCCCACATGTTTTAGATAAACAAGTACAATTGCTATTTTTCTTGAAGTTATATAAGAGTTGGGCAAATGTACTGCTTGTTGCACATATCATCCAGGAAAACAACAAGTACATCTATTTGCTTGATTCTCTGTTTAATAAAAAGTTATTTCTCTCTTTATACATTTCACAATAATACTTTAACCATCTGCCGGACTAAGCCATTCAACTTACATGAATACATGGTAATTTATCATCAATATGTTCACAACCCATTAATACTGTCAACCCATCTTTTTTGGCAGCTCTAACATTTTGGCCAAAAGGTCCTACAACACCCAAAGGAAAAAAGAAACCTCTGAGTAACAAGAGAAAGCACTTTATTTGTCTTATAAAATGTCTTGGGGACACGGGCGATGAAACCATTAAACAGTTATGGGAGACGTAACCCCGCTGACAGTGATGTTATCAAAGATAAGTGGGAGGGGAACACACCGGGGACGGACCATGCAAAACTCAGCCAAACCCCTGAAGCCCTGCTATTCACCCTGACATCCATGAATCAGGGAAATCAAGTCCCTGAAATTCCACTCTGGCACTCCATCTAGCTCCCCTCCCCTCTCTCTTTTCCCTCAGTCAATCAGGATTGGGTCCAAGTCTCCCCACAATGGCTGCCACCAGCACAGCTCACTGTTCAAGCTACCATTTCCAACCCCATTCTGCCGCTGACTAATTAGTGTTATGGTTAGTTAGCATTTTTGGCAGGCCGGGGGGTTCCCTGTGACATTATGTCTAAAGCACTTGTCAAAACAGCGGGTGGAGGAGCCGTGCTGGCCCGTCGACTGGGGAGGCTGAAGCAGCGGCAGGGGTTGGTGAAGGGGATGAAGGGAGGCAGGGGAAATTTGCGGGTGGGCAGGAGAAGAGGAGAGAGCCTGGCGTCTCAGGCAAGGCCCTGACAGCTCCAGTCTGTCTCCAGGCTCTCTGCCCGCAAACAGCACCAGGAATCAGAAAGACAGGCACCATTAGCCAAGCTTGGCTGAAGCTAAGTGCAGTATGCAAACTTGTGCTTGCTGCCCAGAAGAAATCCTCTCCCTTTCCTGCTAATCAGGTTATAGTTGTTCATGTATTGCAGAGCACAAGCTCAGCCGCTGTCATCATTTGACCATAATCTCAAAGACTGTAAGAAGCAAAACAATGGAGGAATGTGTTACAGTGAGCTTCTCCCTTGTCTTCTTTATTCTATTTCTTCTTCTCTTCTTCTCTTCTTTGTTACTTAATCCTACTCCCTGCTACTTCTTCTACTTCATTTTTCTCTTGTGTTTCTCATATGTATCTCCTTTCTTACCCTTCTTAATCCAAGTTCGTTACACATTTTCTACCTTCCACCCTACGCCTCTTTCCTCCCTCTACATCAGATTAGACATTGTGCTAGTGTTTTTGCAAGTGTCTTTTATTTGCATGGAGCCATACCCCTGCCTGCTGCCCATTTACCTCTGATCTTAACTGATCCCCCACTGATACTCATTTCAAAAGAGATATGGCTGTTATTCTTGTTATAAGAATCAGAGAGCGTAGTGGGCTCCGGAGTGAAGACAGTTTAGGCATTCCCTCATCCAGACACTTTGGAGTTTAAATAAAGCATAAATGTAGACTTTTATACTTATACCAATACTTATCAAGTTGTGACTGCACAACAGGCTCAAGATGAATGAAGAGACCAAATGCCCTTAAAAGAATGGTTATAAAAGGTATAATTATTTACATCAATCTACCCTCCCCTGGTTAGAGAGTTGAACTAGTTTTTAAACCAAAGTTCAAGAAGTGTGCAGCCTGAAGCAGCAGGAAATGCACCAATATGAGCAGACAAATACAGCTGGAAGCACTGAGAAAAGGATAAAAAAAACTATTCAACCGTTTAAGACCTACTGAACACGACAATGAAACTATCAAATTTGTTAAAAAAAAGACTCAACAATCGGAGATCCATTTCAAAAGGTTTTCAGATGATGTTTTCATATTTAAAATTACAGAAATAGTCTATTGTAGTTACTGGACACAATTTGTATTAGCCAGTTGGAAATGTATAAAGCTCTTCCTGACAAAGAAATGTGTAACCCTAAAGTCTTAACCCTAAACTAGAATAGATTTTTGAAGGTTGCCAATTATTACCTGTTTTAGAAGTGCATGCTGTACCTAAGAGTATGTATGCAACAGTTGTAATCAGCTTGAGCATCAAGAATTTCAGAAAGTCAACAAACAACTGTCATTGTGTGAGAGATTTTCAAACTCCATGCCATGATGTCATCATAGCCACAATCCTCTGCCAGTGTTTCACTAAAACCAAAATCTGACCCCTTACACCTCCTCGTCTCCCCCTGCTCCCCCTTCTCCTGAGTCCGGTATTTATTTGAAAAGTACAGTCTACTCTTGTTGATTTATGGCTTTTAAACAGGAGGGTTTATGGTATCCCTGCCAGTTAAAGGCTCCCAGGGTTGCAGTTTTTTTGGCTGGAAGCTAAATTTCTCTCAGACAAGACCATTACTCGTCATCTTTCCACACAGTACAGTGTTTCCCAGGTTCACTTTAAGCTTAAAGTACCTGTACACTCCAGAATTTTGTTTTGTTTTCCAACCCACACAGGATGCAGACTTTAAAGTTCTGTTTCCTTTGATATCCCTTTGGATATATTGGTGATGTGGAGCTGAGGTTTTCTTCAGGTCCTCTTGAGTCCTCAGGAGTGGCGTTAGAAAAAAGAGGCAGGTTGAGTATCAGCATTTGCCATCCATAACCCTCAGTTAGATTTCACACCACACACAGTTTTACCAAACACACCTACTGGTCAGTGCAAAAGAGCCACAAAGCAATCATGCATTCTTATTTAAACGTGCTTGTTTGTCCATTCCTTTATCCATCCATACACATATTTATACACTCTGCACATACATATATCCACTGCTATAATTCCCAAACTCCATTCAAACTTCTTTTGGCTGCAGACACTGTTCGAGTAGAATCCATCTGTAGTGCAGAGGCTGTTAGAGAGCCCTGCATTGCAAAGGAGTTCAGCAATAATGCAGCCAGGAGAGGCCGGTGGCTGGGAATGGAGGAGAGGTGCGTCTGCCCCCAGGGCTTGAAGGTCCAGTCAGGTCCCGCAGGTAGAGTGATAGGCCAGTGCCCTCAGGGCAGCGGGCAACTGACAAAAACATCACCTGAGAAAGCCTAGTGAGAAGCCCTGCTGCTTGGATTAGCCCTGCGCGACTTGGTGTGTGTGTGTGTGTGTGTGTGTGTGTGTGTGTGTGTGTGTTTCTGCATGTGTGTATTTGTTTTTGTGGGAGTTGGAGCACGGTGCTAAACGAACTGTGTATTATCAGTAACCATTAGCACCTCTGGTTATTAGTGCTGTGGTTAAATGCTCAGCGGCAGGCTGAGGTGTAGATAAATAAACATAAAGGCCCAATCACTAATAGCAACAGATGAATATACAGCACATGGATGAGTGAGGCTTTCTTGAAAAACTTGGCAACTAGCCAGGCTGATTTTTTTGTAAGCACTGCCAGCCAATTTCAACCACCATGCCACTGCACAATATCACACAACCCTCTGAAACCCTTGGAAAATTCATCATAAAATGTAATAGCTCTTTTGATCTCAAACCATATTTCCTTTGATAAAGCTTTAAATACTCTAGATATTCTTAACTTCTTTCTCTGTTCAGATGCACGCAAAACCACCAATTGCTTGACCATGCCAAACAGATTCAAAGTGGCCATAAATCACATGCAAATGCAAGTTTTGACCCCCACCCCCTCCCCCTTGGCGCTCACTAACGAGACATCTCCACAAACAGAAACATGATCTACCCTCGAAGTTTTCAAAAGGAAAGCCCCAATTCCTCCAATACCAGAACTATGCTGGGTTATCTTACTGAGGTTCCCTGCTCCATGTGATTGCTGCTAGCTTTAATTATGTCCAACACTAACCAGGATCAGGCTGTCCACAAGATGGTTGTGCGACATCAATGTGGTTTGGAACTCTACTCCTCCTGAGAAGCCTTGCCTGGTAAGTAACCCCACCACAAGTTCTTACTCTCCCCACTTCCATACATCCCCAAATAACAGGATCACTCCTGTGAGTGTGTGAGTTTGAGGGCATGTTGGGTGTGAGCGCCAGATTTTCGCAGTTGAACCTTTGTCTCTGACACCTTGGCTGGGGTGAGGGATGGTGGGATTTGATTTAAACCTGCAGGTGGTTACAGTGCAGCGGCTGTGGAACACATTATCGCCGGGTGATCCAGCTTTTAGCTTCCCATCTCCATCCCCTCCTCCCACCAGTCAGAATGACATTTATAGGGTCCTGTGCAGTGGTCTGTGACAGTGAAAACCATCGTTGCTCTTGAACGTACATCCCTTCCTGCTCCATAGCATGTCAGTCAGATGGTGGAGAATGTGGTGATGGAAAGTCTACAGGGCAGAGCGGAGTGGTAAACTGACTTGTGTGCTTGGTCCGCTATAACTCAGAATATGGAAATGAGGGTTATGAGCTGATTTCGCACCAGCAATTTACAAAAATCACCTACATTTTAAACTTTTTTTTATGCTCTTCTATGCTGTCGTCTATTCTTTTTTATTCTGTTCGAGATATTTATAGACTATCCTCACAAAGTCTGATGAATTTACTATTAAAAGACCCTGCTACAAATAAAACATGATATATTAATATTATTAGTAATACATTTAAATAAAAGTGTATGTGGCTTAAAGATCCCCTCCATGAATGTTTTAAGGTACAAAAAATACATGGTTAAAAATACTGAATACATTAATTAGAAATACTGTGATAAGTAATAATTTGTGGAAAAGCTAATTTTCATATTCTAAAAGTAAATTAACGAACTGTCGTTCATTGAAACATTAAATTAAAAGTTTTACTGCAGTGGCTTCTCCTACTTCTCCAACTAACTCATACACCCATTCATAAAATTCCGCTGGTATGTAGGCAGCGATGGAATGTAACTAAGTACATTTACTCAAGTACTGTACTTAAGTACAAATTTGAGGTACTTGCACTTGACTTGAACTTTACTTTTCTTTTCAAGCCACTTTCTACTTCTACTCCGCTACATTTACGACAGAAATAGTGTACTTTTTATTCCACTGCGTTCATCTGACCGCTTTAGTAACTAGTTATTTTATAAATTAAGATTTTTGCAGACAAAATACATTTAGTTTATAAAATATGATGTTTACTTTTTTTTTCATCCATCTTAAAACATTATCTGATTGAACGCTCAGTTATGACATGGGACGCTGATGGAATAAATGTGAGGGAAAGGTTACTGGCCAACAGACATCAGACTGATCTGTTAAGTTTAATTTATTGGGCAACAAAGACAGATCCTTGTTAAAATATTTTTCTGAACATCAATGTCATTCAAAACGGTGATAACTGAAACAGATACACCATGTGTGTTGCAAACAGATATACAGATAAGAACATTTGCCTCTGCACCACCAAAGTGAATATAAAATAACTATAAAATATGTTAAATATATAAATGCATGTGACACTGTTGTCAAAACCCACGCAATTGACATAGACACACTTGCATACTGCATGGTGATGTAACCAAGCCCAGCAATGTGGCGTCACATTATGTGGTTTCATTTAGGACATTCTGAATAGTGAGCAAATGTATATTCCTTCATAAGCGCCTCAGTTCTTGCATTTGGTCTAAATTTATTTTGTAAGCTGTATGCCAAAGTTCACCACAAGGGGCCGCGCATTCCAGTGAAACGGCACATTGTGGCTTTAGCCTCTCGTCTGTAGTCTGGCAGAAGCTAGAGAAGAAAACACAGTAGCCTACCTGTTGCCGGTCTCAACATTTTCCTGTTACTTTTAGGTTAGTCGTTGGTAAAAACACACATATGTGGTCAAAATAATGTCAATACATGGTATAAATGCTTTTTAGTTTTTTTCTACTGGATGAAGATTGTAAAGGAACACAGAGTAACGTGGTCGGAATGCTACAGCTAAAGCCGAGCAAGCTAGCTACACTTGTAGAATGTGTCATGTTGGGTGTATTATCCTATTTTGAGGCTCCTATGTTATTTTAAGTCATGTTAAATGCTGTTTAAGGGAGTGTGTGTTTGAAATACTGTGAAGATGTATAGAGTTAACATTTACTTGTCTCACGCCAGCCGTACTATTTTGTTAGTAGAAGTAACAGCATTCTGCTAATATGTTAGCATTCAGCCTGCGCATCAGGAATCATTTTTGTAACAAGTAACGTTGCAGTTATAAGTTTAGTACAGTTATTAAAGCTGTAAGCTGCAGACCTAAGAAGTTTAGAAAATGTGTATTTTGCTTTCATTTGGATGTGAAGCCAAACAAAACACATTGAAACATTCTGAAAAGTATGTTTATTTAAGAAACTGAATTTGTGTTATGGGGTGATTATGGTAACTTAATGAAGTTCTTTTGAGAAGGAGTGTGAAATTGAGAATATTTTGAAAGGATATGTTTATGTGTTAAATAAAGTCTGGCAGAAGCGAGAGAAGGAAACACAATACCTGTTGCCGGTCTCATCATTTTCCTGTTCTTTTCCGAACAACATTTTATTCTGACCACAGGCCTTACGCCCGGGGCCAGTCATAGTGTAGGATGTTTTAACCCCTAGGCCTTACCACTTGGTTTCAAGGGCTAGGGGTAAGGGGTACGTAGGGGTAAGATGGAGAAATGGGATTCAGTACTTTACTTTTAATACTTTAAATACAGAATTCAGAGTATTTTTACAGTGTGGTATTAGTACTTTCACTTACGGATCTGAATACTTCTTTCACCACTGTACAGTATGTAGGTATAGATTTAAATAGCACATAGGCTACATAATTCTTCACAGTAAACGTCCCAAAACTGGCAGTTACTAATGACGAGTTATGGTGTCATGCCAGCAAGAATATTATCTTGAGGTGACATTTTCCACATCATTTTACATTTTTCCAATTTGAATCCGAATTAACTCTGGGGGAGCGGGAAGAGCGGTCAGACACTTTCGCCACCGTCAGCCGACTTTGTTCATCATGCTGTTCTCATAAGAAATGAGTTAAATCCCTCCGCTCTGCTGTTATTTCAGCTGCTAGTGGAAACCCAGCGTCATGCTGCCCTCTCGTTTACACTCCGCTCGCATACGGTTGGTGATGGCGCAGTGGATATGACCAAAGCCTTTGGTTTGGGAGACCAGTGTTAAGTTCTCACTGCAACACACCAACCAATGTGTCCCTGAGCAAGATACTTAACCTCTTGATGCTCTAGAGGCGTGCAACCTCTGACATACTGTATAAAGCATTTAAGTTGCTTTGGATAAAAGAATAAATGACATGTAATGTAACAAACTCTGCTAAAAACCCACTGAAGACTTTCAGACTTTTTACTGTTTGTTTAACTGTACCTTGACTTTGTTCACATAGTGTAAAGTTGCCCTACTTCCATGTCATACCTTTGTATTATGTTTTTGACTTTAGAATATGATTTGAAATGTGTTAATCTGCATTATTTTGTTCTAGTAAAAAGACGGCTTTATGACTCTGCTATTAAATTAAATAATTTAATTAGGATGTTTTCTTTGTAGGAAACTTCAAAGCGCGTAAGTAATGGAGAGCCAGCAACTAGAGCTTGTAACATTTCCTATTTGCTTGTAAAACGGGGCAGATAATAAGTTGATATGGAATCAAAACAAGTTGCTGTTACTTGTGAGGGAGAAAATAGAGGAAATGTGGGGTGAAATGAGGGTTGTGGAATGTCTGGCAATGTGTGTGACTGGTTGGTTAGCTGGTTGGCTGGCTCTCTAAATGTGGCTTTTCATGGATATTTATACATACTAGTCCTAAAAAGACGCCTAAGAAACTGCCATTACCTACCTCCCCACCCCCAACACCACGCCCTGAGCAGACGCATGGTTGCATGGCAGACAAACATATGCCAATATGCTTTAGTCTTCCACCTTTAAATCCCCTTCACGCCATGCATATATACATTAACATACACATAAACATACTCAGCAACTACTCTCCTCACTCAACTCTTCACACTCACACACGGAATTGATAAACCCCAAAGTGCTCCTTTATCGTTTGCAGATATTTATTTTACATTGTTTATAGTTCTGTATGTCAAAATCATCGGGGAGAGTGTGCTCCAACATGTTGATTCAAGAGAACATTTACATAGGCGCTCTCTTTCCTTTTGCTTCTTTGTCTCCCAGTTTCCCTTCCTAACCAGAACCACATTGACCTTGCCTTTGAACACAGCACACTGAGAGCAGATCTACGTGTAGAAATGGACTGTGTGGGTGCATGCATAGCTGGGCCAAAGCCAGATTAATAACTGTACGATATTAACAGGTCACAGAAAAGCCATGTTTTTACATGTAGTGGGCTGAAGTCAAATAAACTAATGGTTTGCCATAAGCTTTGCCTGGTGCTCTGAATGATTACCTTGTCAAAATGACTTGGGAGTGCAATCATCCAGTCACTGATGAAGCTATTAGAGGGGTCGGCATTGAGGTTTCCGCCCTTGTTCTTAGCATGTTGTAAGTGCGATTGCAACTGCAATTAATTAAATGTTTCTGGTTTATTTGATAGACCAGAAATGTTTCTAATGCAACAATATGCATTTCACAAAGTTACTATCCACCAGTCTCCTGTGCTGAAAAAGGAAAATGTTTGAAACAGATGCAACAAGAACAGCTTAAAGCAGAAATATGGAAGATGTATACAGCCCCTATAGAACCAAATGACCATACTACTGTATATCTGTGGGGGTGTGATTGGGTTGTTGATCAATACCACTGATTGTACCATTTGCTCACCTGAGACTCTGTAGCTGTCAAAGCTTACTTTAGATCCTCTACAGTACACTTGGCTGCATGAGGAAAACAATTTACATTATGTTTACCCTGAGACCATAGGGTAGAGGTCTATAAGCACAATAACCCAGCCAACTTGTTTTTTGATGCTAAATGTACTTTAAAGCTATGCAATTATTTATTATTCATCATTTGATTTTTGAATTATGCAAATTTAATTTTCCGTCATAACTGCCCTAATAACAAGCAGAAAGACTTATGTCGTTAACTTTTTTCAGTTTTACTGTTTTAGGCAGAGATAGTTAATGCAGCTTTTTTTTTAAACTGAATTAATGTGGAGAATCTCTCTCCCTCTCTCTCTCTCTCTCTCTCTCTCTCTCTCTCTCTCTCTCTCTCTGTGTCTTGAAACACAACAAATTAGCTCCTACTGTAAATTGCTTTAACAACATCACAGCATAGGTGTACATTGGTTCAAATGTGGTTTTCAATGTTATTTACACCACTTGTAAAGAGAGATTAGTAGATTAATAGTTTGCCATAGAGGGAATTAATTAAGTTGCTTTGTCCATAAAAGAGAACGCAAACTACACACATGCTCACCCTTGACTGAATGAGGCATACTGTACTAAAAGACAGCCGCCATCTGACAATACAGTCTTTTTTTAAGGGTTTTTAAGTAGATGAACAGTAAGTAGATTGGGCTCACAATTTTTTCTTCACCATATTAAAAGAAGTGAATAGGGCAGGGTCCTGGAGACTCATAGCTGGATTGGCTGCTCTGACCTGTGGCATTCTTGTGCAAGGGTCAGTCGCTGGGACCATTAAATGTTCCCTTCAGGATTTAGATTTTATTGTGTAATCTACTACAGCGCCATTTCCTTCCTATTAGAGGTCAAAAGTAGACCATCGTCTGCCAACACGCAGTGGGCTTATAATGATTGGTGCAGGGAGCGGTTGGTTATTGGCAAGACTGCACCAGCAATTGTGTATGTTAACAGTGCAAGTGTAGTTTGATGGTTGTTGTCCTCTCAGGAAAAATTGTACGCACACAAACACACACACACACACACACGTGCACACGCATAGAGCACGTATTTTGAATCCTTGAATGTTTATTCTAATCCTTCACCGCTCTGTTGTTATAATGCATGTTGTCAAGAAACAATACACGTTTAAATCGAAACAGAGGTTGCGCTTGGAAGAAGGTAACGGAAATCATCAGAGGACATCATTGTTCAATATTTATTTGTGTATGTGTGTGTGTGTATGTGTGTGTGCACGCATCTGTTTTAACTCTTATTCTTATTGTCTAATACTTGACTGTCATGCATGTGTGGGCCTCAGTCACGTTGAGACATATGCACAGTTTACATGCATCTGCACAATCTCTCTGTTTACTGGCTTTAAGACGGAACAGCATCCCCGAGTTTCAGCCATTACTCATAGTGTCAGAACTTTTTAATAGGAAACCAAGTGAGATTTGGCTCGGTGGAGACTCATGCACAGACAATAGCACATTGATGCTAGGGCTGTGTCACTCCTACCTTCCCACTCCCTCTGCGCCTTTAGGTGCTGACAGACTGATAGGCAGCTATTGTTCCACATCTGAATCAGAGGAAGGCAAGCTGTGGCCTTTCCCCTGCTCTCCTGCTTCCCTCTTTCACTTCACCGCCTGGTTCTCCTGGATTCCCTCTCTTAATTCCTCACTTGTTTTTTACCATCTACCTATTTCCCCTTTAATATTTGGATTTCACAGATCTCCCCCCTTTTGCTTGCCCACTCATCTCCTGCTCGTTCCCCTTTGTGCTGGCACACTTCCTCCCTCTGATCTTACTGTCTCTCCCCCACCCTCCCTGGCTCTTCCCCACTGTGCATCTGTCATTCCCACTCTCCCTCCCTTTTTATCTCCCGACTGTACGTATCCGTCTCTTTGTGCTTGGAGTGCCACAAGCAACTTGGCAGGTCACATTCTTTGCTCCTCCATCTGTTAGCTTGATCTCCAATTTCATTTTATCGACATTGTCATCTCTTTTACTACATTGTTTCACCTTTCTCCCGCTGTCTCTTGCGTTCGCTCATTTTGTCTGTGTCATCACCTTCATTTGTCCATGAATCCGTCCGCTCTCATAACCTTTTCCTGGCCAAAGCAGCCAGGGGACAAATCTGGGGTGACTTCATGGTGAAAAGCATGTTCAAAGTTCAAAGCAAAGTATGCGTGGCAGTGGCAATTTAAGTCAAGACAAGTATTATGTTCTAAAAATTGCCTCAGTGGTGTCATGCTCTGATAATAGCTGCAGTACACTATGTGATAATTGTGGTGTTATCAAAATTCCACTGTTGACACCCGATGTCTTAAAACGGGTGATTGATGCTTGCGTCATAGTTTGACATTTTGGGAAATACACACATTTGTTTCCTTGATGAGAGTTAGATGAGAAGTTCAATAGCATTTACTTGTTAGCCTAGCTTAGCATAAAGACTGGAAACAATGGATGCAGCTAGCCTAGGCTCTTTCCAAATGTAACAACATTTTGCCACTACCATCTGAAGTGTCCACTGGTTTCCTTGCAACCTCAAAGGGAAGACGTTTGTGTGTTTAGGATTCTTACTAGCTCCTGCATTGCAGCAGCTATTCTTCCTGGAGTCCAAGTCACTAGACCCTGGCCAAGAAATTGTCCCACACACCCCTCAAACTACAACGTGTCGTTTTTGCCCTTCAGTTTTTATATGATTTATGCAAAACAGATAAACACGTTAATCATTTTATCTTGGACCATTTGGCCGAGCAAAGCTAGCTGCTTTCACCAGTTACCAGTCTTTGTGCTAAGCTAACCGGCTGCTGGCTATAGCTTCATATTTACCGTGAAAACTTAAGATTGCTGATGATCTTTTCTTATAAAATAATCTAACTAAACTGAGAAAAGGCAAGCTGAATTAATGAATACCACATACATTCCTTAAAAAGACTTGTGTAAAATGGTTTACTACCATTTTCAGTCAAAACAAGCTACAACTTGGATTGAGTTTGCCTGTTGCCTGGGCTTTTTTTTTTTTATGTATCAATCAATTGCAGTCCACTGTGAGCTGTGCCAGTTACCCCTCAGTGTGCTTGCTTTTCCTTTGCCATTTAGATTATTTGATACAATTTAAAGTGCAGTACATATTTATAACAGCTGTTTCCAAGTGTGGAATGGGGTCTTAGTGGAGAAAGCCTCACTCTTCCATCGATTCATATTGCATTCTGGCATCAGTCCACTGAGTGGCAGTGTCATGTCATAGCTAATATTCAGACAGGCGCCCACAAACACACTCATACATACCTTCACACACAACTTCTTGCAAACCAGTTGGAAAGATTTATGGACAGAATGTGGGGGGCACACACAAAAATAAGGCATGCACAAACACACACACACACACACATACACATGCAGTTACAGAACAATCTCTTCTGTCTCTGACAGCAACAAGTGACACTTTACAATAACACTCTGGTCTGAGGGGAGAGAGGAAGTTGACTTAACGAAGTGTCTGGGAATGAAAGGTGGCCTGTCTCACTCGCTCACAAAAAAGGTCAAAGTGGAGCAGCCAGAACAGGCCGGTCACCACTGTGTCACACGTTCGCTCTCTGACTCTGGGATGGCATATAACATTCAGAGAGTGCCAATTCAATTCAAGGCAGACTTTTTAAACAAAAGGCAGGTACTTGTTCAAAATAACGGCCAGCACATAATAAAACCTGTTTTTTAAGTAGGTTTTTAGATGTTTAAGCTCTGTGCGGATTACAATATGTCTTGTTTTATTTAATAATGTATTTGCCCCATTGTAACTTTTATTAATGTATCATGCTCATTCTGTGTTTTAACAGCAAATCATAAAAAAATAGTTTAAAAAGTGTTCACTAAACTACAGCAAATCTGAGCCAATCCACTGGAACCTTCACAATACCCATAAAAATCTCACATATACTGCCAGTCCTCACATCAAAGGATATGGCAATTGATTTAATTTCACTCAGTGGAAAGAGTCTTTCACTCCGAAAGTAAACAATGGCAGTATGTGTGGTTATGAAAATATTTTAAAAGCAAGTGCTCCAGCGTAAGAATGTCCACTCTTGCTTTATTTCACTGCATGCTCTGATTTCATTCATCACACACGCATCTCCGACAGTATGTCTGAGTTCACTTGGCTTTCATTTATGAAGAATGGAGGAGTAAGCCGGTTCCTGGCACAGCAACACACCACATACTGTATACATTCAGTTCAGACAATCCTGTTAACTCCTTAAAGGTCCAATCCGTAAATACAGTGTTGTGTTGATATGCTAGGAGACTACTGGCGGAGTTTACACAGTATTTTAATGCTTTGAGGACATTGCTTTCAGTGAAATTTATGGACACAAGGACTTACAGGGTTTGGCCTATAAACCTGAATTTAGCATGTTTTTAGAGCCGGTATAAGGCTTGTACAGTATAGCACAGTATTAAAGCAGAGCTGTATTTGGGGGAAAATGTATATTCGACTTTGCAATGTTACTTACACTAAGAATTTGTGATATGTGTGTAGATGGTAACAATTCACAGTCACAAAATATACAAACAAAACTATTACAAAGATGTTTGCGTAGTGTTGGGTTTTCCTGATTGTTGTTGTCTTTATACGCAAACACAATGGATGAAGGAAGCTCATATCTTACAAAAGTTTGTTTGTTGTTATTACATCTACTGTACACGTATAAATATTCAAACACCTGGAAAACTGATACAGTCAAAGGTGGGTATTTGATTAGTGAACACTGACATGTCACATGCTAATGGCTGTATCAACACAGTCTTTCAGTTTATTTTGTCTGTGCTACATGTACAATGGATCCTGCCTGTATGATTGTTGATGTTGTGAGTGACAGCTCAACAACGAATCTTTGTTCTCTGACACCAAAACCTTACATTTCATGTTGATGTTTCACTTTTCTGCCATAAAAATCTAAACGAGTAATTCCAAGTTTGTCACTGTAACATCACATTGTCTGATGTGGAATACACCAAACCACAACAACAACAACAAGTATCTAAGATAGCCTGACCAAGAACCGTCTGGTTTAACTATTAGTGTTTCAGTATATATCCAATCCAATCCAGTCCACTTTATTTATATAGCACGATTTTAACAAACACAAGGTTTCCAAAGTGCTGCACAAAAAGATAATACAAAGTAAATAACTGTTATTATAAAGGAATTCACATAAGATCATCACTCTACCTGGTGTTAAAAGCCAAAAAAAAGAGGTGGGTTTTAAGAAGAGTTTTAAAATGAGACAGAGAGTAGGCTTGTCGAATGAACAGAGGCAGCCCATTCCAAAGTTTTGGAAGTGCAACGGCAAAGACACTAAAAGATTATCTAAATCCATTACCACTGCAACCAACTTTTTTAGACACATTTGAACTTTGACTTATTCTTAACAAAGGAATGGTCCACACCATCTTTAAGTACAAGATTCTGCAATACAATAGATAGATGCTGCCTCTTTCCAATAGATAGTGAATAAAGAAAAGTGACTCAAATCATCATCTATATACAGTTTGAATCCCAAACCTCAAGGTACAGAGGACAAAACAAAGGTAGATAATGTGAGGAAGGTATGGTGGGAGAGAGTTTTAGGGGGATTTGTGTGTTGGCGGCAGACACCTTTTAGTGAGTGTGTGTCTGTGTGTGTGTGTGGGTGTGTGTGTGTCTGGCAGTGCTAGAGCTTCCAGATGTGGAGTGGGCAACCTGCCTGTTGAGCCCCAAACATAAGAACTTCTCCCTGACGGTGGAGATTAATCAAAACCAGGGGAGTTTCTACAGCAAGACCAAGAGGGAGGATGTGTGTGTCCCTTTACGTGTGTTTATTTGTGGGAGGATGAGTACTCTTTTATGTTTTTGTGTGTGCATGACTACCAAATTCCTGTATAAAGGGAGCTTCTACTCTTTGCCAAGTCTGTTGATTTGTTGTCCACTGCCTAGAAAGGGAATTCTACCCTTAGCTTTATTGATGGTGCCCTTTGGGAAGAGACAAATACTAGTGTTATTATGGGAAACATGCTGTCATGCTGGCACGCTCACAGTATTTACAAAACAACCAACCAAAGCAAAGTATGATATTTTCCCCCTAAAATTTCAATCTGATTATAAATCAGCACGTGTATATACAATAATCACTCGGTCAAAACACATTTACCGCATCTTTAATGATGGTTTTTAGATTCAAAGTCTTGCTGATGGAACTTCATGTGCCTGTGTCAGAAGGAATCAAAATGGGGTTTTAGCCTTTCATGGAAGACTTACAGACTTTGCCATAATCTCGAGGGCTTGGTGCAATTTAAAACTCACGCTATTGCCCTTCACTATCATTCGAGGGCTTTGGTAGGTTAATGGCATTTTACTAACTTTCTCTTAATGCATTTTTCAGTCTTTGATTCAGGCCCCAGTGCACTCTTTTGCAGTGCTTCCATACTATCTGACGGGACATCACGTCCTGGCGTTTATCAATTAATTGCACACTGCTCCTGGGTGCCATTGTGAGCCATTTAGATTTTTTTTTCTTCTTTAGTAAATGAATGATGCATGTCTGCTCTAAGGTTCCCTAGATGGAGAAGAGTAATTAGTCACAGGCAAAGCTCTGGCCAGATCTATGGGTCGTGTGGCAACCTACTGTGACATCAGTGGTCATTAATGCACACATGGCGCTTCAACGGCAGCCAGAAATACATGTAGAAACATTTATCACTGTCCTATTTCACATTTTAGAGGGGGCATTGTTTAGTATTGACCTACTGAATACAAAGAAAATTAGTGTGACTCCCTTATGAAGTCTTCATCAAAAGTCCAAAATAAAATGTATGAAATAAGCACACGTCGTTTGCACTACATGTAAACTATGACAGCATATTATAGTTATTGTATGAAGATATTTTACGTGTTTGTGTATGTTATAGACAAATCATATACAATGTGTTGGTATGCATAATCTTTTGCCTTTGGACAAAGCCAGGCTGGCTGTTTCCCCCTTGTTGCCAGTCTTTATGCTAAGTTAAGCTAAGGACCTCCTGGCTCAAGCCCCATACTTAACGCACAGACATGAAAGTGGTATTAATCTTCTCATCAAACTTTTGGCAAGAAAGAAAAAAATGTCAAACTGTTTCCTTAGTGGACAGTTGGGAGGATCCATTTGAAACAAAGGCCAAACAACAACAAAAGTCAACATTTTGCATATAAGCTAGCAAATTCGATTTTATTGCTCGACACCTACTGTTACTAACAACAATAATGCTTTTTCCTTTTTTCTATATGAAAAGGTGTTTCCTTTAACTCCTACACCAACACCCCCACTGCTGTCACTAACAGAGTCTGTCAAACACTAAATGTCCTTAGTGTACTTCAGTTTACAAGTGATTTGGTATGGTTGGCTTCTACTATTGATTTTCAGTGGCCAAACAAATATTGTTCTAGGAAGAGCTGCTGCCTGTCGGGTCAGTTTTCACCACTCAGACTAAGAGGCCTCTGGCTGCTGGCTTGAAGATAATTCAGATGGTTCAGAAACAACAGGAAAGCATTTGAAGCAATGGCCAGCACTGAAATAAAAGGTAATTCGCTGGGGTTGCTTTAAGTGGCTAACATTGAATACTGGAGATAGTGTATGCCACCAAGAGAGTCCTGTTCAGTTTTTGAGTACTGATTCTAAAAATAATTATTTGCAACACTGTCATCTTTGGGTTGTTATTGTCTTCTCGCAAGTGAGCAAAGAAGATGGTGAAAAGATTTCTCAGCTATCTGATTGTGACACCTGCTCTCTTAAATTGCCCTCTTTTGAAAGTGGGCCCATTAAAATTGAGTAACGAGCTGCTTAGTAAGGTCACTGCTCTTCAGGATAACCTATTTAACCCAAAGTATTTTATACTTGACTGTGCTCAGCTGTGTAGTGCAGAAATGCAATTATTTCAAATCTGCTATCTGTATTGGCTCCTTATGTAGTCTTGAACTCCAGCTTTGTCACACATGCATCAGTAAAGTCTATTTTTCTCAGGAGCATATTTAAATGGAAGGGTCCTACACAACAGAAAAGTTTTTAACTATCTGTTATTGCATTTGATTCTCCATCACTTAGTAGCACAACAAGCAAGAATATTGGCCATTCTTTTTATCTGGGTTGACCTATCTTTTTTATATGAACCTTTTCATGAAGGAAATGTCCCTGCTCTGAGAGTTTTTGATACAATTTTATGCACAATTAAACACATTGAGTTGTTATAACAGGAAAACACCTGGTACAATTAATAACATTATCTATATACATTACATTATTCCTGTGTTTCACGAGGCAAAATGCTGTAAGAAAGTTGCCTGCCAAAATGTTACACGTCATGAACTCAATGACTTAAGAGGGAAGCTTTTGATGAAATGGAGCACCCAGATGAAAACAGTTGATGTGGAGTCAACCAACATCTGGAGGAGGATGCATCCAAGAGATAGAGATGATAAAGATAAGGAATGTAGCAACAACGGTTTCGATGGTGGGATGAGTTTGCTAACACGGCCTCTGAAACTGACTCTCTATGCGACGCTTGTACCGATATTGAGACTGATGATGATTCAGATGCCAACACTGATGCTGACGATGGGTTTGATGGAGAAGTGAAGTCAGTCACTCTGAGGAAGATAACCCACATCCTGAATCATCAAAGAACAGGGCAAGGAAGGAAGTGAATGAAGATGAGGGAAGCAGCAAAAAGTGCGGGCGCTGAGATGAGTTGGCGGTTCCCAGTGAAACAAAACACATTTCTTCCTTTATCACCTTAAAACGTTTTGGGCTTTTTTGGGAGCTTTTTCTCATCCTCATTAAGGGTCCAAAGTTTTCAACAAGTGTGGGCACTGTGAGACCCCTGTGGGCATACAGAATGTTTTTTTTTAATTTGCTGAGTAATAGTTTTAGTATCTAGAGTATAGTTGTATAAACTCCCAGAAGTTACCTGTAAAGTTGATTCACCTACGTGCTTCTTTTGAAAGAACAACAGGATCTTGATAAAAACTTTGAAAGGAAAAATAAATCTTAACATTACCCAAATTGGAGTTGAGTTAGAGGATATATGGGAAACAGAATATACACATGACAGTGGAACTTGACAGTTCAGTACTAGAAAACCGAATGCTTCTGCTCGTTCATTGTAGATAAACATATGCACTGTAGATCTTTCACTTTTCACTCTCAGAGCATGATTTGCATTTTAAGAGCATGCTGACGTTACAAAGTTCTGGTTGACCACACTACATGGCGAAGCATCCTGTGAACCCCTGCTTGCCCTCTTACTGATAGCTATTCTGGATAAAAGCCAATGTTTAAAATGCAAATGATATTCACAATGGCCAAAGGGTAGAGTGCACCTCAGCTGTTTTTGTATTTAGTTTGAAACTGTGATAATATGTCCGGGATGTGAAGTTTAGTGGAGACTGTTTGAGGAAGATGAGCAGGTCTCAGTCGGCCTGTGGAATGTGGTCTGGCAATCAGGTTTATGAGGCCTGCAGTTGTGCTTGTGAATGTTTTTTGCTGTACTGTAAACACTTGGTGCTGAAAGTTAAATGACGCACATGTGGATGCACATTTGCAATAATGCACAGCTGATAACAATTACACTACTTAACTGAAATTTGTTGCAAATACTTAGCAGCAATACACATGTGTAACACAATTACTTGGTTAGTAAGCCCACCGACTAGGTTTTATTCTTAATGCTTGGTATGCACATACCCCCACTACTATTCTGCATGACAAGTTCATGATGCATCATCTCCATCCAACTCTGGAAAGCACAAGATTATTGTAATTACATGCATGCGCTCTTCCACCCAAATTAGGGGCATTACATTTGTGACCCCTTAAATGAGAGAGCAACTATCTCTTAGCAACCCACACCAACAATAAAAAAAACTCTAGTCAAAGGGGCTCATACTGGCATATTAGTTGGGAATGTGCTTGTACTTTAATCCTCCAGCACAATTTGCATTTCGATAGGCTGTTGGAAAATAGGTGAAGGAGCCAGGCAGATGGTTCAAATTGATTCTTCTATTCATATAGATGGAAGTCTGAAAAGTGCCAGTGCCAAAGCTTGTCTGCGTCTGGCATTACTGCAAAGGTTATACGCAGAGATGAAGCCATGCATTCAACGTACAATCACAGTGGTGATTGTAATATAAAACTTCAATGTACAAATGTATACCATACAGTTGCCAAAATACATTTGTTAACAAGTATATAAGTATGTGAATATATAACTTTTATATCAATATTATTCAAAAATAGATGAAATTATGTTTTTAGAAAAGCTTGAATTGTAAATTTCTGAGATTCGGAGGTTTACTTTTTTAAGGGCATCATGCAAAGTTCACTATTAACCCTTACCTCCCATTCTTTGAATCCCTGTGGGGATTAACCCTTCACTCTGTAAGCTAACATTTTGGAAGGCTCCAAAAGCTAGGGCCATGAAGTTCAAACAGGCCCCGGGCCCCAGACCCCAAGCCAGCTCCCTGAAGGAAACTTGGGACTCATTGGCTCTGCATATCCTCAGCTTCCTTGGCAGTACTGGACCCCGTTAGGAGCACGTCACATCAATAAACGTGACTCAGAGTCGAGCCGAAGCAGGAGCATGGCGTCGTCACTAGGGAGCAGTGGTCCCTGGTGTGAAGACGAAGGGGTCGGAAGTGGGAAATCATGGAAACGCACAGTTTTGTTCTGTGAGTATGAGTATGAGTTGTTTACATGTTTATGATACTGAAAGAAAGAACACGGAGGCCATCTATCATACAAGCATTCACATTTTTGGCATTTATCTGGTCCATAATAATCCACAGTGAATTAGGGCCTTGGTGTCTTGCTCAAAGATACTGGGCTAAAATGTGTTAATGACCACATTAACTGTTGCAGGAATTTGGTTGACCGCAGTGAAAAGGACCAATGCCAGATGTATTGTCAGAGCTTTGTTTTCTAACTGAGAGTGTAGATTGTTTTGTCCTTGGGTGTAGTATTACGTACTTCCTATTAGCTAATTTTTACCCTACCGTTTTAAATGTTACGAGGAGTTTAAAAGGGGTCACTTCATTAGAAAGATAAATGCTCAGGGTTCTGTGTTGTTTGTGCTCCTCAGGCTTAGCCAATCCAATCCCTGTGTCCGCCTCATTTGCTCTTTGCTTCTCCCACTGGTATTTGTCCTCTCTCCTTTTTGACCACCTATTAACAAACAATGAGATACTGTAACTAAACACACATTGCCATAATAAAAGGGATTTATCCAACATTGGAGAGAGTAAGGAAGATGCTTTCTCTTGCTCTTGACTTGCATGCTGATTAACGTGTGAAGACGATTTTATCTACTTTATTAACTTCTCTCACTCCTTGACTCTTTTGCTCCCACTTTATCTTCCTCTCACATGCGCCCAGAGTCCTACCTCACCTAATGAGGACGTGCCTCAAATCTTTATTTTCAACCCTGTCTTTTCTTCTCTCTCCAAATAGATCCTGTGATGATGCATGCTTCTTAAATAAACCCAATTTCCAAGATGCTAATATTTCCTATTGAAGTCCCACTGTTTGTTTCAGTGCAATTCACATTTCCTGGCACACAGACTTGGATCAAGTCTTTTGTAAGCAGAAGAAACACACTTTCATTTCCATGCAAGTCTACACAGTTTCAGTCAGAATGTTGAGGAAATACCATGAAATATTGCTAAACCTGGTTTCAACTCTTAATTTCTTCTATGTGACATTAATAATTTATGACTGAGTAAGCAGCAACAAACAATAAAGAAAAAAAACAATAAAGTTTGTAAGAGCATAATCATAATTTTTGCTAATAGTATGGCATACAAATTAGAAAACTTTATATCAAAGGGTGATAAAAAGGTTAACTATTAATGCAATTTACTCTAAGAAAAGATCGTGCTCCGAGATTAAGAGCTTTTAAAATAAAACTCTATTTCTTGCTCAACTACAACTCAAAACCACTTCAAAACTAGAATCTCATTCTGTGCTCTATATACAGTATTTACCTTTTTTTATTTATTCAAGGGAGGGTTAACCGAGAGGAAATCTCTCTTTTGCAGGATTATCCAGATCATATTCACACAGTTACACAACTACCAAGAAGCTGCCCAGTACAGCCAAAGTCGGATCTGCTGGCCACCGAGCAGCTCCACTGCACTCAAACGTTTAGTCATCCCTAACATGTTGCCTACTAATCAGGCTGCTGTAAAGGGCAACACATGATGGCAATGTATAATGCACATCAAATTCCATTTCTTCCCTTGTAAGTCCATGTGTGTTTAAGTGCTGCAACATGGGATGGTACACGGTACTTCAAGACACGCCACTGTTCTATTTCCCAGTGTTAACGTGAACCAACTCTTCAGAATACCAGCACTTTTACACATTTGCTCCACTGACCGGCACATTAAGATCAAAGCTGTGTGTTGCACTTATGGGTCAATGGAGTGGGAAGATTTGTTTTTAATGATGATATAACTTAATTCCCACTTAGGCCTGTAGATGTCAATAATGGTGATACATTACTTCTAAATTCATTTCATGGACTTCACTGTTGTCATATGATACTGGGGGACATGTCACGATGGTCCAAACACCCTCCATCTGGTGCCATAAGGCTGTTGAAATAAATGTTGACAGTTATTTGCAAATAAAGTATTTGATCCAGCTTTGCATGCTGGCGTGTGGTGTCACTCTCATGACTCTAACTACCTCCGGACACACGCTCTCTCTCTCTCTCTCTCTCTCTCTCTCTCTCTCTCTCTCTCTCTCTCTCTCTGTCTCCCTCTTGCTCTGTGTGAGTCTCTCTGTCTTCCCAGTTTTGTGTCTTGGGTTACAGGGTAACTGGAGCTGTGTTAGTGTGTGGCGTTCCTCAATCCCCCAGAGGACCTCAGCTCCATGTTATGGTTTCCATCAGTCTTGTGCAGAGCTAGAAATAAGGTGTGTGTGTGCGTGTGTGCATGTGCGTGTTTGCGTCTGTGTGTCCTATTCAAGTTCATCCTAGCAAAGGGTTGCCCGTTATTTCCTAACCACGATGATTCAGTTGTTTTACTGTAATAGTCTGAGACGGAGGATGTGCTTGACAAATACTGCAAGTCAGCAGCCTGATTTAAACACTGCCACGGTTTATATGCGTAATACTTCACATCAACATATGACCTCATTCAACTTATTCTCCTACACTTATTTCTGACCTTTAACATTTTCCCTCCATCTTTTTTTACATTGCATATACAGTAATAACGTCTCTGGATTTTGTTAAATGAACGTGTGTGCAAAGCATGCTGTACAGTCTGCCGCCTTAAATTTCATGAGGTCAATAGTACATTATAAAAGGAATGCCGTTCACTGTTGATCTCAACCTCTGACCATCAGTGTCATATAGTGGATGTTGGAGCTTTTTAAGTCAACACCAATAAAGCATGAGTAGGCGATGAAACAACAAACAAAACTGCACTTTGGCTTGTGCTTTCAACATGCTGCAGGACGAAAGGTGTGGTGGGCCTCACACGTGTGGGGAAAACGACTACTTCTCTCTTAGTTTATTGTGGAGTTTTAAAAGAGCAGGGGGACCACAGAGGGTGCCTCCATTTTCACTTTCTGGGCAACACTCTATATCCTTCTATAAAGATAGCAAAAGTAAAAAAATGTAATCTCTATTTAACATTTTTAGGCACAGGCCTAAGTAAAACATGCAAGGTTTTCTTTTCCTTTGAAGAGGCAACATTGGCTCACGGTTCTACTCCAGTTGGTCAACTTTCCGCCCCAACACCTGCCACTCATATTGATAAACCAGCTTCCTTTAAAAGCATTGGACTAAGGCACATAAACCTCTCTAAAGCCATCACAGGCACTGAAGAAGCAGACAGTAAATGCAGGAAGCCAGCAATAAAATGGCAATTTTCCACAGGTTTCTAAGCGTCCTTGTACTTTAGATCTACTGTTGTTGCATTGAATAGCAACATAGAGAGATTAAAGAATGTAGACTGGGTTACATATGTACATATGTAAGCTGTTTATGTATATATTTTCAGGTCACAGACATTCAACATTGTATTTCAACTTTATGGATGGGACTGAGGAGTGGACACAATTCTTTTAAGATGTAAATTTAAAGCAATTCGGATCATGTCTTTAGCAGATGGCTGAGCAGGAGTAGCCTAGGGTTTTTATATTAACGGTCTATGGGTTTTCCCCACCTCTGTATATGGTCTTGCATTATGCATAATGTAAAACAAGGAGCAAATAATAAGCACACTACTACTACTACCACTACTACCACTACTACTACTACTCCTACTACTACTACTAATAATAATAATAATAAAAATAACAATAGATTCAATTTATAAAAGTAAAGCAAAGTTAGTTCAGGCACAGAATAGAAGTCGCGCTTGTATTGGTTGATTGGCACGTTATACTGTATGCTTTACAATGATTGGCTCATTGTGGATACTAACGTCCAATCAAATGCATGCAGGTGTACAGCGCGGACATTTTGAATTGACTCTTATCACTGGTACTATGATTACGATGCTCATACTAGCGCCGTTTGCCACAGCTGACTTGACAGGAGTAAAAACAATCGCCCTGGGCCCCCGCTGCCAGCTTCCCGGGGATCAGCTGGTTGTCAGACATCTATCACTGTGGACGAGCCTGGACAGAAGCTATAGTGATTAACTGTGAATGCTGTTGGTCCACAGCCAATCTGCCACGGACCTATTCACTGGATTTCAACTCGCCATCACACCGGGGTCAAAGCTAAGTCCGCTGCTGTGCTCATTGTGCTTTCATTCATTGCTAGTTGACATCGCATGTTTTGTCTAGTGCATCAATAAGCTAGCTGCATGCTGCTGTTAGCCTTGTCTTGGTTTAGCTTTGCTGCTCTACTGATGCTATTAAGATTCAGTCGGTTATGATGAACATGACGCAATTGCTTGATTCCTCACATGCTTGCTGCTGATGTTGATCTTGATGATAATGATTGTGATGTTGAGCTGCTAGCTGCTCAGTTTACTATGCTGCTGATTTATTTTTTTGATTTTATTTACACAGTTTTTTTATGTGTTAATTGATATTATTCAGAAAAAATATGTTCATCTAGCAGTTGAGATCACTTGTTGTGGTTGTGCATGGCATGTGCTTGCTCTGTTTCTAATGCCCAAATTATATGTAGGCCTATTTGCTGAATTGACAATGGGCGTTTTTAACCCTGGCACTTTTTTTTTTTTGGGGGGGGGGGGGGTTGTATGAGCTCATGCATCTAGCTAATCACTAAAGAATGCTCTACTAAAACTTATTCATGGTTGTCTATGATGACGTTGTCTGTAGCAAGTACATGAGCTTTAAGAGAGCACAGGTCGCCTGATATTTTACTTGAATCGGGATACTGTTTCATGTTCATCTGAGGGCAGCCAGGATGTTATGAGTTTTATCACGGAACAGAAGGGCTTTACTAGAATTTAACTTTCAATGTCTGAAATGTGTATATCCTTCAGCAATATTATCATTGTTATTATTAAGCTACTAATGGGTTTCTGTTATTACTATAACACATGTAGCATATGAAAACATCTTAAATCCCCTGTGACCTCAGTGTCACATGACCTTGCATGGCATGTGCAAGACAGCCTCGGCCTTGACAGCCAGTGTGGCCAGCTTTGTTGTGGTCATCGTTGCCAAATCAAAGTTCTCTGTTAAGTCTGCGGTTTGCAAGGTCATGGTCTAGATTGAGGTCTTTCTCTTATAGGATTAAGACAGCAGAAAACCTCCTTATTTTTTCAAAACGGATGGCGTGCTAATCTGAGATCTCCCTCTGTGATCTTGTGACCACAGTTTTGGGGTCGAGGTAACGGGCCACTGAATCGCTCCTAGTAAAATAAGTTTAACCCCATAATCCCTTTTTTGCAAACCACCACCTCCCCAGAGGCTCTGTTGTGTACAGAGCACCTGGCACTTCAGAAGTACTGGAATACTACCTATATCTTCATTTAGGCTATATCTATTGTTTGTCAACAGTAATATTGCAATCATTTCACCATATTCAAGGGAATCCATTGTGGTTCAATGTGGCAAAATAACTGCTTGGTTAAGTGGATATAATGCATTATTTTATATCGGAGTAAATTTATCATTTAATTTATTTATAAGAGCACTTTGCGAAATCAAACAGTTTTCAATTGCAAATAATACAAAACTGACCAATCATAAAAGCTGTTGATAATTGATATACAACTCTGTACTTTTTCAGAAAATATTTACTCAAGGTGTGTGTGTGTGTGTGTGTGTGTGTGTGTGTGTGTGTGTGTGTGTGTGTGTGTGTGTGTGTGTGTGTGTGTGTGTGTGTGTGTGTGTGTGTGTGTGTGTGTGTGTGTGTGTGTGTGTGTGTGTGTGTGTGTGTGTGTGTGGAACCTTGTTGGGTTGTGTAATAGTTGTTAAATTGAAGCGGTATTAATACACCTTGTCACTGTTCCACCATAAACAGTAGGCTAGTGATTTGAACGGTTGATATTGTGTCTAGTCTATTTTGAGTGAAATTGTTCCTGCTGAAAAGCTATGTGGCGTAATATGACGGGGTGTAAAACCATAACATGATAAAATAGATTCTCCCTATGTTGAAATGTCAATATAAAGCCTATTACCTGTGATCAATAAGACATTTTCTTTGAAAAAGCACCTGCAACCAATAACTCTCCTAAAGACTCTTTTTGTGCATTTGTTTTTTCCCAATGTTCTCCTAATTCATGATGACTACTTTCCCTGCACTGTGGTTCATGTCACTGCTAACTCCACAGTTGGCCTGCGGCGGGTGTAGACAGACATGTGCTACCTCCATAACACATGGTGTTGCCAGCCGCTTCCTTTCCCCTGCCAGCTAGGCACTTCACTGGGAGGGTGCTTCATGCTGGAGGCTTGCTCTGCTCCTCGCAGATCCTAACCATGGAAATCCCCAAGATAATCAGTAGGAGTCACTAGAGTAGCAATCCCTTGGAGCCTGCCAACATGCATGACCAAGCAAGAGGTACCTTTTCCTCTACTAGTCAGAGAGAATTCAACCTGTAAGCCACCTGTGCACCCCTCAGTGGTGGCTTTACTTCATTTAGGTGTGCCAGTGAGCCATGACAGTGAGCCAAGCTTGCATCTACTGTAAGTGGAAAGCAGCCATTAGGAATTTGAATAATATCTGTTGTTAGTAGAGGCTGTAGTCTTCTATAAATGGTCAAACATGGGCTTAAAACACACTAACCATTTAACTTTCAAGGTACTGCACGTAGCAGTGTGTCACTGCCATGCTCTTGATACTAGTGATGTCAAACGATTACAATATTTAATCGCATTAATGTCATAGTTAACTCTCAATTAATCGGTATTAATTACACATTTTTATTTATTCTAAATGTGCCTTAATTTCTTTTTTTCCCCATTATTTTTTTTCTCATTTTAATGCTCTCATGAACATGGAAAAGTGGATTGGCTGCTTCCTGCAAATGTTTTTTTATTATAAAATAATCTCTCACACAATGTAAGACTGTCCATCAATAAAAGGGGGATTTAAATACCTTGACGAGGGGGCGGACAATTTGCTTGGCCATCACGTGGTATTTCAGACTGGACTTGCTGCGATGATAGCTCAGTTCACAACGACTAAACACACAGATCACTTTGATCTTGTAAATGGAACCATTTGACAACTTTTTAAAGTAAACTTTCCATTCAGAATTGTATTTGTATCTATTTCAGGGTCTCGCGCTCGCCATCCACTCAAAGCATAAAATTACTACTCTTTGAGAGGCTTGCGAGCCCAAACAAGTGTGTGCGGCGTGCCTGTGGTTTTGTTTCCGGTCTAGCTAGATCCGGTGTGGTGTTGTAGTTTTTTTAACGTGGCTAGGCCAAAAAGAACGTTAAAATAGTGATTTTAAAAAATTGACGCCGTTAATAACGCGTTTAACTGACAGCACTCATTCATACACGTTCTCCTCTTTCTCCCACATGAATACAAACAGATGTGGATTAGGTGGCTGAAGAACCACAGTCATTGCCACTGGAGGTCTGGGTAGATGCATCATCCATTGTCATTTTGCCATAATTTATGAGAGACAGCAGAGACATGATAAGAGATGTGGAGTAAATCAGTATCCTAAAGGTCACTGGCAAGGTCTAGGGTAGGGGTTCATTATAGCAGATGTATATCGATGTCCTTCAATCATGTTTGTGCATGGAGGGACACAGGGATAAAGATGAGGAGAAACACCACAGTATTTGGATAGTAAACTGTGTTTACAGCAAGTGTTGTGTTTCCTTGGTGGCTCAAAATATGCGTGCTTGTCTGTGTGCCTTTGCGTGTTTGATTGTAGGTGTGTTCATCTGCTTCTTTGCGCTGCGTATAGGGCAGACGGCCACAACTGTGTGGTTAACGTGTGCTGGTTGCACATGTCTGTGCTGTGTTTTCCTGAGATGGAAAAAGGCAAGGATTTGGACCACTGGTGGAGGGCAGCCTAATTCCTTCTCCTTCTCCTGGCCTTGATTCACTTCGCTTGCAAGTGTGACTGCAATTTGCGCGCTGTCTTCATGTTCAAATTTACGACCTCTCCTGGCTTTGCTTAACAAAAGCGGGGATTGAAGGTAGGAGGATCCATCGGGCCCCGTCAAGCCCAGTTCCTCTGAAAGCCACTTAATTGATGCCAGATCTTCTCAGGGGCCGATCCTTAATGTATCAGGAGAAAGAGGTGGATCCCTGCAGAGTGACATACTCCATATGTTCATGATGCGGAATTAAGCATAAAAAAATCTCAGAGCCCATCCTCTCTGCAAAGTTCTAAAGCTACAGTCTGGGCATGCTGCAGACAATCACACTGGTAATGCATGTGTGCAGTTATGTGTGTGAGTCTGAGCAAGGGCTTTCTCACAAGTGTCAGTGCCTCAATGTGGCGTGAGTAAGTAGGGTGTTGACCCCATCTATCCCTGGAGAGCATATGGATGCAATCACGCAGAGTGAGAGAGAGAGGGAAAGAGAGAAATTGTAAGAAGAGGAAAGGAATAGTAGGAAAGAGAGAAGAGCGATACATTGGCGTCTGGCTTATGTATTTGGAAGACAGAAAATCTCCCTAATTCCTTGTTCTTCCTTCCCTTTATGGATTTGCCAGTGGAGGGTTTTGGTTAAGTCAAGCTGGTGGTTTCCTCACCCGCTCTTGTTAAGAAGGCGAGGGATGATTGCGGTCACTTTGATTCCACTTTTTGGACATAGCCAGTAGCTACTTAGAACAAAAATAGCACAATGCTATCCTTGTTTTGAATAATAGGAAACAATAATTTGGTAGTGGCATGTCACATAGTGTGTTTGTGCGTGTGTGCGTGCGTGTTTTTAGGACAATCTATTTTCACAGCGTGAGCAGCAGGGAAGAATTAGAGAAGCATGCTTCACTGACATACATTGGGGGGTGAAATGAAAATGATTGTTCCAAATGATCAGCCATAGTTTAACTTCAACTTTTATATTATAAATTCATGGCAGCCATCATTCTGCATCAGGACTCTTTCTGGCATATTGTCACACATGCAACTGCCTGCATCCCTCCAGTGTGATTCTGTACATTTTGGCTGATAAACATCTCTGCGTTCTTGGAGTCCATTACTTACCATTTACTTCTTCCACCGGCGTATGGACACTGGCAATCCTCATTGAAGTTACCTCCCATGCTTGCTCGTCTCAGGCTGCAGGCGTCGTAGTTTACCAGAAAGAGAAGTTGTTCAACTGACAGGCTAAGTAATCACCAGAGATACCTCAATTAGTGTATCAGTGTAAACATACTTTAGGCCAGTTATGCTTTGAGATAATTTTTTCGCTACATTAGCCAATAACCCCCCCCTCTCCCACTCCACCCACCCTAAAGTGCAAATGATGGTCTTTGAAAATGCCACATGTTCAAAATGCCTTGGAGTTTTTCAGTAAGACTAGGATTTTATGATTATCAATCAAGACCATATGCTAATTTCTCAGTAAACACAAGCACTAATTATATCCTGTCACACTCAATGAAACATTCTCCTTCTCTGTTGTTAACCCTCATTTCAAGCCTGTCTCCATCTGAGCTAGCGTAGCTAAAACGATGAAGTACAGTCCTTATTTGACTGGTCCAACAAAAAAAAAAAAAGTGAGTTGTTTTTGGGCTATTTGCATGTCAGAGTCTGAGGAGAAAAATCCATGATGCTAATTAGTGTTCCAAAGGCAGACTTTGCTGTGCGCTGATTACTCTGAACTAAGTGCCAGGGGATTAGGGTGGACTTGACTCACAGACTCAGGAGGCAGAGGAGCTATTAATTAGGGGTGTGTGTGTGTATGTGTATATGTATGTGTGTGTGTGTGTGCGTGTGTGTGTGTGTGTGTGTGTGTGTGTGTGTCGGCTTTTGTTTGTTAGAAAGACCGGACCATACAAACACCGCACTGGCCAGAGATTTACTCACGCATCGATGCATTGCAATCATTTACCTGCCAGAAACAGAAGGGTCAAGCAGGGGCAGCTCTCCAAACCTACTGCTCAGGAGGAGAGTTGTGTTTACATATGTGATTATCGCTTTGACCTCTCACCCTACGCAGGGCCATTTATAATGAAAACAAAAGGAGGCACCGTGCAGATTTTGTGTCGCTTCACAACGCACCTCTCACGAGTAAAGCGGGCGGCTCTCGATTCCTCATAGGACCTTGCCACTTCGAAAGGTCACATGTTTCCCATTGAGAACAGTTTACTTCCATTGAGACATATTTCCGTAAGCCTTTGATTCAAACCAGAGACGAAGCAGGGTCTCTCTCTTTCTCACTTGTATGTTCCCTTTTGGAAAACCTCCATCCTGAAATCATCTGCACCAGCAGGAATTCTGTGCTTTTTTTTCAGTCTGGTACCTCCATAGCTTCCCACATGAAGAACTAAAGGTTATTTTACACTTCATTGTAACTAATGGACCCCAAAAGCTTGACATGTGGGACGATGCAGGACTGGGAATAAGAGGAGGCATGTTCGTTTTGCAGAGCAGTTCGGGTTTACATATTTATTCCCACTTGCTCAAAACCAGCCCGCTTTTAAAAAGAGTTTGGATTTCACAGGCCGCTGTTCCCGGCCATCTGTGCTTCCATTTGAACTAGACAAGCCCTAATATTCTCAAAGTTTGACAAATTTGTCATAGGAGGTCTGATGTATCCCTTTCATTCTTACTGGTCATTTGGTTTAGTTCTCCATTGTCTGATCACGCTCATAGCAACCAGCTGCAGAACTGCGTTGTTAAAATAATGCAGTTGTTCACCTCACCTCGGAGCACTGATGTAACATGAATGTGAAACAGGGATCTTCTTTATTATGACATTTTCAATTGAACGTATTGTGTTTGATACCGTCCAAGTATTCTTGTGTCCATGAGAACAAATTATGTTGCTTTTGTTGTAGATGAGATTTAATGGAAAATAGGACATGTGGCTAAAGTTGACATAAAAAAAAAACATTTTTTCATTTATTTTTCCGCATTAAACTGGTTAATCAATAGCTATAGTGTTATAGTTATGTTAAGTCTGAGTGGCTCCCAGTCAATAACTATAATCCTGAGGATAGTTTTGTCCATAGAGATTTATTTGCATGCAAATACGTCTCCATTGTTTTCCTATTGTTGCCACCTATTCTTCATGCATTTAAAAAACCCACATTTGGCTTTAGTGCAAAAGGTAGATATTTTTTTGTGCGTTAATAGTTATTTAAATCCCACAGTGCCTGGAAAAACATTCCAAGTCTGGTGTAAAATGAAGATGGAATTGAGTTTGTGAAATGCATGAGTTTGCAGAATGCAAATGAGTCAGTTGATAGAAAAACATTTGCCTGAGCCGAAATTGTATTTTTTTTATCTCCAGTTTTGACCGATTTGAATGCAGAGAACTGAATGTTAAATAAGTTGTATGTTGCAACAAATTATGATTATTATCTTACCTTATCTTACTTAACATACCTACATGTGCTTTTAGAAAGGCATCTAATAAGCATGTGCTTCATTTTATAGGCATTACATCTGGTTTAAAATAGTTCCAGAAAAGTCTCATTTAAATCCATTCCCACAAAACAAACAGAATATCTGACGAGTCTCACAAAGATTTTCTATGAAAGCCAGTGGCTGCAGCAGCCTCACTCTGATGAAGTTGCTACCGGAGTGCAACTCTGTGGTGGAACTACTTGAAGTAGGAGTGGATGAACTTCCCTTCGGCTGCAAGTTTGTGGTCTTGGATTTTCTTAAGCAGACTGAGATGCTTTTTGAAGTCTTGGTGCATCTGCACCCCGTGGTGTGGTGGTGAAGCTACAGAGAACCAGCTCAGAAACCCACTGAGAGTGCAGTGCCACACAAAGGATGGAGGTGAAGGGAAAATGATGAAAACAGTTTAATTGTTTTTGAAATAGAAGATCTTGGACTGCAATGAACATTAAGTGATTGCATTCCTGAAGGGCTGGAACTGTATCTCAATACTAGTTAATTTGGCTGTAAGGATCCAGTGGTAATTTAAATTCTTTCTACAGGATACAAGTCAGACTATCCTCCCTCAACAAACCGTCAAGTTCCACTCACTTGAGAAACGTGGTTGGAATACAGAATTGCAGAGTACATAGTGTGTGTTAGACTTACAATAATTCATGGCAATTAAATGCATTAAAAAACTGAATAAACAGTTGTTTTCCTTGTTAACAATTCTGTCGATTATTTTCTCAATTTAGTTGTTTGGTCTATAAAATGTTAAAAAAATGTTGGTCGATGTTTCCAAAAGCCTAAGATGTCAGCCTCAAATGTCTGGTTTTGTCCACAACTCAAAGATATTTAGTTTACTGTCTCAGAGGAGTAAAGAAACCAGAAAAAAAATGTAGGTAGCTGGAATCGGCAAATGGCCACAAACAGTCCGGAGCTAAATGTGAGATTGTCTCTGTAGGCTACTTGCTCCGTTTCTGGTGGTTGTTAACACAAATATGTGCTGATCAGCTCTCATAACGGACCGGGTGGGTAGCGCACTGCCATGAGTCCATGAGGCAACTGTCTGATTACTCCACATTTTAATTGTGATATTTTGTGATTAAATTCTGAATATGCCACATTCTCTGCCGGGTTAATATAGTATCACAATGTCTTCCTCCAGATGTAGATGTAGCCTACACTGTAAGTCAGTAGTAGGCTATACAGTGGAGTTGCATTCTAAGTGGTTTGGGGTCATTCTGTAAATACTTTTGGGGTACAATTTGGTTTTGGAGAATTCTACAACCAGCAAAACCAAAGGCCAAGCAATTGGCCCATTCCAAACATTTTCAACGGGCACTGTACCAGTAGTGCAAACAATACACATGATGTTTCGGTCCACAATTTGGCCTTCCTGGGGGCCACTGAGCAATATTGTTTCCCTTAATTGAACTACTAAAGTATTTTTCCGGAACATTAAGCTTTTGTGCGGACTTTACCTTTTTTGAGCATATACTTTTTTGTCCTGCAACTACATTGATGTGCACAACATCTTCTCATTCTCCTCTTAGTCTTTGCGACTTAGTTAAGGCGTTTTAGTGGTTCCTGGTAAACAAATTCTCATGCAACATGCAAAGATGTTGGAATTTTTTTATATACTATATAATGCATTCATTTGACCATTATGGATCAAGTTTTCTGGATGGACTTAAGGAGCATTTGCTATTCTTCCTATCAGTAAAAGGAATTAAAAAGCATTTTTGAGGGAGGTTTGGCGCATATTACTTCTAATTGAATTACTCCTCCAATCCCTTTAGGCATCCTCCCATTTGAACATCGGGCAATACTACTTGTGCCACACCGGAGGCCCTCCCTCAGCGGATGGGATGTCGCTTATTCAATAAAGCCTGTATTAAAGACGAGGAACTTGCACACCCCTAATTGTTTTCACCCTGCTTTAATAAAAGATGTTATTAAGGGGATGAACATCTCCATGTTGGCGTCTTCTCTGGAGAGACTTGGCTATGTTTGCATTTCGCCAAGATGGTGGAGATTACATCGGCGGACTCTTTAACTGAAGGCCTAGAGACAATATTCCAATTATGGAAAACACACAGGAGAAAAGGGAGCTGGGACAAAAAAATGACCATTTACAAAGTCCTACATTATTTAGGCCACCTTGTGACTAAATATGAATTCTTATAGGCCATGTGTGAGTGATAGGGCGGTACAGATAGTATAACATTTGTAGGGTTTTCAAAGGTTTGTAGAGAGGCACATTTTGTGTTGCGGACAACCTAAAAGCAATTCTGCTTTAGGTAGCACTATTAACCAAATCAACTTTTAAACCCCCATTCACAGGCTTTAGTAGATCATGAATATACAGCAGTGTGGTCAGAAAGTCAACACAGACCTTAATCCCAATACCAAACCAGTTTTTTTTTTTATGCGTTTGTATGTGTGTGTACGTGGTAGGTTTGGCCTTGGTTGGCAAAGGTCGCGGCATGGCTCACATCAGACCATGGAGTGGCTCCCATCAGAGGATAAAGAAAGGGAAAACAGAGAGAAAGATGAGGAGGGAACCCAGAGAACTTTAGTCGACAGAGGCAGGAATAATAGTTTTTCTGGATGTTTGTTTGAACATGGTACAGAAAAGAAGGGGGTCACTGTGTGATTTAAGGGTGGGGAGTAATACAGTCAAGATGTAGTAGTAGCCCCCCTGCTGATTCAGGTCGTTTTACCTCAGTAGGGCCCCCAGAACTGAAATAGGAGGACACTATTTGTCTATTCACGCATACGGGATTAAGCTAGCCTGTCACAATACATTATCCTGTGAGGTTTGTGTAGCATGTAGTTTAATTGGTTGGGATATATTATTTTATTAAAGGTGCCCTACTTGCATTTTGTGAAAAATGTTAGTACCATATGTAAATGTGGTATGTTGTGAATTTGAAAATGAACTGCCACCTCCTCTGTCAGCTCTAGCCAATGAAAAGAAATAAGCGGAGAAATCAGTTCAATAACACAAGCTGGTCAGTCTGACGTCATGTTGCCTGAGCTCGTTACGATTCATGAGCTCTCCCTGTTGTGCTGGGTAAAGGATGCTGATAGCCAGGCTCTCATTGGCTAGCTGTTAGCCAATCAGAGTCAAGCAGCTTAGCTTGTTGATACTAGAACTGGCACAAATAGAGCTGAGTCTTCCTGCAGGCTTTCTATACTACACTAGAATGGCTTGAAAATGCTTTCCACAGAAATATTAGAGTCCATGGTAGAACATCAGACATTACCAGGGCACCTTTAATGGCAATTCACACAGAGGTCTGTTGTATACTAGGGATTTAGTTTAAATTGCTAATCTAGCATAACAATTGATCTTAAAAAACATAAACCAATCAGGGATGTTTTAGCCATGCTAGCAGCAATGCTCTATAGATGGGAATGTTGGTCTGTCAGTCGGTCCATGAATTTTGACCCCGACTGAAATATCTCTGCATCCATGTATGGATTGTCATTAAATTTTGCACAGACTCCTGACTTTTCCTCTAGGTCCTAGTGAGAATGCAGGGCAGGACATTTTCCCAGTTATCCTACCAAATATTTCAACATCTCAACATGCATTATCACAGTTTTTTGTAGTCATTCATTTATGCCTCCCAAGCAGGGGAGTAGCACAAGCTCCTGGGCCCTATGCATAGGCAGTCCTGATGGGCCTCTGATGGTCCTCAACCTGAGATAAGGCTTTTTTTGGTATAAAAAATGTAGTCAGTCAATCAAACAAGTTATTCTGCCAGTACACTAACTTTACATTTCATGTAAAGTTACATTTCTTTACATTTCTGACATGCATTATGAAATTCAATTAGGAAATGAAAATATCCAGGTAAAATAAAATATATTCCAGACTTTTTAAGGTTCCGCTCTCCCCTTGGGCTCTGGCAGTATTGGTTTTACCCCCAGTCTGATGCCCCTGCTCATAGATATCGGGGTTGTTCTCCCAACAACTCTGAGAGCACCACCAATGTCTCAAAGTACTGCTAATCTGGGTCATTGGCTGCAGAATGTTTAAAAAAAGAAGAAGTTTATTTTGAAAATGTTTAAAACAAAAAGACAAATAAGAATATGTACAGCACATTTCAGTATGATCAAGAAAACCAACAAAACAAAATGTTAACATGTCTTTTGAAATTATATATATTATTTTATACATTTCCAGTGGAATACTGCCAGACCAGCATTTTAACTGTATTTAAGCCAGCTACTAGCTAACAATACCTTCTGTGAAGTGTAATGTTAACGAGCGTCACATGCAGAGATGCTTTTGGTGCCACTGATGTCCGTTTCAGAGCACTAGGGATGCGCAGGCATTTAAGTGGCACCGAAATCTATGTTGCTATTCGTCCCGGTAGTTACCGGCCGTTTAGGAACCCGTGCCATATTGGCAATCTAGTTGTGAGTAAAATATCGAAACAGATAGTAAATTAATTGCCACAACATTTGACACGGACATTTATCTCCTTGATTAGATGTGATGTTTTTATTTTTCCAAAAAATAGATAAATTTGGAAATAATCTCCTAATACGGACAAGTACTATGATTGATAATGTGTCAAAGGGACCTTGTTTTAACTTTCTCATTCCAACCATTTCCAATCAAGTGTATTCTTGTCCCATTTTTCATTCTTCGCTCTAAGGACAGCATACTACTTAAAATGCAGTGTTAATATTGCTATCCAGTGTTACATTTCACCCTCACCACCTGTGTCTCAGATTGATAGGTGATAACAACTGCATCCATAATCACGCCTATTAATCCAAGGCTAGACTGCTGAGACTTTGCGCTTCATTTGTGTACTACCACATTTCCGATTCCATTCAGCATACATTTAGCTCTGTCTGAGCCAACCATGCGTTCACCCTTTTTGCCTGGTGCTCATCTCATGTTTTAATCCCAGGGTGAATGCATTATTTATTAGATGTTAAGGGCTCCAGTGCGAACTTTAAGTGGCAGTGTGTTGTATTTGCTTAATGAATGGGGTTAGAGGAGATCAAAGCTGAAAATATGACAGATGAAGGGGAGGGGTTAGACGAAGAGATTCAGTTTGTCTGACTTAATTTCAGCCGTGCAAGAAGAAATCTTATCTAGTCAGAATTTGAAGAGTTCATGCTTGGTTTCAAACTGTGGAAGAACATTTTTAAAGATCTTAGAACAAATTTCCCAAAGGATTATTACATGAATGATTACAACTTTCATTTGGTAGGCCAAGATGACAAAACATAATACATCAATAAACATGTTTACGTTGATAACAAAATAATTGGATTGGGGTCATATTCTGTTAATAGCAGTTAACTATTGAGTTATTTGTATTGATAAAAAATCATATCAAACCAACAATGATATTTCATACTCTCTCTCACTCTGTGTGTGTGTGTGTGTGTGTATATATATATATGTATGTGTGTGTGTGTGTGTGTGTGTGTGTGTGTGTGTGTGT
>NC_048415.1:11396664-11491068 GCF_013103735.1 Etheostoma cragini | reverse complement strand
ATGTATGTGTGTGTGTGTGTGTGTGTGTGTGTGTGTATATCAAATATTGGTGGCAATTTGTTTTGTAATAGTCCAACTATTTTACATCAGTTTGTTTATTATAAAATGTTTTGCATCCATTGCGGCACCATTTGATGAGGTGAATTAAAGTATCAAATGACCCTCCAACAGTAGCAGAAACCATGACCTTGTTATAACAAACATTCCGTAGCAGAGAGAAGTTTTCCACGGACTGCTGGAAGTCCTTGTCTGCATGGCGCCTATGAAGCTAGATGGCTAGCTAGCCACTCCCCTTTCCTCTCTCCACAGATCATTAGCAGTCATGCTCCTGGCCTTTGAAGTCTGTGAGGTCTGCTGTGTCTGTCATAGCCATGCAAATCCAGGGGACAACCCCAGCCACCTGTTCTCAGAAACATCTGTCCACGGGCTGAGGCTTTACTCAGGCACCGTTCAGCTGCCTCGCTCAACTCTGATCCTCAAAGGGCTGGAGGATGGCATAGAGGCTATTTTTAGGGGCTCGCTTGATATGCTAGTGCAAACCTTATGCTGCCTAATGAACATTCGTTTCAGAGTGAGTGCTTGCTTTGAAGAGAAATGTGTTACTTTGTGAGAAAGCTAGTTGCTGCCCAATTCAACAGACTACAGAGAACTATCATAAGGAAATAGGCATGCCAACTTTTGTATTTTTTACAAGGCCTATCTAACTTTACATTCTGTTTTATCACATAATCCCATTATTCTATTCTGATTAAGTTTCATATGATTTTACACCCCCACATTCCCATTTCATGTATGCCATAATAATTCACTTTATAGGCCAGCACTGCATTTTTTGAAGATGTTATGAGAAATAATGGAGAGTTCCTTGTTCAAAGAGAACAGTTGATGTAAGTTTCATTTTGATGAGATCCTATCATCACATAACTGTTGCATTCTTTTAAAGTCCTTTCTCTGCAAGTTGTAATAATTACTCCGCTTCTTCTTGCCATTAGTACAGCAAGACTGGTGTGTGTTGGTGAGTAGGACGTGATCGGGGCACTCCAAGGGAGGTTCAGCTGCAGAGTGGTGACCTTACATTATAATCATTACAACTTAAAATGTTTTAGTGTTAAAGACTTCCTGAGAAACATTTTCTGTCTCTCTGAGTAGGAGATTTGGCATGGAGCTGTAGGCAATATACCAGTCATCTATAGGGCTGGGACAATTACCACATTACACCAATACCGGCGGTCAGTCAGGTTCCACAACTGCGGCGATGACATCGTCAACGGCATCAACGCATATTATTATTTAATTCTTTTCCTTTTTGCTTGAGGAAGTGTAGTTATCTTATCGACTGTCATCTATCCTACATTAGAGAGTTTATGGAGAGAAAAAAAGTTGCTTGTCACTTCAGCTTTGCACATGAGGATGGACAGTCCATCAGTCCAGCTGATGTGGACGTGGACACATTAACGTTACCGCTGCAGTGTTAACCATCGCACATTAGCCTAGCAGCTAGCGGAGCTTCCTACTGCTTTTAGCTTAATTCCAACAAAACTGCACAGTTGACTCGCAGCATGCATGCACGTTTTGTAGCCTAAACCGAGCAGCTTACATTGGTTATATTAGAGAGAGCAACAAGTTCTGCTCTGTCTGCTCAGCTGCTAAGACCACTTTGCTGCAAAGCGTCTGCCCTCGGGATTGTTAGAACACATATATTTTATTTACTTTATTAACAAGAGCTTTCTGAACTTTCTGTGGAATAGATCAACGGAGAGGAGAGAAAGCAGAGTGGGGGTAAATGACAGCAAAACACAGTAAAGACTCTCACATTGAGCTGAAATGGAAACACACTGAGGTCACCCTGCCATTCTCGCTCTAATTTACGCTACTCTAGTAAGGGGGTTGCGATATACTTCACTACCGCCAGAATTTCTTGCTTTTTAACTGCGGTAAGAAAAAATCCACACCGCCCCAGCACTAGTCATCTACGCCCTCTCATGGGGCTCTTCAGGAAATATTTGATATCTCAGACATCCACTTGGCCTTGAGCATTTCATGGCACCTGGCATTCATGATGAACTCACCACCCAGTAGTCAGGAAGCAGGGCAATGCCCGTCCTTCCAAAACACAGCGGGTTTGCCATTTTCTACCTAGGGACAGATTGTTATGCATGTGTCTTTTTTTTCACGACAGCCGGTTTGTGGTAGGAGACCCCTGAAAATGGACCCAAAGGGTATGTGCCGAGGCATGTGGGAGGAAAGCAGCCTTTTGATTGGCTGCCAACAGGATTGCATGTTTGAAAACAGAATTTTAAAAGGCCGTTGGTTGTTGGTTGTTGGAGGGGTTTGTGGGGGTCCTGGTGATTGTCCACTGGGGCTCAAGTTGAACAAAACCAAACTTGCCAAACAAGTAAAAATAGTGCAATGTTATGATTATTTATGTGTGGCTCTCCAGGGGACTCTGGGACCAAACTGAAAACACACACCTTGCCGAAGCCTGTGGACACACTTGGAGTAAAGTTCGCAGTGTAGAAGAATTTATTGTAACGCCAACATCAGGAATACGTTATTAAACAAAGGCTTTTGTGGTGGAATACAAATACCTCAATGATAAATCCCTACATCTTCCATGCAGTATACTTTCTACGGATTATTGGCACAATTAACAAAGTCAGCCCTCAGGTGGTTGCGTTGCTACTGACCCAGCTACAACAGGACACCAAGCATCTGTCAACAACCTGTATAGAAAAGTCTAATCCTCACGAATAAAATCATTGCTGTCACTTTACATTATACAACATGAAAAACAAAGTTAAACAATACAAGGCAGATTTAATGCAACTCTAGACTCGAGCACAGAGTCAGAGTATTGTTGGACGTGTTGAAACCTTTGCCGGGACTCGGTTACAGTAGCTTGACACTGTATGAGTCTGAATGCAAAGTCTTGGGAAAGTTAGCAGCTGTGTAGCCTCTCCATCTGCAGGGGGATGAGATCAGTGGTGTGTGTAAGTGTAGATTTGCATGAGGGGGAGACCTGCTGATCCAGGTGGTGAATGCTGCCTGGCACTCTGACAGCTGAAGAGAAAGAAAGCATATGCTTTGATTCACACAGAGATATTGTATGGATGCATGCACATGCATAACCTACAGGAAAATGCACATGCAAGATTCCTGTACACTCACACTCAGACGGTGATGTCCCATATTGCTTCCACCGGATGCATGCTGCATTATCCTGCCAACCTTTCATTTGGAAAAGCATTTGGAAAAAAGAAATCCTGCTGGGTGTTGTGCCAAGGTTAATGGCTCAACATTGTACAACTGTTCTGTGATTTGTGCCACGATGAATCAAAGCTCAGGCAACATGTAGTTGAAGTTAGCCTCACATCTCGGGAACAGCAGACTGTTCTGTTGTAAGCCATTTAGAACAACGTGCCTCAGAACATTGTACATTCTCTCGCAGCTGAAATCTGTAACGAAAAACCCCCTCGGCCCAGAGCTGACTGTGCCTCTGGGGCCCATCTGTAAAGAATATGGCTGTAAGTGCAACCAGCTTCATGCCCTGTTGTTGTAAAGTTGTAGCCATTTTAGAATTTCAAACTCCCCTATTTCATTGTTTTATGAAGTAGAGTTTTCTTTCATGTTGACCAATTAAAGTTCTTAGTTGTTGTCATCATATTTTTTCACCCAGTACTCTTAGGTCCCCTTTCTCCAAGGTGAATGTGTGTGAGCTTAGAACACATTATTTGCGTAGCAGTAGTTACTTATTCTCTTGTTATTTTTTTTCTCTGGTAATCATTTCACAATTTCTCAGACTGCCCCCATTGCCACTTAGGGAACTAGATGTAGATGAAAGGTTAAATCATGGAGGATGTGTCACGCTCGACAATGTTTCAACAGCGAAAAAGGCCACAACTAATAGATTTTTATTATTAATTGTGCTCATAAGATTATTAAAGTGGGGTGGCCCTGTATAGCTCACCTTGTAGAGCATGCCCTCCATGTACTAAGGCTGAGTCAGCAGCAGCCAGACCTGTACCGGTCCTGTGCTGCATATAGTGCCCTCTCTCCTCTTTTTTTCTTGTGCATCTTTATACTTTATAATGAAGGCAAACACTCTAAAATACTATCAAATAAAATATATTATTAAAGTAATTTTATTAATTATAAAGAGAATTCATTTTCCGTCGTTAGACCTATTGATTAATTTATTGTTTTGACTCTCTATTACAACAAATAAGTGACCTTCAAGTTGCAGGATCTATAAAAACTAAACCTGGCCTCTGAAAATAAATTGTAATACACAGTCTCATGTTGAAGGGCTGTGTGTGTGTGTGTGTGTGCGTGTGTGTGTGTGTGCGTGTGTGTGTGTGTGTGTGTGTGTGTGTGTGTGTGTGTGTGTGTACGTGGGTGTGTACGTGGGTGTGTACGTGGGTGTGTACGTGGGTGTGGACGTGGGTGTGGACGTGTGTGTGGGTGTACGTGTGTGTGTACAGTGTATATTTTTTACTTGTAAAACTCTGGACCCAAAGTCGTTTCATTTGCGGCTGACCTTCACAGACAAAATTCAAAAGCTTGACGGTAAATTACTCAGTCGTCACCCATTATGTGAAGTTCAATTACGGTCTAGTTAGCAGACTGTGATTTAATGCAGTCCATTCTTCACACATGTATGACCACAAATTCATTGTACTGTTTACGCTACCCTTTCATTTCCAATTAAACACTAAGTCACAGAACGGTGCCTTTCACTTCAAATTATTTTCTGACTTCATTTTTGATCTCGTAATGACTCCACAGAATGACGTTAAGCTCATTAAAACTTGCCTTACAGTACATGATGAATGCACTTTCATTTTCCATGTCCTCCATATTTCCACATTACGCTGTCCAGACCTTTGGTAGTGACTGAACAGTGGGCTGTGATGTTCTCCTGAAGTTTAGGGGTACTTTCCGATTGTAAGGCCTGCGGCTCCCAGGCAACCAATGTGATGAAATCCATCTCAGGCAAGGTCATCTGCTCACTCTTTAGTATAATTGCAGACAAACAAGATTTTTGATTTGAATCCTTACACCATCTAGTTGGTATGCCTTTTTGAAAAGCCGTCACAAGCGTGTTCGGCTGCTGGTAACAGTTAGGGAAACATCAGCATTCTTCCAATCAATCCCTCAAGAAAGGGCAACAGTGATTTGTCTGCGGCCATTTTGCCTGTCAGAGATGTTTAACTTCCTTGCGTATAATGGCTCTTGTACTCTAGGTAAACAGCCATTACTAGCTTGTTTATTTGGAAGGAGGGGCTCATCGTGGATCTGATCCGGTTTTCAAATGACAACCCATACCAAAGAGATGAGGGGGAGAGAGGGAGGAAGAGCAAAGCAGGGAATAGAGAGGAAAACCCAATTTATTTTGAGTAATTGGCTCCACTTGAGCAAACACCCCTTGCTTGCCCAGTGGTCGTCTCTATTCAAGTCTGTGCCAGACAGCAAAAAAAGAAAAAATATCCCGTCCTATGTTCAGCTACACAGATTAAATGAGAATGAACTGGGCATTTTTTGAGTTGGTGTACCTCCTCCACAATAATCCATTTTTATAACTCTGGCACAGCTCTGAGAGTATTCCAGACACTATATGGATTTATATTTCTCAGAAACATTTACACATAGTACTGGTTTGACTGAATTTATTTACAGTTGGTCATAATCTTGACTCTTAAAATCATCTTGATAATTTACTAATACGATCAAATTGACTCCTTTTTAGATTGTCAAAATGATTTAAAATGCCTGTTTCAATAGAGCAGCTTAATGACTTTAGAGAACCCAATCTGGCCGCACATTCACCTTAATTTCCCCTGTAGATAAAGAAAGGAAACACTAAAGCTTCAGAAAAGCAAACCCTAAAGAACTGAATCAAAATCAGATAACGCCAGCCCAGCACTTTAAGCGTTGAAGTGGAAAAACACACCCATTTTGAGGCCGTCACATTGTCAAATGACACGCTAACTGGCAGGGAAAGTCCGTCTCTTTCATTCAACCATATACAGCTTTTTATAGTCCAAGTGGCCCCAGGCGGTTTGACGACCCCATGGTGTCCCCCCAGCCCCCCATTAGGACTGTCCTCTACAGGAAGGAGGAAGCCCCCTGAAATAATATGCCTCGCCTATTGATAAGTGAGACATCTCTGGGCCTCCTGACAAATTGCACAGGGCCAGTGTCAGGAGAAGCCTGTGGGGCAACGTGGAGGTGAGGCAGGGGTTGATCCCCTGAAGGGGTGTTGCTGCTGGGTCGCTCTGCTAAGTCAGATGTCACTGTAAACATGTAGGGATGTGAATGCATCATGTTTGTGTATGTACAGACGTGTGAGCCAGCGTCAAGTTTATTTTTTCTGTTTGTGTGTCAGGGTGTACACTACATTGCACTGGGAGGACTGGTTTCTGTTATGGTTCTGGTATTGGACAGCCTTGTGGTTTTTCTTTCCTGAGGCCACCTCAGATGTTACACACACCATGTGTGACTAACACTGCTTTCTCTCCTCTAAATGGAACACACGTAGCTTGTTAACCTGCATTTACTGGCTAGAGCAATGCATGCACGCATGCACACAGAAACAGGATACAAACGTTAAAAAAAATCTGGTCCACAACTACAAAAGCATGCACACACGCTGAAGCACAGGATAATCACACACACACACACACACACACACACACACACACACACACACACACACACACACACACACACACACAAACACACAAACACACCCATCTGTCCGTCTGCATCACAGATAGTATTTATGACAAAAAAATTCCTCCACTTTTTGTAACCAGTCTGCTCATCATTATCGCCCTGTCCTTCCATTAGTGTTGCAATAAATGAGAAAAGGAAAATGCATTTTCTGTGGCTGCAAAAAAATAGTTCCTGGGGTCAAGTGGCAATCCCCCAGCCATATTTAACAGCCAAACCTCAAATGAAGACAAACGCTTGGCCCTAATTGTTGCTGGAAATGCTCATTGAGTGGCTTGTCCTGTAGCTGCTAATCACAATTCAGCAAACCAGCTGCTCACTGGACTCTGTTACTGAACCAATGTGTGTGTCTTTGTGTGTACACACATTGGCCCTCATTTATGAAACGTGCGTACAACCTAAAACGGGCGTAGGATGGGCGTACGCCGATTTCTACACAATGCTTGGCATTTATCAATTTGAACACGAGCGGAGGCTGCGGAATAAATTGCAGGTCTGGTCTGAACTTGTGTTCGCAAGTTTTCGAGTCAGTGTGGACTTGTGGTGCAACATGTAACAGGAGAAGGAGAAGTCATCAGTTGATCACTTAGAAGACCAAGCAACAGTGCGCACGCAGCCTACACACATGAGGCTGTAAGGTGGAAAAGGGTGGGGGGGGGTAGGGTTGAGTATAACCCTACTTATACACACCAGAAAAAGACATCGTTTAAGCCTGTGGGGTTCTGCACAACATTGGAAGAAACCGGGATGCCATAAATGTAGTCCCCCATTTTTATCTTCTATGTAGAGGCACTCCCCCACAAATTCACTGCGGTAGTCAACAATGATTTATTTCCAAATGGCGCTATTTATGTCACCTTTATTAAAAAAAAAATATTATATATATATATATATATATATATATATATATATATAAAAAAAATATATATATATATATATATATATATTTTTTTTTAATAATCTTTAAAAAAATACTTCAACATCCTGGGATTTGCTTTCTGGCAGAGCAATATGTGGAAAGATAGACATGACTCTCATATGTTAGCTTAGCATATTGCATGGTTTAAAGCCTCCACATTACACTAGTGTATTTTGAATATTGGATTGTGATTGGCATCAAAGTAGTTGTGATGTCACAAATCATGTTGTAGGTACACACCTTCAAACTTCCCCCTTCCTCAGCAGATGAATGTCAAAACAGCCTTCTAGTGTCAAACTCTCCACATGCATCACTCTGCAAAGTGAAGGACGAACAATCAAGTGAAGTTATAACAAGCAAAACTAATTTTTGAGTGGAGGGGGACTTAAGGATCAAGTGGAAGTCTTGCTTTTTAGCATCAACATAAAACGTAGCTTGCGTCAACAGACGTTTTACGGCCAACACAGACATGATAAACCTACAACATTAGACTTTCATCTGCGGCCTCACAGAAAGCTCTTCACTACTCCGCAAAGCCACATAAACATCGGTCAAACGAGATGTCTGCTACAGCACAGAATCCCATGCAGCTATAAATCTTCTTTATTTTGTCCTCGTTGTCAATCAAAGCCACATCCTAAGTGGGGACTCATAACAGCATGAATCCCTCCGCAATTTATACCGCCCTGTACTTCTATTTCACAGGTTTTACTCTTCTCACTTGGTGTGTTACTGTAATGTTAATAGGCCCACTGCAACGTTGGCCACAGCGCTCTGGAAATACACTGCTCTTCACGGAAAGCATGCGAACAACCAGAACCTCAGGATTTTTCTTGGATGTGAAAACAACTGTCACATCCCCCCCCTACAGTTAAAAGTAGGTTTTGTAAACAGACAAAAAAAAAACTTTGACGGGTTCTACTGCAAGCACATCTCATCAGAGGTCTTATTGAAACAGGTAAAAATATCAGCATGAGGGTTTTGCCCCACATTTCCACAGGCCAAAGAGGAAGAGGAATGCAAAGATGGAGATGGACTTGTAGCCCACGCTCTGTATGGTGGGGTTTAACCTGTTTATAGCTGTTGGATTCTTTCCAACACATCATTTCTTGATTTCCATGGTTCAGCTTTGTTTGTGTGTGTCACTTTTGAGTGCTTACATGAACCGTTGTGGTCAACCATTTTCACTTGGTGCACACACACTGCAGTTCTACAGAGTTTTTATCCTAACACGGAACTTGCAGGTTTCAACAAAAACACAAATCGCTTCAAAATAAATAAGAATTCAAAGGATATTGATGCAGATTAGATTGGTGTTGGCCGCAGGATCATCAAATAAAATAACTACATATTTGTTTGGAATGGTTTCATAATTGCTAATTGAAATTCCAACACTTTCTGTAGTTTCCACTCTCCCTTTTCGGAATTTGTGGTCAATCCATTGGTCATTACCTTACATGTGTCGGAGGATATGATTGATAGTGTTTGGCCCTGCTGGGCTGTAAAAATCCTTAGTCCAGTGATATCACTGCATTCTGGGTCCTGGGCTCCAAGTGTGAATGTTGCCACAGGCCCAGTGCCAGAATGCTGTCTTCTCCTCAGGACACCCTTGTCTCTTTCCTCAACTGGCCTCAGGGGCTGAAGTGTGCCGTTTCTTTTGGCAAACTAGATGAACCTGCGGCCATCAAGCGGAGACAACTGCCGTCAATGAAGCGCAGTGGGGAATCCTCAGTGAATCTTGAAGGGTGCCCCAGGTTCAGATAAACAGGTGCAACAATGTTGCATAATTGCTTAAGCATGTTTCAAAGTTGCGCTAGTTAATAATCTTATATAAACAATGGACTAAATGGCTATGTATGTTGTGAAAGTGATTTTTCATGTGACAAACTCACAAATAATTATCATCCATAATGTATTGTCTTACTGTTTTGGTCATTGTGTTGTTTTCAGTCTGTAGATGTTTTCAGCGACAAAGCAGACAAACCCAATCAGTGTTTTCCACAGAATTAGATTCTGTTTGCGGTGGAAGCTGAGAATTGTTCTGAGGAGTTTATAATAACAGGGTTTTCCCTGGCTCAGAATTAGCCTTAGAGCGGGACACATATGAAATGACTGGTCTTTGGGTCCTCCCACAGGAAATTTTGAGCGTCAAAAACTTAATTTCCCACACATTTTTGGTGAAAACATTTTAATGTATATCAGGGATATAGATGTAACGAAATGTAGAAATGGTAGAAACGGTAGAAATGTTGAGTGTAACAATAACCCTTTTCATTTAAAACATCCTTATCACGGTGGAAACTTTATCTTTAATCTATCCCAACTTCAACCGAGGCTCCTGAAGTTGCCTCGAAGGCGCACTACAACGTGTGTTTCATTTCTTGTTGGAATCGTGTCGGAAGGAGGAGATGACAGCACTCAGGACATTTATCAGTTTTGTAAAAAAGCGCATAGTTACGACAGTAACACTTGCTCTCTCTACTGAGATGATCTCTACTGAGCTCTCTCTACGGAGGATTGACAAATCTGTAACGAGTCATTGCTTTGATCTCCTGCCAAGCACTTGCACTCAGACAGAAGATGGGGACAGTAGCAATGTAGCAGCTGGAAAACAGACGTTTTTATTTTCCGTTCAGACTTGAAGTTATGTAGCTACGTAGCCCAGAACGTAAGTAAAAACTATTCTGTGGCTTGCTGAACTTTCATAGATTTAACTGCCTCATTATCTGTTTAAACGTTAACTATGTTTATTGATATTTCAATAAATGTTCTGCTACGACGTGGATACATTTAGGCCTTGTTACGACATGTCATTTATTTGGAGAAAGAGAGATATTATTGCCTTAATAATATTGCTCTTGCTGTGTTTCTTGTTGCATATACGTAGCTGATAGATATCCAGATTGTTTAATATTACTTGTGCAGCTACTAGTTGATATTCAGGTTGTGATAGTTGTGATAATAATTCTGAAAACCGTGATAAATTTGGTCACTATAACCATGAGGTTAAATTTTCATACTGTTACTTCCCTCGTCAAGGAAAATAATATGGTTATGTCCTGTTAGTATGAATATGGCTTAACCGTATCTTTTCTGGATCTCCGCCGTGCGGCCTTGAGGATTAATAAATACATTTGGGAACTTGCATGCGGTTTAATATTTTCAAATCAAATGATTTCACCTACCAATCATATAAGAGGATCGCAACTCTCAACTCAACTAACGCAGAGCTTAAAGTACTAAGGCCTGGTGTCGGATTTCTGGACTATGGCTATTTGAGAAAAATAAATAAATAAAATAGTCCACGTTGGATTTTTGATGCGCTGGGTTTATCCAATCATCAAACGTCCACCTACCAATAAAACAAGTTCTAACAAAACAGATGCAAAGTAGGGCGGGTCCTTGCCGAAAAGCAAGGGTGTGTGTGTGAGTATGTGTGTGGTCTCAGTGGTAAAAAATAAAATACGTAGAGTATTGACTGTGGTTTAGAGGGAGGCTGGCTGCTGAAAATCAGACCTTTAGGCGCTTGTGAGATTTCTTTGGCGCTGGCCGAAACCTCTTAAGGGGCGGCAAAACTTTCTCTTTGCAGTAAAAACTCTGAATAAATACTGTAATAAATTACCGTACCTAGGAAAATGTATATACATGCATACACTCATGGGAAAAGTTACATACTGGGAATCATTTTAATAATTTTTCAAAAATTGAATTGTGAGCCTAAGAGAGAGTGTGTGTGTGTGTGTGTGTGTGTGTGTGTGTGTGTGTGTGTGTGTGTGTGTGGTATTGGATGTACAGTGTATTCTAGTTGTTTAATTTACATGTGCCATAAAGGACAAAAAGGAATGTGGACTCTAATTCGGTTTCTGCTATCACACAAACCATCGTAGCCGTGTACTCAAGGACTTTTGACTTAACTGTAATCTGAAACTTAAAAGACTTGCAGCATTCTTAGATTTGTATCAATACTGTAAGCTTGTTTCTTCACCCAACTGCCAACTTCTTACTCATACTCAAGGAAATCATTGAAATCTAAACCTTCCATTGTAAGTTTAAACCCCCAAATTTACCAGTCATACTTGCCCAGTGTTATTATGTATGTGAGAAAACCGACAGGCACCGAGGCTCCTCTGTGGACCCGGGGGTTTGGTGGTGGTCAGGTCCCCTTTACTCTCATCGCTCTTGCCTCAAGCTTTCTTCAGGAGCTGTCTCTGAATACTTCCTGACATCGGATCAAAGCGGGATACACCAAACCTCCCTCTCTCTCTCTCAGAGCCTTGGTAAGCTTGTTTTTGGAGACCCACCCCCCTAACCCTAACCCTAACTCCCCCCCGGCAGTGATCTAATCAGGCTAAAGCTGACTCTGGGGTGGAACGGTGGGTTTCACCGCCAACACTTACATTGTTCAGTTCCCTGATGAAAACTGCAACTCAACACTGGCTGTGACACACTGTGAGAGAGGACATGGGATGTCTGCACCCTGCGGTGATCTCTTTGAGGAAGAATATAAAAGTGCGTGTGTCTGAGTGCATATTTGCACTGTGTGTGTGGAGGCAGCAGCAGTGAGGGAAGGACTTTTAGAAATATACATAACTAAACATCCTCATGTATACTGAGAAATAAGCAAGATTCAAATACAGAACCATCAAAGAGTGGTTCCAGGATGTCAGAGGGGGTGAAAGGAAAGAGGGAGGAGGAGGAGGGTCTGGAGGGGTTTCTGAAAGCCTCCCTGGTTGCACACAGCAAGAGCTTGACCTGAAAAGAAGGAGATTGCCTTTCCAGGATGAAAGAGTGGCAACGCTATAAGTCAACTGAGTTCTCAAGTATTCACGCACTGCCCTAAGTCTAAAAAATGAGTCGGCATGATGTTTGCAGCAACATTCAAAGCAGGAGGGAGAGAGAGGTGGGCTGTCTCCCATCTTGTGTTTTAATTAAAAAGCTGGGTGAGCACTATTTTGGTCTTGTTATGGCCGTGTATTCCTGCAGGCCACAGTTAGGTGCAGATGTTGAGGGAGCGTGTTTTTGAGGGAATTTCAGTTTTTCTTTTACCCTAAAGCTTCTATGTTAGCCTGCCTAGCCCTTCTCTTTGCTCTTTTCTGCTTGTCTCAATGCCTCAGTGCATTACCCGGAGTGCACTGCGTCCATCTCGAGCACACACTGAAAACAAAGAGAAACGGCAGACAAACAATATCAACTTTAATTTTGTGTTTCAAAAGCAACAGGCAGGAGAGTGAAGGGTTCCTGGAATGTACCTTTCTGTTTTGATATCTCCCAATAAAACGGTAATGATATGCTCCCTCCATCTGGATCCAGTTGCCACGCTGCGTCAGAGGTAGACATGTCAGTTACTATTATTTTTCCTCTGTGATGTTAAGGTCTGGTCGCGGATAAAAGAAGATCACTTGACACACCTTACGTGCTCTTCTGTAATTATGAAGTCACTTGTTGAAGGTCACTTAATATGGCTTCACAGGGCAATAGGCTGGGCAAATGTTACACAAAAAAACCTTTTTGGGGTTTTGGTGGTGGTAATAACTGAAGTACAAGAGAAAGTATACTTTGCATTTTGAATAGTTTTATTTCCCAAAGAGAGAGAGAGTGCGTGTGTGTATGTGTGTCTGTGTGTGTGTGTGACTGACTGTGTGACTGTGTGTGTGAACGTGAACTTTGCCAGAGCTTTATGCATGCTAGAGGTCGTGACTGTGTGTTTGCAATTTGTGAGGGAGGAAACACAAAGATCCCTGGTACAGGTCTTTCACTGACCAACAAAGCTGGTAAACGCTGCGTCTAAAGTGTTTAGGGTACAACTACCTCAGGCGCAACATATATATGATAAAAGTGTTAGGGGTAAGGATAACCAAATTTTAAACTGTCATGATCACACACTCTTTGGGGAATTTAATCTGCTCCCTGCAGATCGCCGTTTTAGACTTTCTATGTTAAGAACTAGACGTCGCAGGGATTCTTTTATTACTGTGGCTATTAGGAACCTGAATTCACTTGAGTGACATCTTATGAAATTTTATATAGTAGATGTTTATTTATGAATTTATTCCTGTCATTGTTCATTATTACATACTGACCAGTGTACTGTCCGATTGGATCCTGTCATTGGCTTCGCAGAAAGGAGTGTTGTTTTTATAATGCTGGTGGCATCTGGTGGGGTTTGTGTATGTTTGTAGTTTTTAGATCTTGCTGCGCACTAAATTTCTCTAAATTACAATATTGGTGTGAGTTGTCATTCAAGAATATACAGCCAATACAGCTATAGTGTGTAGTTTCTGTCACCCCCATGAGGAATTCTAAGTAATGACAACAGAACTGTTTGCACGTCCACATGATACAAGCCTTCCGTGACTGCGGCCCCCGTCACGCAGTTGCTAGTTGGCAAGGAAGGCACGGAGGATTTTAAAAACATGATGGACTCATTTGGCAATGGCAAAAGTTAGACACTAAAGCTTTAAGGAGGGTGACAATAAATTACTATGACATTAAAAAAAAACGACTATGTGCATTCATGAGTTGATAAAGTCTGCCTCATTTTAATAATTTTACTTTTGTCAAAGTTCATCTTTGCCTAAGAAGACACACTCAGAAGGAGAGGCCTATTCCAGTGACAAGGCTGTCTGCCAGCCTGCTAACTCTATGATTGTTTCCAGATAAGTGTAGTTGCCCTCTGGACAGCGCACCTCTCAGTTCTAGAATAATGGCCAATTACCAGGAGGCTGTTTGCTGAAAGGATGCAGCCAGGAACTACATCTGCCTTCAAACAGCCCTCAGACCCAAACATGTGCTCTGGAACAAACTACCTTCGGAGATGAAATGCATTCAAAAGAACCAAAACTGCCTTCAGAGCCTCATGTGACTGTTGAGAAATGCCTGAGCCATGACTGACATGAGAACCGGGATATTTTTACCAGATAATGTTTACAAGAATGGAATGAAGAAACGGTTGATGAAAACTTGTGAACACAAATGACATATGGTGTGTATATAATTCAATGCTCTCCGTTTTTATCTTTGTCTCGGTTTATTTCAGAGGTCTGAAATCAAACGTGGCATTTGACTGGGAAACCCAACAATGTGGCTCCACAAACAAAGCGAAAAACTTGACGTCGCAGCTAAAAATGGCAGATTGAAGAGGCAACAATAAAAATGTGCACTTGATATTTTTTTTTTTTTATCTGACGTCCTACATCTTTTCACTTGCGACAGTCATGTGAAAACCGATGTGACGTTTACAGACATCGCCTGCACCTGCAGTCTTTTAAAGAGGCTTCTGTAAAGCCAAAAATAAATAATTTAAGTAAACCAACAGGGGTTCCAACAAGCTTCTTTTATCACTGTGTCAGCACAACATTTACCCAACACTGACCTGCTGCTTCTACAACCACCCTGAAAGCTCAAGACAGTGTCAGGACCCAAAAAATACTAGAGCAAGACATCTGAAGGGGGAAAAAACATCCTCCTGCAGCCATTTACTCTGGTTGAAGTGGTCACTGTTTGAACACCAAGTGTCTACCAGATGTTTTCCTGAACCTCTGATATACAGTATTCACTGGTTTTCTGGAAGCGATCAAAAAACAGCATATGAAAAGCTTAAGTGAAGAATAATCTGAAATGTACTGAAAGTGACAAGGTATTGTAAAAGTTGCTGAAAAATAAACTAAAGTTGCAGCGGCCCAAACTGGTCCGTCACAGCTCAACTCAAGCCTACTCTGATGGTGTTGCCGGCGACTCAGCTTGTCAAGTTGCCAGAGGCTGGTTTTAGAACATAAGAGACGTCACCTGTTTAAATAACCAATAGCAAATTCAGCTTCAAACTAAATGAATAAAATTATCTATAATCCATTTTATTTGTACTTTACAAACTGTCAACTGGTCGAATTGGCAGAGCGGAGCGTTTGGTCAAGCGAGCTGGAGAAGGACCGAAGAGAGGGACCGGGCCGAGCGCCATCGAAACAAAGCAGTTATTCACATAAATAAAATGTTTTCACTGATTCCTCACTAGAGATGCAACTGTAGCAAGCATGTCACTATCACAAACGTAATCCACATTCATATTTAGACACAAGAAGATATAGCCAAGTACAAAAAAAAGCATAAACGTTGGAAGTTACAACAAAAGTACAGAGTTGTTTCTACGGAGATGAATCACTGTCTCATCTTGGGGCATTGGTGTAAACTGGCAGGTTTCAGAACGTTGCAGACCAGCGCTTTGCATGAAGTTTCAACTTGTCTCATCGCAAATCTTGGGTCTGAACTTGGCTTTAGAAAACTTGTTGGAACTTACGTGATGCTTTACAATTCAAAAATCAGCACAATTAATAAAATCATTGCAGAACTTTTAAATACAACTGTAAATACAATATCTTTTAAACTTTATCATCTAAAATTCACAATAGCAGTTAGATAAAGCGTGGTAACAATAATGCAGTTTTAAATACAATTCACAGTATCAGACAAAAACAACAAGCTCATTGACATCCAACATTTTATCAACCGGTGTGTTATGAAGATGACTTGGAATGCTGTGTATCATGTGTTAGCTCGACCCCATGCTGTCACCACAGCTGCTTCCTCTTACGGCTGACAAAGAACAGGTGGGGACATGATCGGCTGTTGGCCAGATATTAAACTATTAATCTTATTCCCTTAAATACATGGCATTTATACTACTTAATGTATCATGTAGACATGGCATAATGATTTAGGCTTATTAAAATCAAATAATTCATTTCCACCAGCTTGTGTGAGCTCTCCATGGTTTCTGTTGCTTTAAGAAAAAAGTACATTAAAGGTGCTCTAAGTGACGTTGGGTGATGGCACTTCTTGTTGACGTTCAAAGTATTTTCAAACAAAACGAGACTAGCTCACCCCTCCCTCATCCCGTCCCTTCTCCCTCCCTTCCGTGCTTCCGCACGCTAACCCCCCCAACCCCCACAACCACATCCTTCTTGTTGGTTATTGGCTGGAGCATTGTTTATGTTTTGTGGTGCAAGTTGGCACAGTTTGTTTTTGTTGGCTGTCTACACACACCATTTTTTTACAGTGTGTTCAGGGGACAGGCAGCCAGCAGATAGTGAGGAGATGGCTACAACGTTTTTGTCACATACAGCAAGTATGTGGAAAAAAACCATACATACAGCAAGTATGTGACAAACAATGTTGTGGCCTAAAAAACGCATGACATCATTTAGAGCACCTTTAAATAGCTATACCAGAGACTCTTGCTAATAAAGTCATGTGCATATTTTGTGACCATTTCTTCAGGAAATCTGAAATGATAGTTTATCCATAATAATGATGTGTTTGACTTCCCAAGGGATAGACATTTATTTTTTCTGTTGTTTAACACCCCAAAATAAAGCAGCTTTCTCTCAAATACAATCATATAATTGTGGTAAGAGTTTGATCTCATTGCCACAAGCACTTTAAAAATCTGTCATGTTAAACCAGGACATCCATCTGGATGCTGTGGCAAGCCTCAACAATTTCCTCCATAATTTTGATGGAACTTTTCCACGTTTATATTATCTACAATTTTCTTCTGCTACAGCACCGCTTGAGTGCTCCTTTTTTTTCCACAAATTTGGTCAAATTAGCAGTCTCCTTTAATCTCTTGATTAGGTGCTGTTGTGATAGTGGGTATCCGTGGAGGATAAAGATTGATTGACTCGTCTGATGCAGTTGTGAGAATCCAAACAGTCCCGTTTCCACCGGTGATGTCACAGCGTTGAAACCAGGTGCAGAGGCCACTGAGTGCATCAGGGAGGCCCACTGTAATTCAACGCACACTTTACAGCAAGTCAACATGGCTCAATATGATCCAGTAGAGTTTCTTAACAGCGTTAAGTTAAATTCCTTGATCACATGTTTCGAATTCAGACGGTTTCCATTTCAATCATCTAATTGTGCCGGCACCTTTTTTTATTGAGGATTTTGCTTCCTTTGTTTATGAAAATAATGGGACTTCAAGTGTTCAACTTTTGAAATTGGGCCTGGGGGCAAAGTTAAACCTCCACCTTTGCATGCACGTGTTGCTGTGGTCCTTTGATGATTTTCCACAGCTATTGCAGCATCCCTACAGGAAGTCAGAAAATAGAAACATCAGGTACTATAATACAGGCAGCATCCTGTTTTTCTGCCTCCATCGTGCTTAGATCCTGTTTCAGGTTGCTGCTTTTGATTCAGATGAACCTACAAAGAATCCTATAATCCCCTAAATTTACATCCAGGAGTCATCACTAGGCATGATCCCTCACTGGTTTCTCACCAACCAACACCGCTAATAATGAACCCCAATTGCTCCCAATGGTTAGGCCAGTGCCTTGCATATAGCTCGCTGCCATCAGGGTTTGAGTAAGTGTGTAAATAGGGGGCAAATAATTAAGTGCTTTGCAAAAACTTGTGCTATAAATGCAGTTGATTATCCAGGAGGCCTCTGTGCTCTAATGGTGGAGAGAATTATTAACAGAACCAGTAACTTCTTCCACCTTCAAACTAAACTAAATATTTGTCAAGTGGCAGAAGCAGGATAATCCACTCTATTATGACAAATAACCAGAGTAAAATAACATGTACACAGATTAATTATTAGTAGCAGCAGCATTACTGTTGATAGTATTTGTACATGTGTGCATTTATCTAAGCACCAGATTCTGATTATATGATTCTGATTCTGATGAAGCAGAAGGGAGGTCTGAAGTGGAGACGGGGGATGTATAACCAGACTGCTACCATGCTGTCTACTAAAAACTCCAAGTACATAATATAACAATATAGTCGGCAGTCTGGTCTTTAACTGGCATACATGCCGTATAATGCCTGCATCCCCATTGCCATCTCTGCTCATGTTGTCTGGGGAAATGTTTACCTGCGCCACAGTGATGTTATGTCTGGACTCTATAGGGCTTTTCAGTGCGGAATTAAAGATACAGGAGCTCTGGCTCTCAAGGCAACAGTGTGTAACTGTATACTCCCCCCACTGCCTGGGTTCTATCAATCAAACCTCACACTGGGCGACGCTATGATGGGATAAATGATTCCAAATCTGACTAAAGCTGTTGCTTTGACACTGGGGTATAAATCTAGGCCTTTAATTCAATAATGTGAGCTCAAAGGGGTGAGGCACCTGGACTGCGATTGGTCAGGGGGGAGGAAATCACAGAGGGGAGTCCTGGGTACTGTTTTCTCTTTAGCTTGGTCGCCATTCTTTTGCTGTAATTTTACCCGCTTACTCTCTGTTATAAACACGGTTTCAATTTTTTTAATCACTTCCCATTCTACCTGAGCATCTCTCTTTACTCCTTCCTGTTAATCTGTCCACTGCTAAAGATTCAAAGGGTTATGTCTCTGTTTTACAGAAGTCTGATTCATCCGCTCTTTAATGTGTACTGTTGCTGGGAAGGCAGGGATAAAACAGGAGTGATGGGGGGAGCCAAGGCTTTTATTCAATGTAACTACCATAATACTTCTCACAATCTCAGATCTGGTGTCTCCTTGGTTGATTTCAATTCGGTGGCAAGTAATCACCATTCCTGAGGAGTTTCCACTTTATGTCCCCCTGTCCTCTTCTCATCAGCCAGCAGCAGCAGGTACTCTCATGAAACTACTACTAAAAAGCACTGGCTGATCCAGTTCTTTCTGATTGCAGGGAAAACCTGCTGATTGAGACGAAACAGAACATGTTTTTAATTCTTCATATATACTTCCTTATGTTTTGAAGGTTGGACAGTATTGAACTTAAGTGTAAAGGATCTTTTTAGAAGGCTAAACTTGGAGTGCACAACTTTACAATTGGAGGTCACAGGAGAGGGGGTCTGCTTGTGGTACTCCGACAGTAGTAATCAATGCTTAGGGATGGAAATAACTGCTCCCATATGGCAGGGGTTTGTATTGGAGTGAGGCAGACATGCAGCTCACATATGACAGTTGTGTGGAGCATTTCTGTAATAGAAACACATGTAGCTTCCCTCTGATGGTCAGGTGTGGGGCAGCACTCCCTTTTATTTCGAGATGTTTTACATGAAAAGCCTTACTTTCAAGGGATGTCTCATCTTTTTGGTATCCTTGGAATTTGTTCGGTGCTTGCCACATGTTCCTACAAATGGAGAACTTTGACAAAACACAGCACTCGATCTTGGTGAATCCAATGCATTTTTCTCCCCTAAAAAAAACATTTTCAATAACTGCAACATTTTTAGTGTCTGTGAGATTGCACAAGGTTGGAGTCAGTGGTTTGTGAGCTACATTGCCTGCCTTATGTATGCTTTGGTTTAACTTTACAGAAAAGAAGCATATTGAAAAACCTCACAACTTAAGTTTTTTTTGTTGTTCTTTGAGATCAAACCAGCCATTTGCAAAACTGGTGAGTGATGAAAATTCTCCTCTGATCAATAGTCACTTGCTCATTACTTAGCAAGACTCTCAATCTTAGACCCTTTTATCACGCCTTAGGAAGTTAACTGGCCATCACAGCTCATACTGGCCAGTGTGAGCATATGCATTTCCTCATGTGGATCAGACACACTGGTGGGTGGTTAAGTGAGACCTAATGGATCATTGCTCTCTCAGCTGTTGTCCTTTTTGTTTTATTTGGAAATCCGGAAAGGATGACCTCATCTCCCTTAACTTCTGTTAGTTCCTCAGGCTGTGCGGAACCCCTCTATCCTCTCATTTGTTTGCCCATATACAGAGGTCCGACAGTGTGCAAGCATTCTGTTGCCTACAGAGTGACCCTGGACTAGTGGCCAATTAACATGTCTCACAACACTGCTATTTTCACTGAAGGAAATGATCACAGAGGATGCTAAACGGAACCAACCCACCATAACAATGGATGCGGGCACTACACATTTTAACACCGACAACAGACTCTGACAGTTGTGTTATTGGGTAAATATGTCCAAAACCTATCATCTTTATCCACCTGAATATTATTGCTATCCTGTTTCAAAATTGTTTTATCGCCCAGGCCTAATTGACCATATAGGTAAAACTATAGTTTCCTGTGGAGAGAACTGTGAAGCTAATATTGGAGAGGATAATGCAGGGCTGTATTTGTGCATTGAGGCCGAAGTATAGGAGTCAGTCAGTAAATAAGAAGACTTAACTACCCTAAAGACATTTCTCTGTTTGGTAGCAACTGTGCATCACACGCACTGCATGCATCACGCCCACTCATGAAAAGCCACCATTGCGTTGTGGGGCCTGAGTAAAATGACCCAAGTGGCACGCAGTGGTTAACCCAGATGGCTTTTTTGAAGTAAAGTAAAGAAGTGTAGAGGATTTAATCCCCTAGAGGCAAAAGTAAATGCCCAGGCCTCAATTATGGATTCGTGAAATCTCCATGACATCCAGTATTGTCCACAAACATTGTAGATGGTAACCAAGTCATACAAAGCTGCTCAAGGCTAAATCATGCAATTCCTTATGACAACAAAATGAAATACACAGTAGCCAGTTTTGTCACGTTTTTATAGTGTATAGTTTAAGGAAAAGGGGCATCAGGAATGTCTATTAAATTACTCCACAGGACTAAACAATAAAGCATTCAGTTAACCTTGTGGTTTTCTACTAAAAGTCAAAGATTAGGTTTCTTCAAAGTAGGTCAAAGAGTGAAACTTGAACTCAGGTTCACTATATGAGCCTTAGCTTTACTCCTAAAATCTAAAAGCAATCCTTCCAGGATGGTGCCTCCGCAAGGGCTTGACAAACTCAGTGAGGGTTTAAATACGACCAGTGTTACTTACCAGAGCAATGGTTGGACATCTAAATGAAGACTTTAAAAAAAAACAAAAGGCTAGGTATCATCCTTTAGAGCAGGATACACATTTCACAATTGGTGTTAGGGAATCACAGGACAGAAACCAGTTAAAAGGTGGTGGTCCAGAATACATTATGTGGCCCATTTGTGGCTCAGCCAAGGTATCTGGTGTCTCATGCATTCATGACGATCTGTGTGTGGTTATTTATGGAAGCTTTCTTGCAATAGACGGAAACAAAGAATTTGTTTCAAAGGGTTTCTCCCTGGTGGACTTGTCTTTCTGAGTTTCTTTGAGAGAATATGCAGGTACAAGAAGACTGATGATAGAATACTATGCATACTAGAGATTAGCTAACCTCTTTGATGACCACAAAGGAAAAAAACAAACCTCGAGAGTAGAGTATAAGGAGTACAGAAAGATATGCAAAGATGACTGAGAATCTAGGTTAGTTTTGGTTGTTAATAGGTTAGTGAGCCAACCTTCAAGAGAAGAATCCAAACCATATTTGAAGGACTGTGTGTTAAGTGTGCATAGCATCAGGGAGGCTGACTTTTACATACTATAAAAAAACAGCATATCGATCTTTATGATTTAACCTTCTCATTTTCCTAACATATACTGTATGATCAGATTATGACTCTAAAACACTGTCATAACTACTTTACTCAAATAACTACTTTACTTAAATTAATGCTTGTATTACAGGATTCTTGTAGTGTACCGGAATTTTAAAGTTCAAAGGTTTAGCAGCCATTAGCAAGCTGTCAAAGTGTCCTTGAGGAAGATGCTCCACTCCTACTTCTTCACTCTTGAGCTTAACTATCACAGTGGAAGTTACAGCAGGAAAACCAGAAGCTCTAGCATATAACTGATGTTGAAGTTTTTATTTGGTTTGGGCCTCGTTCAGCCCCCTAAAGAGACTTAGGGGTCCGACTAATCCCTGGCACACATTCCCTCCGAAACACTCATCCCCCCCCCCCCCCCCCCCCCCCCCCCCCCCCCCCCCCCCCCCCCCCCCCCCCCCCCCCCCCCCCCCCCCCCCCCCCCCCCCCCCCCCCCCACACACACACACACACACACACACACACACACACACCACCCAACAGCACATTCAGCCCTTCTGTGGTCTTCACTGAAGCACACATTAACGGAGGAGAGATTTATCCACCCACCTAAAAAACAAAAAAGACACGCAAGGAATCGATTAGCTCCTTCCCTCTGACGGGGCTCTGTGTACACGTATTCATATTTCCACACCATACCACCTTAGGCCTTTTTATCCTTGGCTGCCCTCAAACTCTGAAAAAGAACTTGATCCAAGCCAGTCTCTGGACAGGCTCAGTTTTGATGGAAACCAGGACCCTGTAGCATGGGGTAAAATTTAGCACGTTGGCCATTGGGGGACCAGAATCTGTAAACATGTTTTGAGACACTGCACCCCTGAGAGGGGAACTTAACTTGGGTTTCTCTGCAAGAACTCAATATCTACTCAGGGAACTCTGATAACTGCCTCAGGACTACATTTTGAGATTTTATTGCGCTTTGGAAGGTTTCAAATTGGTTGGAGAGTTTTAAGCACACGTGTTAAATGTTGTGAAAGAGAAAGGTCAGCCAAACTTGTGTTTGCTTTTCTGAACATTGTATATTATGAATAAATGATGCCTTGTGCTGGTCAGAAAACTCTTAGTCTGAATCTAATGGTATAATCGCATCCATTCTAAAAACAGAACAAAAACATAATTAAATCAATAACACCCGTACAGTGTTTTGAAATCAGTACTCACTGTATGTCTTATTTAGTGTTAAATCAAGTTGTTAAAATCTTTTTATTTTTTGGCTTGTTTGATTTATTAGGATTTTACTTGTTCATTTTATATGCAGTTAAAAAAATTTTAACCTTGACCTAGGTCATAATTGTTAATGAAAACGAACAAAATAATGAAACTAGGTGGGTAAAAAAATTGTTGTTAACTGAAATACAAATAAAAAATAGGCATTACAAAACAATAACTAAAGTAAAACTGCAGTGTCTGTTTACAAAACTAATTAAAATAAAAATGATCAAGTAAATTTCCTTAGTTTTTGTCTTTGTCAGTGTCTTTCAAAGATCTAATAATGTTATGTTTCAGAGTTGACCTTTCCGACCATAGAACTATTATCCAACTGGGTACCCAGAAATTCCAACATTCCATGTCAAATTGATCACAACTTAGTCCATGCCCCTTGCCTGGCATCATGGCGGTACTGAAGTCTGAAGAAAGCGGCAGAGTCCTATATGATATTAGATGTTATATCATATTATAAGAGTCCTATATGATTATGACCATCAGATAAAAGCAAGTGCCTTGCAGTGGAAGGTGGTAAAATATGTGGACAATTTATTAAAGAGAAAAATCCCAAGAATTTTAATGTACATTTGAGAAGAGCGCACAAGGAGGCCAACCTTGCTTACCTTAACAATGTAAAGGAGAAGGCAATGCCCCGTTTCCCCGAAACAGAAGCTAACCCAGGTACAGGGCATGGATGTCTGGGTACAGAGCCAGGCAGCATGACGGAGAAAACCGTGGGACGGAGAACATTACAGGAGGGCTTTCACCAGCAAACCACTACCTGGTTACTTAATTCGCAGGTTAACATGTGTATTGATACTGGGATGTCTACACAACTTTGAGTCGATTGACTTCAAAAAGTTCACAGTTTTACTCAAACCAAAGTTCAAAACACCTGTTGATGTATGTCTTCTTTAGTCTATTAGCTATTTTTCTTTTTCTTCAGACACGCGTCATTGACACATTTTGCAGTTACCTCGGCGTCTTGTGTGGATTGTTTACACATTTGTGATCATCCCATTTTATGTGCTGGTGTTATTGTTAAGTAAATTATGAATAAATATTTCAAAAATGTTATGGTTTTATTGAGTTATTATTACACAATACCTTTTCTGACCTTTTTTGTTGCCCCTGAGAAATAACCCATATAACAAAAAAGACTAATACCAACACTAAAACCAACACTAAAACTAAAAATTTCAAAAACCAAACACTAAACTAAAACCAACATTATCAAAAAAAATAAAAACTATTCTAAAACCAACTAAAACTAATAAACTAAACTAAAACTAAGCATTTTTGAAAAATAAAAACTAGCCAACCGCTTTTTAAAACTAATTAAACTAAACTGAACAAAAAGTCAAAACGATATAAAAATAAAAACTAATGAAAAATGCAAAACTAGAATAACCGTGATGGGACATGAGAACATGTCTGTTTTCCTAATACTAATCAATGTCCAGTCCCACTTGAGATAATATATTAAAGTAAAACCTTTTATTCAGAAAGCCAGTCGTGCTGGGCTTTTGGATTTCTAGAAGTCACCTATTGGGGCTCCAATCTCGCCTCAAAAACCTTTAGTGTATAAGAAACACACACAGACGGCTTTGGAAATGTAAACACATAGCAAGAGTTTAGCAAAGCTAGCCTTACTGCAGGCATTGCCTCTGTTGTCTGCAGACAAACACCGTCCGCGGGTTAACGCTGCTCACGCTCACCGGGATTCAGCCACTTTCTGTGTGCCGTTCCTCTCCAATGTCAATGTTTTGAACAAGGCTCCTCACTAAGAAAGACAGCATGACTTTTCCTCTGGCTTTCAATGCAATGCTATTGCAGTGGAAACCACTAAAGAAAATCACTGACATTAAAAACATTAAGATTAGTAGCTGCTCTGCAGAAAAATTCCATTCAATGCTTGTTGTTTGATTGCAACATGAGTCACTTGAGATGAGGTTAAATGGTACTGCATTTTGAATAGAGAAACACTTTTCCCTGTGTGTGTGTGTGTGTGTGTGTGTGTGTGTGTGAGGGGGGGGGGGCAGGGGGGTCTGGTAAGCTAATAAGACATGCATATTTAACAGTATACTCGTGTTTCCTGTTGAATTTCTTTTTGCTTTTGATTCATATCTGTGCGTGTAATAGTATAATTTAAATGTACGCTGTTGAGCGTGCCAAACAGTAGATTTCATGGTGCGGGGCGTGTGTGTATGTGCAGTCCGATAATAGAATATGACTTAAAAGGTTAAAGGAGCGTTCTTAACTATTTTTAAAGTTTAATCATGCACGATAACCATTTGATGGAGTCCTCCCTTCAATTGCAAAGCTTTCCTGTTCATTACCCAAAATTGAACAGCTCACAAATCAAATGTGGCAGACCATTTTTTCCCTCCTATGAAGGGAAAGGTGCACATTAATTAGCTTCTATTTATTTAGCTGGAAGCCTTTATAATTCCACAGGAAGAAAAAAAACCTTGGGAGGTACACTGAGTTTTCTTTCAATTCTGTTTCAAAGCCAGTGTTTTGTTCAACTCTTGAGGAGGAAAATGTTCAACTTAATCAGAGAAAGACCCATATTACATGTATACCCTGTCAGGCTAACGTTTATGAGTTGCAAGATACAAAATCATGAAGTACAGTTAGGCAGTATGTATTTAAAGAGGTGAGTTTTGTTGAAAATGAAGATGGAAAGGGACAACACCCCAAGAATGGACTGGTTGTCTCAGCACACAAACATCCCCAATGCGGTTGCAAAAAAAGGGATGAGTCTGAAAGAGACTGGGGTTCTCAGGAGCCAGATTAGTGAGCGGCTTGTCACTGCTTTACTTCGCAGAGACTGAGAAATTACGGTCACAAGATAACATTTCATCATATTTCAGGTTAAAGCAGAACTCTGGAATGGGACAAAAGGGTTGGATGGTGAGAGATTGACTGTACAAAACTAGGAACATCCTGTTGAACAATTAATATCCAGTGGTGCTCATAAGTTTACATGCCCATGCTTAAGTTGGCTTAAAAGAGGAATAAAAAAATCATGTTTTGGAAATTTATCTTAATGCCTTAATTAAAAAATGAAGTAAAATCCAACCTTTTAAAGACACCAATTTTCTTTGTGAATTAATAATGTATTGTAAATAAATAATTGTTCTTCCTTAAAATAGAGGGGGCATAAGTATACATACCAATATGTTAAATTCCCATAGAGGCAGGCAGATTTTTTTTATTAATAAAGGCCAGTTATTTCATGCATCCTGATAAAGTTCCCTTGGTCTTTGGAATTAAAATAGCCCCATACCATCACATACCCTTCACCATACATATAGAGTGTGGCATGGTTTTATTTCAGTTTGACTAATAGCCGGTTTGATTTGCATTGAGAGATGATTTTATGGAAAGTATCCCATGCCAATCTCTTTGTTTGTGATGATATGGGGCTATTTTAATTCCGAAGGCCAAGGGAACTTTATCAGGATGCATAGTATCCTGGATCCATGAAATAACTGGCCTTTAATAATAAAGATCTGCCTGCCTCTATGGGAATTTAACATAGGGGTATGTATATTTTTGCCCCCTCTATTTTAAGGAAGAACATTTATTTATTTATATAAATATAAATAAATGTATATGTCCTCAAAGGTTGGATTTTACCTCATTCTTTATTTAGGCATTAAGATACATTTCCAAAACATGATTTCTTTTTTTATTCCTCTTTTTAGTCAACTTAAGCATGGGCATGTAACTTATGAGCACCACTGTACATACATATACTGTATATGTGAGGTGGAATGTGGTGTGTCAGAAAACAAAATGCACCGTCCAATCTTTATATTGAGTTGGGTCTTTTAATTACACGTTTTAACTGACTGGAGGAGGAGGAGTAGGAGGAGTGCAGTGTGTTGCTTTTGGTGGGCCAAACATACTTGAACATAATTATCTTGGAGTAGAGGAGTAATTTCTTCAAAAACTCTCAGATATATCTCCCAGAGCTGTTTGAATTCCTAGAGACCACCATGCAAATCATTATCGGTTTAATAAAAAAGTCCCAACACAGGATGATTTAGTTAATCAACTCTGGTGGCTTAAAGAGCCAGAAACAATCTTTGCCAGCTTCTACAGATCACTTAGGGAAAGCATGTTATTATGATCCACGTCAGTGTGAGGACTGCTCCATTATATCCATGTGAGGTAGTTGGCTACTGTGCAAAAATACATGTACGTTAAACTCTACTAGTAAAGAGTAGTAAAAGGGCACTCGAGTCAGTAGTTTAGAATTGAATCTATCGATCAACTTCCTTCCTCAGATATTCACTTTTTAATTAAAACTATTACAAAATGAAATTCATGATAAATAATAAATCAATAACAATCTACAGATGTTTCAGTGGTCATTTCTGTACAAACAATCCTTGCCGTTGATAACGCCCCTTGGAAATCATAAATTAAATGGGGTTCCAGACTAATGCACTTTTGCGGAGTAACTACTTAGAAGGAAAGAAAGCAGTGGTCATAAAAGGAAGCATAAGGTGTTTCTTTGGAAGACAGACAGAGCGAAACCAAGAATAATGGATAAAAGGAGGAGATGGAGTGGCAGGTATAAGACACCTCATTACAGCAGCTCTCTGCCACTTGCTGCAAACTTGGAAATTATGACAGATGTGCAGTAGTCTCTCTCTCTCTCTCTCTCTCTCTCTCTCTCTCTCTCTCCCTCTCTCTCTCTCTCTCTTTTACCTAGTGTTGGTGCGATGTGACCCTCTGGCTGAGACTAAGCAATGCAATCAGCATTGTTTTAATAACTTTGGTTGAGCCAGGTTTTCCTTCTGTTGCTCCCACTTTGTCTTGAATAAGCAGGTATTAATGGTGTAAGAAAAATCAACAGGCATCTGAACACATTTCTTTATTTGTTATGTTTTTAAAAACCTTCACATTTATAATGATATGTTACATTACATTTATATCACAGCATGTGTTATGGCTGCTGAGCTCTACCTTTAAACTTTAAATTTTGGACGGAAGTTTAGTAAATCTTCTGTGTTGCCCAGGATTGTGCTTTAACATAAATGACAACTTGTCTAAGCTCAGTTGGGCTGGCTAGCTGTTTGGGAGAAAACCAGAGAGCCAGAGCAGCGTACAGACTGACAGAAAATGGGTATTGGCATGAAATCCATAAATGTACAACTTGCTATAGAACCTTAATGCATAAAAAACAACCTTATGATAAAAGTGATAATAATAGAAACCGAGGGAAGCGGCTACCCTGGCTTCGACGGTTAAATATCATACATTTTTTATTAAATAATCCTGTACATAAGGCCTGTCAAATGGTAAATGTTCCTTCGTATGCTTCAGTTTTTATAGCAATTTGTAGCGGTTTCCCACTAGTTGTAAGTCTTTATGCTAAGCTAGGCTGGATGTACATTCAAATTTACCACACAAACATGAAAGTGGTATCAAATAGAGATGGTCCGATACTGAGTCTGATACCTGAACTTGCGTATCGGCCGATGCGAGTACTGATCTGATACCAGTGTGTCAGATGTTTCATTAGGTTTTAACAACTCTATACTACCATCCCTGTATGGATGTGATATGATTTCTATCTTTGTCGGTCTGGCTCAGGTTAAACCTTTTGCCTTTATTACGTGGTATCGGATCGGTGCATAAACTCCAGTATTTACCAATACCAGTGTTTTAGGCAGTATCGGAGGCGAGACCGATACTGGTATCAGTATTTCTAGTATCAAACTTCTGATCTAACTCTCTGCTAGAAAGTGAATACACAGATGTTCCAAAATGTCAAACTACTAGTCGAGGACACAGCTTGGTAGGTAAACACAGGCTGTGAGAAGACGCATGTTTCTGCTAGGCTCTTCCCTCACTGTCTTTACAGTACAGCTTGAAATAATGAGAACTAGATTATTAGGAAACACCTGCTATCCATTTAGAGTACATTCTATTGTGTTTCTGCAATACAGAACAAAGGAGGAGGTGGGGAGAGGAGAGCTGGTGTCCACAGCCAGTTGAGACTCTGGCCAAAAGCTGGTGTCATGATCAAGAGCGTAGAGGGACAACTACGTAATATGGAACAGAAAGCAAAAATGCAATGCAGTGAGGCAAGAAGGTTAATTTTTTGGTAATGGCAACTTGTCTTTGGGTTTCTCGCCAGAAGGGTGACGAGGACAATTTCCAAAGATTTTGTAATTATCGAAACGGTTTTAAACTTCACACAAATCAAACACACACACAAATATACACACACATTAACCTTAAAGTCTCAACTCACATCCTTCCCTGGGTAATACCACTTAAGCCGTATCCTTTGTGGAGCCATCTTACTGGAAATGTATCTGCTTGTCTTGTGTATTGAAGGAATCTGCTTATCTAAAGTTGACTTCCTGAGATCTTGCTGGTAAACAGACCTGAAGTCCACTGCTCCGTCTAAAAAATCACCACTAGGTCTCATGGGTGACTGTAAGAGGAAACTGAGAGGAAGGAGGGACGATGCGGTAAAGGAAGGAAAAGAACGATGTGAAGGGAGGGGATGAGATGAAGAAATGTACAGTTGGAGTTGAGTTAAAAGGTTGGACTGTAGTTCAGTTCTGAGTGTGTGTGTTTCCTGAAGCAGGCTTGAGGCCTTATACAGCAAATTAAAAAGACCAATAGAAAATAAACCTCATGTATCACATCCTCTCCTTATCTCTCATATTCTTTCTCTCCCCCCCCCACCTCTCCCAGTCTTCTACCCCTGTAATGATGCTCTATTTCGACTGTGGTTAATGTTATTATAGCCCCGGCCGTGGCTGCTGTTCCAACTAAAATAAAACAACAATGCCTCCCAGGCCTGCAGAAACCTTACAGCTGGACCACGAGTAACTCAAGACTTCAGGGCTGTGTCACTGCTTTCCAGTACATGTTACATTCACTTCTTAGATCAGCTCCAGATCCATTATTAATGGAAAATTTGATAATGCCAATGTCGAGTGAGATAACACTTTGTGGGAATAAGAGATGTGAGTCCTGCAGACCAATTTACTTCTAGGGGATTTTTTGAAATTAGAGTAATGGGTTTATGGCTGAAGTATAACAACTGCTTTTAGCAAGGCACTTCACATGTAATGTCTGGTCTGGCTTAGCAAGTAAGGGGCTATGGTTGTATTGGGCAGTTCAAAAATATTATGTAAGTGAGTCATTTGTTGGAGGCAGACATGAATTGAGCCTTAGTTGGCAGAGCTGGAGACCCACAGTTTATAAAAGCCAACCTGTAAACTTGAAACTGGTAAGAATATAAAATTAGTCAAAACCATGGCATTTGTGGTCTTGGAAGATCTGTAAACATGTGTTTGTGAGGTTAGTTTGAAACTGGATCAACTAATGCTATAATGACCCAGGATTAAACAGCATTTCTTAATCAGTGGAATAGGTGCAGGACCTAATAGTAACCAACTCCTTGCTTATATCTTGTCTCCCATTCTGCTTCATTGTATCAGCCAGAGAAGCTTAAGTGTTTTTGATTCGTCTTATCAGCTAACTCCTCCAAACCAAGCGACATATTGATTGTAATTGCCTGAAAATGACCCACGTTAGTGTTTTCTGATTTGATGCCTCAATGCCTTTGGGAGGATAGTCTCTCTGCTGTATGCACTGAAAGCAGAGAACCTGGTAATTGTCTTTCACTTTGTGGACACAGTCTGTAGTCAAAACAAGCAGCAGTCATACATGTACTGTATGTGCGCCGATTGTCACATAAATATTATTGCCCACACAATCCATGTTGAAGGAAAGGTTTGGAACTTGCAACCTCACAGTTGCTCACAGTTCACTGGATTACTAGTCACACCTCATTATCCTGTGTTCAGAGTTGAAATCACAGGATGCCCAGCAGCCAGCATGAGACCATTAGCACTCAAGGGTACCACAGTGGAGTGGTACACACGAGGGCTGCTCCCCATCACGCAGCAGGTATGGCCATGTAGGGCGCAAACACACCCACTCATGTTCTGTTGGACATACAGTCTGCAGTAGCTCAACATACACAGGCAGACAGTCCTCGGCAGTTGTCCGGCGCTGCTCCAAAAGAGAAACTGAATAGCTTTAATCGTGGGAGAGCGGTGAATGGCCGGTTGATTTCAGCATGTGTGTTCATTTCCTGACCATCAATCCCACAGTCCATTTGGCTCAGCACACACCGGTGATGCAAACCATGCAATTGGAGGAAACCCAGTATCCAATTTTTTTGTTTTATAACACAATTACCATTCAAGAGGGAAATGCAAAGAAAAGCCAATAATTAGCTGTCATGCTATTTTTAATTCCACAAACACATTGGATGAAAACTTGTGCAATTTAATGTTGCCTGCTTTCAACGTCGACTTCAAACATTGCAATTAAGGAAACCAAAATTTGGACTTGTCAACTACTTTGTTGCTATTGTTAAAACATTTTAGAACAAATGAGGATATATAGAATATTTAATTAATATTTTCTTGTGCTTGCATGCTTTTGTTTCTATTTACCGTAATGTCATGCAAAGCTTTCATTGCTCGCATACATGACAAGAGCAGTGAACCTCTTTAAAAAGAATGGTCTTTGAAGTGTTGGTTTTCATGCAACTGCATCTTCCCACTTTTTTATGCAAATTTATGTCATTATTAAGACTTCTTTGAGTGTCTGTTTTTCAGCAAACCAACAAGAATGCACGCAGCATCAACAAACAAGCAACAGAATGATGCAACTTCAGAACCAATTCACCCATTTAGTGTTCAAAGTTGTCTGGAGCAGCACATCAATAAACGCTTTTTAAAATGTTCTCATTTTACGCATATATTTGCCATTCTTGCAGTGTGAATTAACAGAACAACAGAGAAAAAAGGAGGTGAAAGAAAGATGACTGACATGACAAACTTCCTGAAGCTGGTTTCCTGGAAAGCCTTTTTTTATGTAAACTGACAAACAGAGTAGACAACATATAACAATAATATAGGTCAAATTAAATAAGGGAATTTGCCATGCAGTACATAAAATTTGGACAAAGAGCTTTACAATTTGCCTCTCGCCACCCCTTGCATTCGTACACCAATAGTGGTGGCCATTGGTTCAATGTCTTGCTTGCTCAAGGACACTTAAGAAGGATGAGCTGGGGAGTCGAACCTTCTTCCTTGTGTTTAAAGGACAACTCGCTGTACCTCTTGAGCCACAGCCTGGTTGGACCAAAACATTCAAGGCACAGACATGAGAAAAACATCAACAAGCCCGCGTGTTTGCTGTGAATAATCGCCCGGACAATAACCCGCTCTATTTAAATATGGGCTCAATCGAACATTACACAGTCTTTAGGGAGCTGGCAGGTAAAGTCTGGTCCAAGGGATTCAGACATTTGCACTCTCACATTCAGTTCCTACAGTTAATGTCTAGATATTTTCAGGGTTGCAGTGCATGTGTGAGGGGCTATACTGTAGATATGTAAAGATGATACATTGGAATGGGACTTTGTTAAGAACAACCTTTTTAACAATCAACTATAAAGCTTTCAATTCCAGGGTTTTATTGGTTGTATAGGTCTCTTTTTCACAGAGACCAATGATCAGCATTTTCAATGAGATTGCGTCTGAGTTACAGGAGTGAATAGAACTGTGGCTAGCCTGCAGGTGACGTCAGGACTTTGGTGATACATAAAGACACAAACAAGATAGAATGTTTTGTTGGAGGTCTGGTTGTACGTGTTATGTGTGTGAATTCCATTGATGTACTGTTAGTGAGCTGTATCTTCCAGGATGATAATGTCCCTGTCACCACAGCATGTGTGATGACCCAGTGGCTTTGTGAGGATCAAACCAATGTCAGCCATATGTGGAGGTACTGCAAATAAGCCAGATGCTATCATTCCGGCAGAGCATTTATTGGGGATTTTCAAAAAGAATGTCATTGATGGTATTTTCCAGCACTATCCAGTCCCATCCCAGTTAAAGTACAGCGTCTGTATTATCACTCTAAACTGTTCAGTCAATGACCTTGACTTGTATGAAATGATGAACTGAGACAATCATAAGAAAGGCATTACAGTCTTTCACAAAGCTCTTTCTGCGGGCGGTTTTGATGTGACTACAGATCGCATGTTGTTTTGTTGAAGTTTTAAAGGCTTTAGATTTTATTGCTGTGGTCATGATGGGAAAATGATGAATTTAACTATTTTTGTTTTTTTTATTTAAAAAAACACACACTGGCCATACTGTATAGAGGATTAACTGACATGGCTGAGGTCTGAAAACCATGCAGACTCCTACTCGCGTTGCAAAGGTTTCCCGCCTTGCTGTAATCTGTAAGTATCAGAATTAAAGGGATGGTATTTCAATATGCAGGACATGTTTACGGCTGATTAAAAGTTGTTTTTATTTTAGTGACTGCTGGGCAATCTCAGCCTGCTAACTTTCACAATCTTATGGCTACTCTTTGGTCTAGTTGCAGATTCTGAACAGACCTTGCCTACAATGCACAATACACAGGCTCGTTTTTGGCACAAAATCTCCAACATCTTTGAGGCTGTTGATTGTGAGGCGAAACAAAAGATGGGTGTGGGTAATTTGAAAAACTAAGCTAAACTCAGTTCTTTTTTTCTTTTTTGTTGTTGTTGCACTCAGTGAAAACACTCCATTAGTGAGCAACATACTGGAGTGGTTGTTGTGTGCGGGAGATCAACTTGTTAACGGTTGTAGTGTATTAAGCTCTGCTCCCTTAAGTATTAATCTGCCCTGTTTATCTCACCGCTTTGATCGAGGTGGAGCCCATTTCTTACAGTATGCACTCAAGTTATTTTTTAAACTTTTTAAAAGGGCTGAAAACTTCACTTTTTGGCTTTCCTCCTCTCAGCCTTATTACTGCCATGTTTTTGCAGTTGCCTCTGTTCAGGAACTAATGACAGTTAAGTTTATTGAAGCAAAGCTGAGCAAATAAACAGCTTAAATAGTATTATATCATTCAGTAGGCTAGTTATTAAACTCAATGGCTGTGTGGGAACATGTTTGTTTCCACTCTTCCCCCTAATCAATTTTGGCCAACATCAGTGGTCTTTAGTCATCTTTGCCTTCTCAACTGCTATTCAAGTTGTGTAAGGGCCAATAAAACCATCTTATCCACCTGGTATTAACTATGAGCCACTCCAGCCGTATCTGTAATTAGCATGACTCATGGGATGGAGTTCATGGAGTGTTTACATTGTGGCTTTAAGAGCTCGTTTAGGGAAAGTATGTGTAAGACAAGTATTTATCTCTTACTGCTCATACACTGGCTACTTTCCAAACCAACGTTAGCAACAACAGTAGGACCACAGGAAAAGGAAAACAGAGCTTCTATATTTTGCACTGATGATCTGCGTTAGGATTTTTCACACTTGTTGACAAAGGAATTATCAACAGTTACAGGAAGTCAGTAATATAATGGGAAAATGTCTCTCTATGCCTTTAACCTCGATTCAGCTCAGGTAATCAGCACATCCAAGGTAAAGTTAACTGCCTATTCAAATCTAATCAAAATGAATCACCTTGGTTTCACAAAGGTTTTATCGGCTGTAATGTAAGCCAAATTATTATTATTATAAACTGTATGCTCTCTGTCCATAACATCAATACAAAGTAGGCACAATGCAGGGTCACACAAAAACAGATTTTCAGGATTTAGAATTAATCAACAAGATGAACTCTAAGAAGAACTCTGCCAAGAGTAATTTTCCATGAAAGACGCAGACTTCTCCGGTTTGCCCTCAGTGGCAGCTTCCTGTCCTACAAGCCACATTAATGTCCTTACGGGACAAAAACCCTGCTGCAACCCCGCCCTGGTTTTTAAAGCTCTTGGTAGAAACAGCTATGGCTTCCAGATGCTGTCTTCAATGTGTTTTTAGGGATAAGAAAGGAACTAATCTAATAAGTGTGGGCAGAACAGGAGAAGCCTAGAAGGTGGGGAATAATATTTGCACATCTTTGTAAATCAGAGCCCTCGGACTGTTCCAGCAGATGCCCAGACCACCTCTGTTAGGCAACTGCTGGGTGTGAAAACACAGGGAACCGATTGCCCCACCCTTACAATGTTTAAAACAATTATAGTGTATGTAATGAGAAAAAAGGACACATGTGAAGATTATGGCGATTAGTGTTTATTAGTCATCAATTCATGAATAATAAAACCCTGTTTTCCCATTTGTTTCATTAAACCAAGTCCTTATTTGGAGATTTCTCTCCCACTCTTTCTGCAAGTTAGTTTTTTTTCCAGACCTCCATATGGTGCTTTTATCTAACAGACAGGGCAAGTTGTATGTATTTATTCATTTATTTTGGGGAATGGAGTGGAAAATAGTGTTTCCGTGCTAATTTAACCAGTTGAAAGGGATCGATCTGAGGAGAGAAATTTCCAAGAAAACGCATCATATTGTCTCAATGAGCATGATCCTTATCATGCGGGCTCTGGCCCGTGCTGCACACAATCAGGAGAAATGCCGCATCAGAGGCTACATCTGTGGAAACTGTGAGCAGGGGGCTTTGAACCTTAACAATATCCTGGCGATAAAAGAAGGTAATTCTGCTGGCTCTTGTGTGTCGTCTCTAAACGGCGTTTAATTTCCACAAGTGTAGGAGAGGATGAGCTATTTCTGACTGCATCGGTCCTTCTGCTCTGCATTCCTGTGCAGTAAGCCTCAAGGACTGCCCGGGACTGGGCTGAGGGCTCAGTGCTGTCAAGAAGTTACATTTGAGAGAGCCCAAAAAAAAATCATTGAGATTCAGTAGCCCAACTGAGTTTGTCATTTCTTTTCTTCCAAAACCCCCTCCCAGTGTTACTCTCTTATACCAACCCTGGAGAAGGCTACCTTTCTCTCCAGCGGCTGTCGCAGAGGTAAAGTGTTATTTAGAAATTCACTGGAGGAAAATGCAAGGTATTCATTCAAGATAGACAGGACCAAAACGTTAGCATGCACCATCAAAAAGACACAGCTGTCCCCGCCCTACCCGCCTGTCATACTCTGTTTCTCATCTTCAAGGACTCCTGGCTCTGCCAAATTTCTCTTCCTCTCCATCTTCCACGCTCTCAGTCACTTCCTCTTGCAAAACTCTTCCACTTTTTCTGTCACTGCTTTAATTTCTTCTCTCCAATTTCCTTTCCACTTCCTCTCTTCCAGGCTCCAAGTTTCTCTCAAACTAACCACTTCTTCTCTTTCTGCCTCAAAACTTTCCCTCCTTGCCCTCCTCCTGGTGGAATTAGGTTGTGCTGGGGTGTGTGGGTGAGATGCTAATTAGCAGGTGGTGTAGAGAGATGCTCGGGCATCCTTTCACATAAACAAGGAAACGTGTTGACACCAAGGCCACATGGACTACCTATACTGTTTATAGCAATCACCTGAAGGTCTGATTAATGTTTGAGTTAATCAGCAGGACAGGAAGGAATTCGGTTGTGGGCGTGCATCTGAAAAAGGAGTGGAAAGAGAGACCAGTAATATATATCCTAACATATTACATGACCGAGTTTATATCTTTCTGCAGTGATTTGACTTTATGTGTGGGACATGTAATTAAATGGATTTGAGTACTTCACCAAAAATCTCTATTTAATGTTGGTCATTTTCAACAAAAACAAGTCTTTGTGTATAATTCTGGAGACCTTTGTTTTATTTAATTTCAATACATGACCTGAGTGACAGTTTTGGGTGATGTCACTATATTTGCCTGATTCCAACTCAGTGTCCTTAGAGGAGAGAGCGATGTTTTCAGTCCAAGTGGTGTTAGCAACCAACAGTAAAAATGTAATTTATATATTTTCTTAGTTTTAGATATTTTATGTAGGCATTTCTGTTTCCTGGTGTGGGCATTTTTTAACTGATCGGGGTTCGCCATTCACCCGGATTACCTCATTCCGATCATTTACATCAGCTTGTAGTGATCGCTGCCTTTATTAACACACGGCCTGCGCCACAGACGCACCGACTGACTGGATGCTTTTATCCCATGTCAAAATGGCTTTTGATTCAGACATTGGAGTAAACGCGAGAAGAAAATCCCTAGTACAGTATATTCTAATTTTGTATGACAACATAGTTATTTATGGTTCTTTTCTTTGATATTGAGCCCTGTTATAGACTGTTGCTGTGTCTGGGGTGTACCATGCCTGTGGATTCAGCAGAAAGAGTTTGATACAGACCAGTCAAGTTAAGAGATCCTATTAACCGTGTAGGTGAAATTAAAGAGAAGCCAAGACTTTAAAGTGAAAATTGTATGTATCCTTTTGGATTAATATAATTTCCTGAATTGTATTATTCATTTTCCCTAAAAAAGCAGATGGCAAACTGCTATGATTTTGTCCACCAATTTTTCTGACCACATTTTTTTTTTTTTAAGTTGCTATAATTTGCTGTGAAATAATAATCTGCCCTTTGAAATTGTGACATCCTTATTTTTGATAAAAGCTCTCAAAATGTTCAATATTTGTGTAAAAGTTTCATGATGGACAGTCATAATGAAGACCATGACATGAGCATGGGAGACAGAAAGGATTTTTTATTGCAGATGTGACTTAGATATGAATGGAGCTTCCAAGCTCCAAATGTGGTTTTGACAGTTTTGGCACAGGAACTATATAGCCTGTTGGGGGGGGGGGGTCACTGGATGATAATGTATGCTGAACACTGATAAACGCCCACAGACAAAGGGTGCTTTCTTACTGCTTCTTAGTCAAAGTCAAGATGTATTTCCTGTTTCTGGCCACAGCATGGCACTCTTCAAATTGAAATGTGACCTTTTTCATGACTGTTCTTATTTCTGCTGTGACATTTTGAGGCAATTCTGGAGCATCATGTGAGACCCTCACCATCTCTTTGCAACCCCTTCCTTTATTTAGATTTCATGATGAATCCCATCCGTGACAAACCAATCACACATGCCTATCAGTGAAGGGACAGTACTACAATCGGGCACAGCGGGGTTAGAGAAGAGTTTCCTTTGAAATTTGAATGCGACTCTGCTGAAATCAATCCTCTTTCCTCTCTAGTCCCTGTTTTTTTATTACAAGGCCCCTCTCCTGAAGATCCCCACTGGGTGGTTATTCTTTCCAGTCAACACTGAGACTGACATCAACGTAGCCATCTCATTACTCTCCGAGGGATCTGGGAGGTCAGTGCTATCAAGTGGAGTGGTGCCATAAAATATATTTAATGTTCCGCTGAGGCAAATGTTGAAGGTGATGGACAATGAGGGCCCCTGCTCAGAACCACAGCTCTCTCCAGCTCCCCTGGGTGCTGCAGACTGGGACCTGAGTTGAGCAGCTGGATGACTGTCTGGGAAAAAATGTTGCAGTCAGAATTAAACATGAGCAATGCGACCACTGGTATGTTGGCTATCCGTCACTCTCTGCAGCTTGAAGAATCTACCTGTGCACGTCCAGTGGGCCTGTCAGGTATTGGAATAGACACAGTTGGCTGCACAGAGGTGGAATCAGAATTGCAGATGGGGAAGGAGAGGGAGAATGCGAGTGAAGCCAGTGGATGTGAAGTGAACGCATACAGTATAAAGCCACAGAGAGATGGGCTGTATTTTTCTGGTTTGGGCCAAGGATAATGTTAGGCCACAGTTCCACTTGTCATTTCAATGTGATTTTGAGCTCTGATTCTAAAGATCACAGCTTATGACAGTAAATGACTTTGATTCCCCACATGGACAGGAAATATTTTGTATGTATTCATTTAAAGCAGAGTTCTGGTAATTTTTGACCCGGATCGTGTCCGGGATATTCCAAAGTCCATTTATCCAACGTTTGACCACTCAGTGGTTTGTTTGAAGAATTTAGTCTGCGGAAATGCCTATATTTACAGTATTTTAGGATTTATTGTCCATTTAAGAGATTTTTTTTTGGGGCCATTTGAATGATTAAACCATATTTCCAAGATGTAACTAGTGCCTTATAGTTTCACTATGTGGTTGCCTTGATCTAAGAGGCTAAAATAAACAATGTCAGATGACATCCCAAAGTGGCTATCAGTATGCCCACTTTTCTATTAGCATCACTATGTTTTTCCAACGACGGGCTTTAAAGGCTTTGTAAGTGGATAAAATATCCTCAGTCCATTAGGGCCTTATTTTAAAATTGTGCAGCCCATATAGAGCAACTCATACATATCTCTATCGCTTGATAAATAACTAGCTTTTGGTTAGAAGTGAGCATTATCGATTGGTTATTATCTAAAAGTAGGGTTCAGATTGAAATTTGAATCTTTTTTGGCATTGCATCAAACCACTCCTTTTCCACTTAGTTTTGAACATCCAAAGAAGAATCTATAAATGTGTTCAAAATTAAAGTTGTTTTTGCATCAACTGTTGTCACTTTAAAACATTTAGGAGTGTTTGGATGATACAAGTTAGATTGAAAAGAAGCCTTTGGTCGCACATTATTGCCTTGAGCAATCACAAATAGCGTAGAAGTAGGAATGCCATTCCTTTCTCCACACTGCCTGGATGTTTTGCAGCATCTGTAATTTGTGGCGCTGATTCCCTGAGAGTGCAAGCTATCACATTTCATTTTCAGACACTGCAGACTTTGAAACAAGCCACATACGGTGTAATAGTTGTATGTTTTCTCTATAAAGTGCCATAAATAATGTATCTAAAGTTATGCTGCAAAGAGAATACTTTGTTGGAGAAAAGAATACTTTTGCTGCACTCTTGGGTTTCCTTGTAATAGCCCCTAACACAACAGTGCAGCAGTGGCTCGCAGGCTTGGCACAGACAGAATTTGAAATGTGAGCTCAATTATATGTATTCATGCCCTCATAAATGACATATGTTGTTGGTTATAGGGAGGAACTAGTTCAAATGTGGATATGCATTAACAAACAGTTGAGTAATTATTCGCCTGTAATGACTGAAATAAGGCATGATGAGTCGGATAATTTGTGTTAAAAATTAAGGATAAAGGTGGCTGGGGCAGCTTTTTCTCGCTGGACATTTTTACAAGAAGGGGCTATCACACCCAGCTATGCTTGAGATTAAGTATTTAAAAAAAACTATTAAACCACCAAAAGAAGTATCTGGAAATGGGTAAGCTTATAACTATTCACAATAACTGTTCTCCCGGGCGCTGCAGGAAAAGCAATTTTTTGAAAGTAAATACATTCAGCCCCAACAGAAAGGTGGACTGCAGACTTAATTGGTGTCTCCGGCTATATTTAAAAGGAGTAAATAATTTTTAGATGCAGCAGGTTATTTTGGGCACAGTTCAAATGGCTGAACGTACATTCCAGTAATGGAAAGACTATTTGAGTTGAAGTTTGTTTTGTAAGCTCCACAATTTCACGTTTTATCTTGAAAGAAGTTGAGCCTGTTCTCTGTTTGAAACCAGATGACTAATAACACCTCTTTATTGTCTGAACATTTGAAGTCTGCTGCATGGCCTGAGATGTCTGTTCTGCCAGAGTAAACACTGGTTTGAACTGCACAGTATGTCACTGCTGAAAAAAACTCTGCAAAGACTGTGTTAATACAAAATATTAAATCGCTGAACAATGAATAACTTTTCTTGTATTTTATCACTCTTCTCACACATTGTAAGAAAACTCCCTGAGGTGCATGCATATTGTTTGACACACAGGCACACACCAACATGCACACTACCTACATGAAACACCTGCCTGGGGGTTTAGATTGAGACGGTCCAGAGCCAGACAAGTCTTTGTTTCACTTCCTCCAACACCACAAAAGGAAAATCACTATAGACGTGACCTGTGAGCCCTGGGTCTTTTATGACAAGTGCTATATAATTGTACTGTCTGGCCCTCTTGGCCTCCTTTTCCGTCTTATCTGTTCTTTTCTGATTTATATGTCGCCTCGCTGGCATGCCGATTTAGCCCTGTGTTTCCAATTATGTTTTCATCAGTGTTTTTCTAATGCATCAACTTGTAAACCAATTTAGCCGCTGGCGCCCTATAACCATTCTGGCATGATACAGCCATTGCAGCATTTAGCCCCCCCCCTTCCTCCACTGCCAGTAAATGTTTAAATATGTTGCAGTTTTGTTTGAAGGACTGTCTCACCACACATGGCTACTCAGCAGATGCTGTCAAGATAAGAGCACACCTTTTTACTAGCAATGTTCCAGTGTTGTGGTTAGACCAGTCAGGAGCACACTTCAAGGACAGTTTGTTTAAAAAATCTCTCAAAGATAGTTACCAAGAAATCCACTTTTACCCTCCACAAAGCATTGGGTGTAATGATTAATTGCACGCTATTCTAGGGACAGGAGAGGGCATAGTTTAATCTTGGTAACTTAATCCACTTTTGGACCACTTGACCTTGGATATTCAGTTGTTCCCAGCCCATCCCAGATAGTGGTAATAACAAAGAGGATCCACAGCTGGATACACAAACTGTAGCAAGAGTTATTTTTTTGTTTAACCTTGTGGTTAGAGCCGTTTGAAGAGCTATTATCAGGAGAAAAATGGAAATATCTCTTATGGTAATTTTACCTTTTGGTAAGGCCAGTGACCTCGTTTATACTTGGTCTGGACTTTTTGCTCATTATTTGGCTTGTTCTTTAGTCTACATGACACTTATTATTCCTGAACCAGGAAATGACAAGTGGCATCTTCCAGCTAAAAGGCCAGCTGTAGCTGAAGTCGATCAATACAGTGAGATGGATGACGTTGCTGATCCAGGCACTAAGGGCTTTCCTTTGTTTGGATCCTTACAAACTTGTAGACTTCCACCTGCAGCCTTCTTCTTTACAACTCCCAAATGTCACCCACTTCATCACTGCCATTCTTTGATTACTGCTTCCTTATTAGTCTTTTATCTGAAGGGCCATAACTCTTCAGCCAAGTGTCATTATTTTGAGTGTGACATTAATGAAATCAATATTTTGACACCTTGCCTTCCCAAACCAGGTATATAAAGTCATAGGCATAGTGGATAATTGAGTAGTGGGGGTGACATGATTGACAGATAACAGGATAAGGAGTCTCTCAGCTCTGAGGCTCTATCATTGTCCCGGAGCTTCTGTGCATCATGAAAAATGTTTTGGGGAAAATGAGAGAGGCCGTTAGAGAGGCTAACCGCTTCAGATTAAGCAGCACCAAAACTTTGCAATGTTTCAGATTACGCACACACACACACACACACACACACACACACACACACACACACACACACACACACACACACACACACACACACACCTTGGTTAACTAACACATTCTCTGTCATCTAGCAGTTACAACTTCTGCTTAGATCATATGCTTGCAGCAACATAAAGACAGCTCATCATATTATCCTCCAGTTCCTTGTCTACCCAGGAAGTGAGCTCAGTTATTATCCTAGCAGCACCTGCTTCTCCGGAGGCAACTTGCATCAGGCACTATACCTCATTTGTGGCACCCAGTGAGATTAAATATGAATGTTTCATCGACAGACACTAGCCAACTTATTTTAAAAACCAATGAGTGGGCTGGGCCTAATGCATTCATCATGTATCCAAGCTGCCATAGATACTTTAATAAGTAGATGAACCTTATTGGAGTAAAGTTCTAATAAATTATGGATCTGCTTAGTCAGCAAGACATTTTTACACTTTTATTAATAAGCAGCTTAGTAATATAGACGTAATGATGAAGATGCTGTTATATTTTCTCACTGGCATCAAATTAATTGTTCTCTTTTTAACGGCAGAATAAAAGTCAAGACTTTATCTCACAAACTTATAGTAATTAATTTAAAAAAAGTCTGAAGGACAAAACCTTTATCTTCTATTCGTAAAAACTGTGAGACACAACTGACTTTACACATAGGTCTGAATCATGATAACTTGTACCAGGTATCAAGCACAATGCATTTAAGATATTTTGTCAAGACTTTTCCATTGGAAAGGAATGGTCCATGACATGCAAGACTGCAGACTGTACAATATCTTTAAAAAAAAAAACAACTTCAGCAACCATCGTCTATGTGCAAAACAATGTTTATAACAGTACTTAAGTAAGTGAAATGTGACTTAAATTACTTTTGGTTAAATGGAGCTTTTATTTCAAAAAGTGGGAGCAAACGGTTTTTTTTTTGGTTGATGTTAGCAATTTAATTCGTGAGAGAGCAACTTTAGTTCATGCTTTGTTCTTAGTTGGAGATGTGCTTTACTTTCATTAATAACTCCTGTGAAGTGCCTGATTTATTCCTTCCTGCCCTCCTTTTCCTTTGCTGGATTAATTTTTGGGATTTCTTTGCGAATTGCCAAGGAAGACTGGCATGGAAAAATCCTCTGGTCATCTTTGAGCCTTTGCACCAGTTATTTACTGTATGGAAATCCTTTTGATTTTTATAACTAATTACTTCAGTTCCCTCTTTGGTTGGCAACGGTAGGAGTTTCAGGGCAGCATTGTGGCTAAATTCTGCTTTAAGTTTAGACTTCAACATTTTGTTACTCATCTTTTTTAAGTTTTTAGCTGTGACTACAGCTCCTTTTATCTTGTTTTTCCAGTGCTGAGCTTAGTTTTATCTAAGCTCACGTTTATACGGTTATACATGGAAAGTGCCTACAGTACAAGGCTACAGAGGCTGTGTCTCTAACCTATATGCCTGAGTAATTTTCTCATCACGTATGGTTTAGAGTCATTTCTCAACTTTGCTTTTTTTGGGAAAAAATCAAGATGTGTGTTTTAAAGACACAACTGCACATCAAATCATCAACCCGTACAAATGCTGTTATTTTTGTTTTTACCTTTTCATAACTGAGATACTTTGAGCATACCATGTCGGTTAAAAAAAACTTTTATTTTTTTATTTATTCTTCAAGTCTGAGCGTTGCATGGGGTCACACAGAGTAGGTCATTATTGTATGTTGTTGAAGGCTACAAATGGATAAATTAACAAAGACCTCCTGATTCTGATTGGCAGTCAAGCACTCAAGAAGCACACATTTCATCACAATGACTTAAGTCAGACTTGAGGTAGCCTTGACCGAGCTTGTTCCCAATAGCACAAAATAAAGTCTTTCATATGGGAGGCATATGCTTCACAAGCCAGGCACAAAAAAGAGGAAGGGGCAACAATACATTAAACAAAATGGGTTGCTATGCGGGTCGCAGTATAAATACTTATAATAAGTCTAAGTATTGGGATTCTCTGTGTTTGTAGTAAGGCATTCTGGGGCAGAGGAGATCTGTGTGATTGTTGGCCCTGTCTTTATTGGCCAAAGACATCACATTCAGAAAACTGCTTACCTAAAGGATGGGTATGTTTCTTTTCCACAGATGAAAGGGAGAACAGCATGCGTGGGTCAATGCTGGAACCTGAGCGTATTGGGCATTAGTACAATTAAACAATTACAGATTATAAATGAGCACTTATGGACCTTTAGATAGCAACGGCACTGTCTCTGTTAGCTTTTTCCGATGAGAGACTGATTTTCAAATTGCGCACACAGTGTAAAAAACCCAAATGTTAATATAATTAGTAGACGGCAGATGTGGAAACATGTAGGAAATATAGATTTTTCAATACAACCCCTCTATCCACCCTCAGCTTGTGAAAGCGCTTGTTGCCAACTGATCATATTTCAACTCTTAGAACCTTGGTGTTTGAGGTATTTTAGCCTTTTTAAGAAGAAAACCAGAGGGCCCCTGCTTATTCAATTTATCCAGCGCTGGCTTTATAATTCACTGTGGGTATAAGTTCAGTGAGGCCAAAGCAGGGAATGAGGGGGCACTAACATTAGTGCCCGGGTAAAGCTTTGTCCAGAAGGAATCCTGGCCTGCAGGCCAGAGGTACAAGGCCTCATAATTGGCCCAATCCAAAGGGATTTTTCAGATTTTCACATTCAAATTTATATTGTCTAAGGAGGTAAGAGGATAGGCTTCTACTTCTACTTTACTTTTTTAAACCTCACAGGAAAAGAATGGTGAGTCCATTGAGGGGAAACATGACAGGAGAGATAACACTATATCATACGTTAATACTGAGTGAAAAGTTAGAAGACTGCCAAGTGAAACATGTATATTTTACATACTGAAAGTTTAATTTTACGATATCTTCACATATATTTCCACCTATATCACAGTACACTTCAATACATTCTGGCAGTTCTTATGTGTTTTGGTTTAGCTGTAATGTGCAATAAAATGCTTCTAAATTAGAATATTTCTTTACTGCCCATTACCCAAAAATGGATAATAGATATAGTTTCAATACTTTGCCAATTTCAAGTATTATCATTCAGCTTTTTAGTCACTAAATACAACTTGGGTGGTTTTTATTAAACAAAACTTAACTTTTCCCTTAATAGAGTGTTTACATTTTATAAACTTTGTATGTATGCTTTAAAAAACAACAACACTAGTGAATCTTAATCTTCAGAGGAATAGGTACCAGTTAAGAATGAAGCCATGTAAGACACACTTAAACCGAGCATAGAACCCATGTAAACCCCCCACATTATGTAGACAAAAGTACAATACAGGAGAGGTATGGTTAGAAGGATTCTGTCATAAATGATGTATCCTTATTTTGGTTTTTGAGCATAGACAATGCGGGCTGTTTAATATTTGATTCAGCCTTGCTGAAATGAAACTGTAAAGCCTAGATGTTGGACTAATCAGAAATTCCTTCTTAGTAAACACCTCTAGATGCAAAGATTAGCTGCATTAACATACTGTGTTGAGTGGTCTACCTTGATACGACACAAACCAAAACACTGCTGTTGTTTGTTTTGCTTTTCAATTTGTATGGCAGACAAAATAGAACGGCATATTTACCATCTGGTATAGGCTTTCTTTTATTCTATTTTCACAGGGATTGCATGCTCCTTCTATTTCCCATGCATACGCCCACTTACTGTATGTTCAGACTGGGCCGCTGCACAGTACATCTGCTTAGTCTAGCCATCTATGGTCAGTTGCCTTACTGCTGAGCACCTTAACAAAAATGTATTGATGATGTAGAGTGTTGACTTTTCACAGAAGGAATTTGTTACATATACGCTGTTACAGTGAATTGTGTGCTTTACTGTCTTCCTTTCATCAACATGGTAAATTAGGCAAATTGGGGAAATTTCAAGAACACTCTTTATTTTAGTTGAGTTTGAGTTGTATTTAAACGATTTTGTGATTAAATGATTTTTTTTTAAAGAATAATTCTGGGTGAATTTTTGTGTTTACAACATTACTACTAATCCAAGATTTTTTTAAATCATCCAGTGAGATGTGTCCGCTGTTTTTAAAGGTGTATTTCTTACATTTTTAAAATGACGGACGCAAAAAGGAAATCCTTTAACTTTATACTGTAAAACAAGTGTGTAAAATAATGATATTGATATTTAAAATGATATTTGTGCCTTGCCAGAGAGCTGACATGTTTACTGTACAAAGCACAACATATTTTTTGCTGTATTTTAGCTTTAGTGAATCCTTATGTTTCGTCTATAACCAATGTCAGACTGACATCATGGCTAAATAAAGTATGATAAAAGCAGAACTGGGGTGAGTTGCTTTTGGAAAGCTAAACCCAGATCTAAAAGCAACAATGTCAGAATCACACACAATCTTATACCAAATGTCAAACAGAAAGGAAAGTGGTCCAGTTTTGGACTATTTGTCTGCTGTGACATGGACACGTGGGCCTTTAGTCCATTGGGAACCATAACATACTTATCACCTCCGACACAGCTGCTTTACTTTGTCCAAATGCTTTCACTACATGTCAGAATCCAAGATCTATGTGGTCTTTCATCTTTGCATGAGTGTGTGTGTGTGCATGGCCATGCCAGTATGTGTGTGTGGACTAAGAGGGCAAATATGATATGGCTTAATAATAATTAGAGAGGATCATCTTTAGTTCATATTTACAAAATATTAATGTGATTTGGATAAAATAATCCTCTGGTTCAGTTCTGAGATGGCTTTAAAGAGGGATGGAGTTTGGATCAGGATCATGACCTTTTTTACATGTCCTCAGTTTCATTCTGATCCTGATAAAGGAGAAGTACCATGGATAGCCCTGCTAGATATTTGACCTTCACCGATAATTAACATCTTCATGTTTTGGCCTTGGCTTATGTGTTCTGTGGTTTCCTGACTTTATTCTCTCTATTCTGAGAGCCAGTGATGGTGTGTGGCCTTGCAGTATTAAGTAACATCTTGTAGTGTCTGCTAAGAACATGACCCCACCCGAGAGTGCAGTAGGTTGGCTCCATGGGGGGAAATGGAGACACGGCAACCATTCAGCTTCTTTTCCTTCAGAAAAGGCCCCTTTCCTGGGTATAAGGCTCTGTAAAAGGGAGAGTAAATGCCTGTTGGCCTGTTTACGTGCAGGTAAGTGCACCCATAAAACAATAGGGATGTAGTTTATGTAAGGTGAGCGAGTGAAACGCTAAAGTTTCAGGAGAATGTATGCACTTATGTTTCTTGTAAGGCCCCTTGGATAAAAGCTTTTACTAAATGGCTTGAGTTTGTTCTACAAAGGGAAACGAAGTGCTATCATGCTACTGCATCTACAATTCTAATTAAGTGTTTCACTCTCAGTCATTTGACTTGTAAATTGATAAATACTGTGCAGGCACTTTTCCTTTTAACTTGTGGGATCCTAGTGAAAGGGGGTATTCTGTTGTGAGATGACGTGTTTTGTAAAGAACTTTGGATAAGTTGATTTTTACATTATCTCGTAATTGTCTCCCTGCTTTGAAAATGTCTGAATATTTTAAATAAAATCTTGATGTACCTTTTGTCGGTTCAGCCTCCAGGTGTGAATGTGCATTTTGAAGCAGAGCATTGTCGGAAATGGCACATTCTTATACAGTAAACTTGGCCTGGATTTAAAGTTTAAAAAGATACACTTCAAAGAGCAAAAACAAATATAGTCAAAACCTCTAAAAAGAGTAGAAAGGGGAACCTAGAGGGCATCAAGAGTTCAGTTTGACACTTTTATTCATTTTTCATCAAACCTTCACTGGTTTGTTTCGTTTCTGTCACTTTCTCAAGCTCCCTCCCCATGCTTGTTATGATTTGAGGAATCCTCTTATAATTTACTATTGAAAACACTCTCCCCTTGCACAAACCGTCTGATGTGACTTCTGACATTGTTTCTGACTCAGTGTCTCAGGCTAAGCACAACCACTGTCAATGTATTTCATAAATAACCAGCTTTAAGTCGGAATTGCCAAACAAGCAGTGGAGCTGCCAAGCTTTCTGTTGTTTTCTCACAGGATTTTCGAAAAAACACCCTTGATTGCTAGCATACAGATGAAACCAGTTCTGTGGCTCTGAATTAGATAGTTTAAAGACACAAGGGCTGAAGAATTAAAAAAGGACAAAGACCAATGGTACCCTTGGGATTATCACTGTGGTATGTTGGACATTTCCAGGCACATCTAGAGCATTACTCTGTGTCTAGATTTTTCCTCCTACACCCACAAGTGTGGGCGCTGCAACTGTAGCCATGTTGGCGTGCTATCATGTGGCCAGGCATTACCATTACCAGCCTCAAGTGCATTCTCTCTCGCTCTAATTGACCCTTGTGGTTTTATATTAAATGAAGAGAAGGGATGCTGTCAAAAGCCACAAAGGCCTTAGCTGGGCCTACTATCAGTCAGTTAAGTCATTATCATATGCCTTTGTTTATGCTTTAGGGTGGGGCTTAGCTTGTCTATAGTCTCAGCATCAGTAAACGCTTGCAGTGCTTACTAATGACCAGTAATCCCACACGCTTCTTACTGTAATTGGCTATTTTATTAGTGGAGTGTGATAGCTAACCTAACTGAAAGCTTAGGGAAAAAGGAAACAGCAGGCTAATGACTGCTTTAATCCTCTCGCAGAGCACTTCCAAACTTTTTCTCGTGTTCGTGTTTATATTTAAATGTTTTAACCCAAACTCAGTGTTCAAAGCCGAGCCATTCATTTCAATTTCATGACAGTACTGAAAGCACTTTCTACCGGCCCAGTTGTGGGCCTTTGAAAAAGTATCTGTGCGCCACTCTCCTCTGTTCTTTGGACCAGAGGTAATGGAGTGTAAGTTAGAACGTCTAGCTACCTTTTTTTTTTTTTTAATTGCTCCCAAAGGTTTTATGGACTTCTTCTGTATTCTTCTATACAACAATATTGAAACAGAGTGATCTATCATAATAAGCACAAACCCAGCAAGAAAACCTGTTGAATGTATAAAAATATACGTTTCTTTTTAAAGTTTTTATCCTACGGATAGACCATGCTGTATGTTTCTTATTGCACGTTTTCTCAGCTTATTTATGTGGAGCATTCATCAACTGTCGGTGAATCAACTACAGGCCAACGCCTAATCACAATTGACATTGGGAAGCTAATAGTTATATTGGAAAGGAGCATATTAAGAAGCTTTTTTATTGTTAATGATGGAAGGATCAAAACTTAAAAAATAAAAATTCGTACCTAAAAGAAATCCCTTGTGTTGGGAAGCGTAAACGTCCAACTGGAAGTGAATACATTTTAAAGTTGTCAATGGACTGATTTCTACTCATCTGCTGTATTCAAAGCTAGAATGAATGCAATTTATATGTATGAATTTGGGTTCATGTCCTATTTTTGTTATCAACATGCACTAAGAGGGGTTGTGAAGGTGGAATGGGTAGAGTGTTGAAAGAAGACTCTCTCAATATGTTTTTAAATTGGAAAAGAGGGCATTTATGAGGCTTCTTGAGTCTGTACATGTGTTTGAGTGTAGACATGGGCCGGCTAGCAGGTTCAAGGTGTACGTGGTTTGAAGAAGTCACGGTTTCAAAACCACTAAAGTTTTCTGCCATACTGTTCCCAAGGTATAAGCTGTTGTCTTTAAGGACAGAAAGTGCACTTTAGAAATCCTTCTCCTTGCCAGTGTGCAGTTTGTTTAAAATGAAATAATTTGTGTTACATTTTTCTTTTTGACGTACTTTTTATGATTGTCTGCACATTTGCTGACAGTTAACTGATGTCGATCCGGCTCTTTCTACTATGCAGCTTTTGCTTTTGGAAATATCGATCTGACAGAAATGACATTTTTTTATCTTTGCATATCTTTGCAGAAAGACCACCAACTCTCCCAATGCTTCTTCTTCATTTGTTTTTCCCTTCCCTTCCTCAATTAGCTCTCATTGGCGTTGGAAGCTCATTAATACCTTGTCACTATCCGGAGAGAGAGCATGTCATTGATTAGCTTCTCATCCAGCATAACCATGGAGACTCCCAGACTCTGTGTTTGTTCCCATGCTGGACGTTAATGAGACAGGGGAAGGCGGCAGAATTTAGCTGACTCCATCCGTGCTCAGAAGACGTGAAGCAGTCTTATAATTGCAAAATTACTCCTCCCTACACACACACACACAGACACATAACAAGCTTCCAAGATGCTGTTGAGACGCAGCACTCAGAAAAAACATGTCCTTAATATATCTTCAAAGCAACAGCGAGAAACCTAGAGGAGGAAGATTACATTTATTTCATAAACAGAATTAAGATCCACAAGTTGGATCAAACAAAGTAAAAACTGACACCACCAAAAGCAGACAGAAAGTACATATTGTTTATTTAGTTTTGTCAAATACTAATTTTTAAAGTATCACCGAAGCAAACAAGTAGAATTGGGCAAAACCTAGAAGCAGATGTCTTTTTTTTTAAAAATAATATAAACTTTCAAAAGTGCAATGTTTTATGGGCAACAATGGTTTGGTGTATTTCATTTTTAAAATGAAATATTTAAGGGTACTAAAAATAAGAGTGGATGTACATAAGACTATTCATGATGGTTAGAGAAGGCTGAAAGTAAGGTAAATAAATCTAGCTGACCCTGGCCATCGCTGTAAATCATGCATTGATTCTATTAAAGTTAAGTTGGTGCTCTAACGCTCTTTTAATATTTTACAGAAAGTTTGTAAAATAGTCTTCAGAAATGAGAAAGGACAAAGTTAGATTCTCAAGATCGGATTGATTTTTGATAGTGATTAAAGTCAATATTGTGAGTGTGATCAGTGTTTTGAACGCAAGAAGAATTGTGTCAACAGATTTCTTCATCATCCGGTTAAGCTCCCAGGTAGCTTCATCGCTTGTCAGATATTGAATAGTTTCGGACACCCCTTACCTTTCTGACATATCAAATTATGGGAGCTGTGTCCCTTTAACTTTCTGAAACGGACCATCTGACATTCACACCCACTTCCCGTGATTGGCCAGCTGTGAAGAGATGAGAAAATGAGTAGGCTTTGAACTTCTCTCGTTAGCTCTCTTTCTTCATTTTATACACAAGTATTTCTGTCACTTTTCAAGTGAACAATCGAGTGTTACACTATGAATGCCTCCCAGTAGAGTGTGTAAAATGTTTACCTTTATCACCTTATTTAAACAATATCACTTATCTCTGTGACAGCCGGCTTTTTTAACTCTGTCTGAGTGTTGCCATTTGGATCATGTATAAAAACATTTTTCCTCTAACGTGGTCAGACCACATGTCATATGAGCTACTACTTCTTTGAATATAACCCAACTTGCTGACGTAACATAGATTGACTTTTAAAATATTCTTAGCCTGCAGCCACCCTTCATGTTTTCAAGTGCTCAAAATCTTCCAAAACAGCATGAGAAAACTGATTTAGGTAAAAAAAAAAAATCTTTTTATCAATTAGGATTTTACACTGACAAACTTAATAGTTTTGGCATTAAGATTGTTTTGGAAAAAATGGGGTTTAGAGTAAAACTGAAGGTGCTAATTTTAAAACCAATTCCTGGTTTATTCCAGTGTAATTTGCGATGTTTTAGAAATACTTACAACCACTCAATCATGATCTTTCTGTTTCTCACTCTTACACACACACACACACACACACACACACACACACACACACACATGCACACACACACACACTGCCCTGGAGTCACATCGTTTCCTCTTGCCCTTTCTTATCCGAGCCTGACAGGAAAGGATCAGCATCATCCCTTCCTTCCTCATCCCCTTCTTCCTCTCCTCACCACCACCACCTCCATCTGTATTTCTACACCTATGTCTTATTAATCCATTCCTGTCAGATAAGGTCTCGGGAGATGAGAGACATCTGCTGCGCGTACTTTGAAGATGCATCGCGTTGCTCAATTACATGCGGGGCCAAGGTCTCGTTTGCATTCAGTGGCATGGAGAGTGCATCGCTAACAGGTGGTGGGAGAGAACATGTACGGCAGACCATTTGATAAATAAAATATATTATGGTAATGTCAGTTAGAAGAGGCAGATATGTGACTATTGCTAAATTGGCTTGCTCTGCATTCATAGCCAGAGCCACCGGCACATGCGCACATTCTAAATTTAATGTAATGTAATGTCCATGTAAATATATGCATATGTTTATGCTGCTACATAAAGTACATTTGCATACATATTCAAACATGCTTATTTCTGAATATGAATGCAAATCAACTGAAATGTTAATAGGCTGGCAGCCAATCCACCAATACTGGTTTGACCTGTGCTGGCAGATGGACTGTTGCATCTTCTCAGTGCATATCCCATTACCTTTCTCAAATCCTAAGCCTTGTCCTGGACAGAAGTTGGACAGGCACTCTACCATCAAGCCAAATGAGGAATGGGTATTTAATGAGGAAGGAGGGGGAGTGATGGTGGGGAGTAGATTAAACCAACTTCTTCAAATCTGTTACACATGCAGGTATGCAGACACACAGATTTGGACACATGCAAGAAAACAAACAACCACACACAGCACAGCAAAACACTTCAACCTTTGTGTCAAATGCACACTACACAAAATCTGAGAGGTGACCCGAGGTCAAAAGTCGTTAGGCTGGAGGGCATCTCATCGGAAAAATGAGAGCCTTGCAATTTATCATGCGTCTGATCTCTTGTCAGACGTTATCAGTCTTTTTTGTCATATCTCACAGAACAATCGGACATCAAATTGGTAACGCTTTCACAGTATGAGCACAAATTAAGAATCAATCAGAAACACAATACTGATTCTGTCTCTGTGGCGTTGGTGCAGATTTGTCACAACATAATAAGAAATACCACAGTCCAACCTTGTGGTACACTTCCAGCAATACGTCATATATAATACATTGGAAAGGACAATACAAAGCCAAACACAGACCGATGACTTTACTTTGTAGGGAGCACTTACGGGTAAAACACTAGTTTAATTATATTTGTTTTAGTCCAACCAACAATATCCAAGCTCCCAATATAGATTTATATAATTAATTATATGAACAATCCCATTATTAATATTCTTCTTTAAATTCCCCTTCTCCATTCGAAAAAACAAGGCTTTAGCAGTGTAGTTATTTGGCACGGGATCTTAGGGTGAATTTGGCTTTTTGAGTTGTCAATCACAGCTCTAATGAGAAGGGCACGGCAAGGTTGGGATGAGGTTAATAAATGACAAACAAACAAGAGAGAAGGAGGCCCTCTGTTCTGCCATGATACCTGCCTGCTAGGGGGAATCAGGCCCAGATGTGTTATGGGTAACTCCCAGTGGAAGTGGGGACTTTGGGGGTCATGCTGGGGCGGCTTTGTGCGCTCCTCATGGCACACAGCTGTGCTGGCCATCCAGAAACCCCTCACCTATGACCCTGCGACCCCTTGGTACACGTTCGGTAGGAATGTTGGGTGATTGGCTACTTTGCTCCCCTTTTCATTTCCTGTTGCTTCAGTTTTCACTTACAGCTTCACGAGTCTCCCGATGCCTCCGTGCTCGTGCCTTAAAGGGATTGTCTCAGCTATCAAGGAAGATCCTGCAGCTTAAATATGAATTATGGATGGATTTGAGACTTACAGTAAATCAATAATGTCTGCTCAGGAATGCATTACACTTGTGCAGCTCATTATTCAATAAGCAATAACGGCAACCTAATCTCATTTATTTATGTGTTAGAACATAGTTAACCACTCTGACCCACTTTGATTTTGGAATGAAAGGTCACGTATGGTTCAATATTGTACCACAGATAGATACAATTACATTTCAAGGATTTCCAGTGTGGCAATCTCAGTCATGATCTTGCAAGCATAGAGCCACCACAAAAATGTTACTGTTCATAGCTATTCCAAATTACAGCATATTGTATCCCTTGGCACAGTTAGATTCATCAGTTGTCCTTATTGTAGTTTTGGCAACTTTACAAAACACACTTGAACTCAGCACAGTAACAATAGAACTGCAGTGAGTCAAGGCAAGAGGTTAATTTGTATGGTGTTCAAGGACAAAACGTTGGTCTAGTCATCGGTATGTTATAAATCCTCATATTTGACTGTTTATGTGAGCTATAATGTTAAAAGTGTAGAAATCCTTGTTGTGCTTCTGTTTTCCAACGAGACACCTCCCCGAATGTACCGATCTTTTGTCTTTAATCATGAAGCAAACCTGAAATTGAAGCAGAGTGTGGTCAAGAGTTTACTTTGTGTCTGTGTTCATTGACTTGAGTCCATTTAGTTTTGTTTGAGCAATATTACTTGGAAGAAGAAAAAGTTATTATTCTGTGAGCTCACCACATTTATTGTCCACCTTGTGAGTGACCCTGGTTCTAAAATCTGACTTGAGTTTGTGCCCCCGTCAGCCCCCATGTTTTTATAAATCCCAACACTAAGCTGGATCCGTACTTGGAACAGCAGTTCAGTTCATGTGAGTGAAATGGAACACATGGTTATGTGTCAAAAAGCCTGTTTGGCGTTTTATAGAGAACCGGATAAAGTATGTAATTTGAATGGAATGTAGCAAGTCACCTTAAAACTCTTCCCTCTAAGATGAAATGAAAATAACTTTTTTCTTTAACTAACCCCTCCTCATTACAAACTGCCCTCCTTTAGGAAAACGAAAGGATGGGGATTTAGACTGCCACAGATGATGGATGGAATGGGTGGTGTAGATGAGGTGAGATGTGAGATGATGTTCACTCACTTTTTTTTTGTCTCTTTTGAGGCCAAATTAAGATGAAAGAGAGAGGCATTTAAACTCTTTGCCTTTGAGTTTCATCTCCTGTGAGGCTGGGCTCTGTTGTCTCTCAGATGCCTGGGACAAATCCATTAGCTCTGCCATATCTCAGCTACTGCAGGCGTCACCTCAGTCAGTGTCACTCTGGAGGCAAGTAAGAGGGACGGATAGACAGAGCGTCACAGAAACAGAAAGGTGGCAAGAGCGAGGTAAAAACAAGAAAGTGCACAAGTTGCTAAAGTCGACCATCAAAAGTAGGATTCACACATTCCATCATTATTTGGTTGGTATTTAAACAGCCAGACTGTGTTTTATGTCAGATTTATTTATTTTTTTATCTGTGAAAAACGCTATATAAATATATTTCACTTACGCACTTATGCACATGATAAAGAGGAAATAAGAGATGTTTTTGGTTAATATGGACTTTTATAGCCTAATATATGCAACTTTTAGACTAACTTTGCTTGAAAATCTGTTTAAACATTGTCATAACCGACGCAATGCAATGCCATATAAACCACAAAAGCAGTTGATTTTGCATTAAATAGAATTGACTCTGCACTGAAACCCTGACAAATACTTATGAAAGTTATTTAATGTAGCTAATCCAGTACACTGGAAAACTTTGAATCTTTAGTATTTATCTTTAGTATAAGTATTTGAAAATAATACTTTGAATCGGTAATTGTTTTTAAATAACAAAGAAGTTTTGCCAGAGCATATTAAGTCTTTAGTATCTTTTGAAGGCAGTTTGAATTTAAAACAGATGTAAGCACATCAATATCCCCCTTTTGATTTTCTGACCTAAAACCAAACAGGACCTCACACTTACAAGCAGATTAACAAGTGCAAAATATCTCTACACAGGACAATACACGCTTCTGATACATTTAAAGTTAAAAAGGCACATTCAGATTTTAAGTTTTATAACTTATTTATAACTTTATTGATTTAACATTTACAGAGGACCAGGGAGTTGTGATTCAATTCCTAGGTGCTACATGAAGCTATTACAGAGTTAGTGTCGCCTGTACATTTCTTGTAAATCCACAGCTGTAAAAATGGAAGAGGCTTGTCAGACTATAACAATGCTCTCCACCTAGAAGGAAAAATGAACCTGGTCAGCAGTTAAGCTGTTGTTGTACAATGTGACATGATTGTGAACTACCCTCTGCAAGTAAAGCAACACAATTTTCATCAAGTTTAAATAAACCTAACCTTTTTATTCTTGTTCCACCCTGTAAGACATTGAAACAGGTCATTTTGGATTGTTATGGCAGTCCACTGCTATTATGGTAATGGCTGAGACATGTCACAAATGGGAAAACAAAGGGAAATATTGGAGACATCAACAGGAAATTCTCACCAGTGAAATTCATTTTCTCCCCTCTCTTGACTTTTGACAGAATAAGGAAGTTGGTGATAGCAAAGTGGTGAAAGGTTTGGAAGGAATGCATGACAGTGCTGCAGCAGAGACACACATATAATCAAAGGCTGGGATTGGTGTCTAACTTTTATTGCCAGTACAAATTGCTGTATCTATATTTACATTCATTCTTTGTTGGGGTATCTTTTGATATTGTGAATACACGTCAACATTTTTAAATTGCTGAAACATAAAAGCAAATCTCCATTCTTGGGTTTTTCAACTTTAACTATTCACTTCTACTTGAATGTAGTAGAAAAGTCTTTGGGGCTTTGGGAAGCTCTATATATGGATAGTGTATAGTATATACGGATATATATGGATAGTATATACGGATATATATTCAAAAACTGTTACGTAATACTGCTAACAATACATGTGCATTATCGACACATGCACAATGTACACACTGGTATGGTTTACCTGTTTATCCTAAAAGAAAATGAAATTTTAAAAAACAGCCAAACAGCACTTGCATGCAATCATTTGTATTGCATTCAGGTAGTGTAGTGTACCAAAAGTTTGCCTCAAGTAGCACAGCAAACCGCCCCGATGTAGTAAACTCTAAGCAGATTAAAACAAACATTACATTTCTGCTTGACCCAGGTGTGAGCTGGCTTGAATGGACAGATCTCTCATAAAAAGCTGCACTGTCTGTAAAGAAAACAGCATTTTGTACACCTATCTGACTTTGTTATTGTGGTTAGCTCCATGGCAGTTTCAGACAGATGGAGAGATAATATTTAAACTGCGTAATAGCTTTATAGTTGGCAGCTGTATTGTTGTCTTTGTACGTGAAACTGCTGCTTTTCATTGTGGGAATCCCAGCTTTATCAAACACACCGTGTCAGCCAGTCATTTTAAAGACAGCATGAACAATAGTTTGAGACACCTTCAATTATAACTTTGTAGAATAAATTGAGTTAAGCAGGCCCCTGAGAAATTCTACTTCAGTGGAACATACGGGAGGAAAATAATCTTTGATGAACAGTTAATTTGTCATATTTAACAATTTCCCACTGGCGTCTTGACTGGTGAGTTACCGCAATTGCTCAATGGGATATGTAATTTTCTAAGCCTATTTTCTTCCCAATTACATGGTGTATATTTGTTCATGAACTCCTAGTTAGTTAGATACAAGGAATATCTGAATCCATTTTATTTTATGGTTTTCCATTGTACTAAAACAGTTTTACTCAAGAACAACTGATTGTCATCTACTTTTCCATCCTTTGATCTGAGGGTGAGAGGTCAGACTTGGGTTGTGGACACAATAACAACTTTTTTTTTTTTTTTTTTTTTTTTTTTACACCATTACTTTCAAAGGGCCGTGTTTTTAATTCCTCTCTCTGTGAAATCTAATCAGGGTGACCTGAAAGAGACCTCTGGGTTTAGTCTTAATAAATCTACTGCTTAAACGATTGAAACAGAAAACGGTAATATGTTGTCAACTTAGAACTCCTGTAATGGAGAGATCGCGGCATCCTATGATGGCTGGAATGATTACATACTTTTTTTCAATTTCTTTTAAGTCATTGTACATACATGCCATTGGCAGACCAGTCTGTGAAAGTAGGGAGAGTTCATTTTCTGTCATCAGTTTAATAGAAGCAGACCGATGGAGTTACCAGAGTTGCCATAATCAAGAAGAAATTCAATTATTTAACATCTGTCATCAAAACGTTCTCGTTGAGCATTTATGCAGATGGAAATTGTAACGTGAAATTAATGGTATGATTTGCGAAAAGCCCTTTTTCTCAATCCAATTTCTTACATCTTACAACATTAAAATATCTTCAAGGGAATGGCCAACAAAGTATTAGAAACATTTCTCGTGATCGTTTTTGCAATCTTTCCTAACCTTAAATGGTTTTTCTTCTTGTTGCTTATGAGAAAAAAGGAAGAAAGAGGTCATTAAGTGTAGAAACATCGTGTCTACTAGAACAGTACGATTCCCTTCTCCTAACCAGTGAGTTCCCTTCTATACTGACAATGTTTCCACTGTGTGCTTCCTCAGACAAAAAGGCTCATGTTTCATTCAGAGGTACTGTATCTGCCGACATGGTCCTCTGCATTACCCTCGCTCATCTATCCACAAGCGTGTACATTGCTATGTCAGATACTGTAGCTGACATAGATGTATGCTCTATATCCTGTCACTGATAAGGATTTTAGTTTGAGCATCGCAACATTGCGTGTAATCTCTGATGCCATAACTCTGGTGTCCGGTGTTTTCTTTTTTGAGAGCAGGTCTGATACGGTGTGTTGAGGTAATCACAATGCAACCATTCCAGTGATTGATACTTCCTCAAAGCCTTATGGGATGCCATGTTTTTACAGGAGGAAAAGGGTGAACAGTTTTGTTTCTCCAAATGAAAAACAAATGGAGCTGGATGGAAAATTGTACAAGGATGGAAAGGGATCACTACTTTTGTGGTTTCATGTCAACCACAAGGTCGCATACCAGACATCAGGATCCTTCTCACTGGACTGAGCGTTTTCTTTTGATGGCAGCACATTTTAGTCCTGTCAGTGTTGCCATAATCACGGAAATAGGCCTAAAAAACGCTTTCAGTGGCTCCAACTAGCAAAATTTCACCCTCCACATTCTCTGTGCCATAAATACCATACCTTTTGCAAGACATTTCTACCTTTTTAGTTTTTTTTAATTTAGAGAACAGTACAAAAAGTCAGGAAGCTCAAAGAAACATGTATATGACAAACCCTAATTCAACAATGCCTTGTAGCATAATGTGACTTTGCGTTGAAACCTAACCACAATAGCATGCAGTAGTATGGCATTTTACATTGTACCCCAGAGACATTAGACCAATTACCTCGTTAAGTAATGTGTCTCCTTAACTGATTGGTCGAGAGAGAGAGAGAGAGAGAGAGAGAGAGAGAGAGAGAGAGAGAGAGAGAGAGAGAGAGAGAGAGAGAGAGAGAGAGAGAGAGAGAGAGAGAGAGAGAGAGAGAGAGAGAGAGAGAGAGAGAGAGAGAGAGAGAGAATGTGACTGTTGTGTTGTTTAATGAGTAAGCTATGGGCTCTTTTCAAAGCATCCAAAACAGCATGTAATAGCTAACAGATGGCTGAGGGAATGTATAGTGAAGGAACTTGATTACCTCTAAGCGTTTTCTCTTAATTGTACTGAAGCTGTGATATACTTAATACCACAAATGCTGTATTCCTTTACAGCATATTCTAAAGTGGGAGTTTAGAAGCAGTAAAGAGTGCCATCCGCTACTTCATATGAGCTCATGATTTATTGAAAGAAATAACGGAATATGGCAAACACAAGCTTGTAGTCTTTTAAAATCGGAGCAGCAGTGTTCTTTGAATATTAACTTAACCATCAGTGAGTGAACATGCTAACATTTTAATACAATTGCATCATTTTGGTTCTGAAGTGCCCTATTGGGTGAGGTTAAACCTTCTCAAACTCCATCATAACTTCTTTGTCTTCTTAATATGCAGAGTAATGGAGGTGAGGGTGTTTTTCATCACAGCGCTTTGTGAAAGTGTTGAAGTATTGACAGTATAAAGCGGTAATTTCCACTTCCTCAGGAGTGTATGCCAGTGTGTCAGGGCAGCTGGGGTCAGGGCCTGTGTGAGCCAATGACAGGACTCGGAGGGATGAGGTCATACGTCAGAAATGGCAAGAGGATCTCTTGGGTGTACCATATATGTCATCAGGGGTCCTCTAAACCCAACACTTTGCTGATAGATCGCCACTCTTGCAGATAAATTATTTTAAAGGAAGTGCTGAGTCGCTGACGGAGACCCTGCCACATAGTTGACATATCTTCTCAACGAAAGTGTTCGCAGTTGAGCAACAGAGGCTACTATGTAGGACCTACTTTTTGCAATCTCTGGGGATACTCAGTTCAAGCATTTTAAATCTTGCCCTGCTATGACTGATTTTATCAGACACGTGGACCTTCTAAACTGTATTAAATTACCCAGAGTGCTCGCCTCCTTGTCTCGTCACAGCAACTGCTATGTGGGGCTCCAATTGCTCCTGGCTGCCAGGTTGGCGGTGTCAAGGAGTCTGCCCTGTACCTCGTTTTGCAAACACAAGTCAATTACCCCAATTAATCTGGCGGGAGAATGGAATGGAGATGGAGATTGTTTTGCTTGAGTCAAAATAAATGCAGTCTCCTTCCCTTTAACATTTGCACACACTGCTGTTAATGAGTACAGGCCGCTGCATTTTTGGCATTATAGTGAGATAAATGTGCACATTAGGTAGATCGAGATCATGTTGTGCATTACGTGCTGGAAAGAAATGTACAAAGCTTGTTTAGACTCTGTCTCAAGCTCTCTTCTAGCATTATCAACTGCAGACAAAGTGAATGGGTAAAAGACAGACTTCCAGTATGACTTGGTTACAGATGGAGAGGATCATATCTTCAAAGAGACAGAAATACGCACTTTTACGAGATTGGCGTGTTTTAAATCATCTTTCACGTAAGAAGAGCAAAAGAATCTAGCACTGTAAAAATATACATTAAAAAATTGACATTGACATTGAATTATGGAGATATGAAGCATTCTGTAGAGAAACATTTCTTGGGTCTTGGTGCTCAGGTGGTGTGACGGTTTTGAGCGTTTCACTGGTTGCATTTCCACTGTGCCGTGCACTGTCCCAATGAAAACCAGGACCCTGTTAGGCCATTTGGACTTTGTCTGTGTCAGCCATCGTAAGGTGAGCAGCTGGTGGTTTATTAGCCAGGGCAATCTGTTGACCGTTCTCGTTAAACTCCTGAACCTTTCTTGTAGCCCCATACCTGCTCCAGCAAAAATCTGCAGTTGACAATGAACCCAAATTTGCTGATCTCGAGCACAGACCATGTGGCAACAATGATAAACCCGTAGAGAGATGGATCAAAGCTTCCTGTGACCAAGAGTGTATGTTCTAAGCTTTGAGTTATTTTTAATATGCGTTATTCAGAATATGAGGTCTGCATGCATGTGAATAACTACAAAAGCAGAGTTGAGCTTTGACATTCATAAAATATTTACTTTATTGTACTGCATTTTTAGAGGGGTTGCTCTTCCTATAAGCCATTACTCATGTATTATTGAACTGGGTGAAGACATTTGTCAGCAAGCTGTGACTTGATATTCTCTCACTGTGTTTGCTTACCCACATTTCAACAGTAGTGCAACGCCACCAAACATGCTCTTTTGTAATGTTTTCCAAAGTACTAGATTATCTATCAAAGTATAGATTAAATAAAATCATACATATTACAAAAGGCGTCCTTGAAAAAGCCTCTGCGGAATAAAAATAATGGTCAATGCAGCAGGTAAAGCACGATTTCACAGTACATCACTTTGTGTTAAAATTATTCTCATCCACTGACATCCTCCTGAGTTCTCTGGGTTGGGATACAAAAATCAAAAGATCCCTGTTAAAGAGGTCTGTGAAATAAAACTCCAATTCGTAACCTTTGCTCTCCTTCTCTGCACTGAACTCTCTTGCCTTCTGAGAAAAGTACCACCAGTTTCCTCAGCTGTTCCTGGGTTTCTATCTATCCGATTAGCTGATCCGGCAGGCTCATTCCTGCCTCCCCTACTCTCTGACCTTTGCGCTTCAGCGTAATTGCCTCAGAATTTGATGGACCAGTGTCTCTAAAGCAGATGATGTCTCACTACAGCTTGTGATAACAGCTAGAAGTCCTCCTCCCTGACCACCACAAAACTGTTTTCAAGAACACGTTAACGTTGGTGGTAAAGGAAGTAGCCATCTGCTGAGGAAATAAAGTCGCCGCTACTCAGCCCCACAAAACTCTGGTTTTCATTTCCACTTGGGGGATAACTTCAAGCTTTCCATCATGCACCTTTTAGCAGCACTTATGGTGCATAGTTACTGTATGTGGCCTGTCATGTGCATAGTTCTGCTTAATACAGATGTCAAAATACATCCTTCTTGTTGTGATCAAAAACATAAGAAACTCTGCAATCCATTTTAAGTGCCTGTCTTTGTTTTTTGCCGGTGGAAGCCTTGCCAAGCCGAAGGATCCCTTCCAGCCTTCTGTGAAGTACCAAATGTACTTTCATCAAAAACATAACTCAATGTCCATAATTACGTTTAAGTGACAATAATTAGGTAATTAGCCCGATAATGGAACAAAATATAGGTTTATGAATTTGGTCACATACATTCTGATACAAAGCATCAGCTGGAAGGGTAGCAAAAAGCCAAAAAATGTCCACAAAGAAGTAAACACATGTTTGCAGGGACTCCCAGTCCTTGATCCAGCTTAAAACATTTCCTTGAAGGTGAAAGAAAATGCATCATCCCGGACATCCATACTTCATCAGAAGAACTTACTTTGTCAGAGAGCAGAAAGTTAGTTTGTGAGGCAGTGAACAGAGATAGACATACAGGTTGATTGATGCACAGGCGCTAAGCCATGCACGTGCAGAAAGGAGTTTACCCTGTCTGGCTCCTGGGCTGCCCCTGAGCCCCGGTGGTGACGGACAGGACATTGGATGATAGATGAAGATGTACGACTGCAGATGGACCATCAGATTAGTGGTTTGTTATATCTAATGTTATGGTGTAATCAATCCCACTCATCCCCTCTCTGTTCCCCACTTGACGGTTGGATCTGCTATCTCTGAATGTCTGGCCCCAATGAGGTCCAGGCACACACGCTAAACTAGAGGACTATGCAATCATAGAGCAGCGCCATTATATTCCTTCTTTTCATCTCAATCTTAACTCTCAATGCAGTAATAGAAGACAGTCTTTAAGGTTTTGCTGGTTCGTCACACATCTTTAGGTGATTATTTTCTTCTTTCTTTTTTCTAAATGGGACGTGATACATTTTAGGACTTCACATATCACCAAAGCGCTTTAAAGTCTTGCCAGTTCTGCCATTTCCCTCATGGAGATGAGCTAATTGCTATTGGTACCGTTATAGTGTGCAGGACACAACAGCATTTAGATTTAAAAAGTCAAATGTGTGAGGCACATGTTGAGATAATTCTTGGAGCCAGACAAGACTGGAAAACAGCCCTAGCCACCTACATAAATACCTCCACAAGATACAGCATGGCTGCAATCACAACGTGGGCGTAAAAACCCCCGGATAAACCCAAAATTAATTAATATTTGAGAGCGTAAGTATCTGGTCTTAAAACTTCTCTATCCATTCACAAGCCCAAACTACAACAACAACACCAAACTGCCTCTGAGAAAGTTTAACTCATTCCCTGATAAATCTTGATGTGATGTGCATGTACATTTATATCTGTGTTGTATTCACGAATTGAAACCTGTGTATGTTCACTGGTCTAACTTGAAGTGGTAAAGGCCTCTACACTGCATAAGCAAAAGCTCCAGGGATTGTTATCCTCATCCAGAAAATTCCCCCTGTCAGCATTTGAAATACACAAAGTTTGACAAATTCATGCTTTTTGCAAGATGAGTCGCTTCTGCCTTCCTAAAGACGTGAGAAATGCACTCGGAAAACATGCTAGTAAGCTCAGCCAATTAGCGTCTGTTTTCCAGACTCGGAGCTATGCCTTTGACTCTGTCAGAGTTGTGGTTGCATAGTGCTGCAGTCCTACATCTGGCAGCCATGACAGGTAAAAGGAGAATAAAGCACTATTCCACCATCAGCACTAATGGGAATAAATGGCTTACCTGAGCCAGCTAACAGCAAACCACATCCTGCTGAGAACACCCAAAGGTTCCCGTCAATCCCGTGTCTTAAACGGGCCTTTCAATGAAGAAAAGAATGTCTTAAGGCAAATTGAAATGTTTACGTTATAAAAAATAACTTTCTTTGCTAAATTGGCAGAAATGGAGAGAAGAAAAGAGAAGCACCTTTTACATGAGCTAATTCACTCAGCTGGGGTTTGACAGATATGGTTGACAGTGCGACATAGCTTTTAGATGTGAGCCAGTCTTTCCTGGCATGACTTCTGGGGAATCTGGTCAAAGAGGGCAATGTCTTTGGCTTAACTCATCCCAGTTACTTTAAGTGAGATTAGCACAAGTACCAGTGTTAAATAATATCACATGGAAGGGAAATTCAGTCATTGGGGGTTTGGAAGTGCCAGTCTAAGGTGATGACAATGTGAAACATCTTGCAGTATTTTGTGGTGTAGGAAAACTCCTTGCAAACAATTCTGCTCATGACCTAAGCTGAATGATTAGGTTTTCTCTTCTTTAGATAAATTCCACTGAAGAACAAAAGCAAAGTAAGGGAGAAAAGAGAAGCGCTCCTATGATGCACACTCAATTTGCTTCCTCTCATTTATCAGCAAATGCTTCACCTCTGATCAACTCTGAACTTTCATTTCATTTTTATTCCAACCTGGGAAAACTGATGTCTGTGAAAGATATTTCAGAATTCTTCTGCCTGTTAGAATAGCTGAATTGGTTCATGAGATGATGTGTGCTGTATAAATTAAATTTGGTGTAATTACAGTATAGTGGACATTATATCACTTCTTACTTTAATTGCCTGAGTCCTGAGTGTTCTTTTAAAACACACTTGGTTCTCCCATCCTTCTCCCTTTAGAGATACCACTAGGATCCCTCTCTTGCGGTTACCAGAGCAAATTATTGTCTCATAATTATAATTTTCCCCCACAAATGGTTTATGCATTTAAAGACCAATACAGTTTTGTAGCCTCACAGCCATATGCTGCATAATCATGTCTATGGATGCATACAAGTTGAGCTTGAGTTTTATAATAAAAAATAAATACATCAGAAAATAAAATGGCAGGCTTTCCTCTTCTCTGTGCATTTTTAATTTAAAATCCCTGGACAAAGTGGATGGATATTAAGTTGTTGAAACTCTTGCTCATTTGCTTTTTTTAATAAACCAAATCACAGTATTATTGTCTTACAAAGGCAATGTATACATACTTACATAAATTAAGTAAATTAAAATGTTAATAAGACATCTATGTTCGCAGCCCTCCAAAAGAAACAACTGTAGGGGATGACCTCAAGGGAAAAAATCTTTTATTTATTTAATTAATATCTAGAGCAGCATTGTCTTATTCAGTCTTTATAGATTCTTACATTCGTTTTTCAAACGGCAAAACAGGCGGATTTCTTTCCAAAACTTAACTAGACAAGTGGATTTTATTTTTTCAACTAGCACCCAATAAAGTTGTAATAATTACTTATTTAATATCATATAAAACCCAGGTACACTTGACAGCATTACCATTAAAATACTTCAGTAGTAATGCATAGGTAATACATTGTATGTTATGAAAATGTTCTAAAAGGGGCCATTCTGCATATTGAGTACTTTCACTTTGATACTTTAAGTGCAATTTACTGGTTATACTTCTGTACCTTTTCTATAGTAATCTTTCAAAAGCAGGACTTTTATTTGTAATGGAGCATTTCACATTGTGCTATTGCTAAGTAAAGGATCCGAGTACTTCTTACACATCTGGACTGCTGTATGAAACAACACATATTACAAGCACAAGTTGATTCCTTTTTTTTAGCCTGACTACTAACATGTATTCATATAAATGTCCCTATGTAATGTCATTAATTCATGCGTTGAAATCCTAAAACAAGTTAATTGAATATTTTAGTAGTTCCCACTTTCTTGGCAGGTGTTCATTTCACTGTTAGACTGCAAAGTTAATCTTGAAAACATACACTGATGAACAGGATGTTTTGTTTAAGCCCAATTCTGACCAAACTAATTCATCTAATTTATTATATTATATCCTTATAGAGAAAAAAACTACAAATGGGTCTTGTACGAGGAAAATGGAGATGGAAGCACAGTTGGTCTTGTTTACCAAATGTTAAGAAATGCAAAATGAGATAGAAATGAGAGCGCAAATGATTTATATCGAGTATGTCTCCACACCCTACCCTCCAGCCTTACGCTGTATGTACTGCGTTAGCTTCAATGATTAAATCCACATGTGAGAGCTTTGGAAGAAGTTAAGGGAGGAAATACTGGGAAAACATAGGTTGGAGAACAATGAGGAAATAAGAGATGATAAATAAAGAGATGAAGGGAGATTGGTTTTGGAGAGATACTGGTGTGATAGTGTGTCTCATTAGAGGAGGGGGTGGAGTGCGATAGGGGGAAAGATTTGGAAGAGGAGTTAGAAAAGTGTGGGGGGTGAGAGGGAGAAAAATGGGTGTGTAACAGGGGAAGTCTGAGAGGAATGAGTGTTGAAAATGGGGAGAGAGAGGGAAAGTGCTTGACAGGAGAAAGGGGGAGCTGGAGGACTATAGCTAGGCAATATTCACACTGCAGCTCAAATTGTCCTAGTTCTGATCTCCCATCTTTTCCGTCTGAAAGAAAACCAATCTGATATTTTCTTTTACAGTTGTAAGGGAGAGAAACCAGCCCTTATGCACAAAGATTAGAATTAGAAAGCTGTGGAACACTTCAGTCTTTAGGCACACCCAGCAAGGAGTCACGAGTCACCACTCATACAGAAATGGAGAATAAGCCGCAGGAAGTCCACTATATAAGGTAAAGCCTGGCAAAGAAGAAAATGTGTTACTGTACAAATTGAATGTCTTTGGTTAACGAGCAATTGAAGGAGTCATCTTGGGAATAAGAAATTGTGGACATTTTGACAATTATTATTGACAATTAATATGGATTAAATAATCAAGAAAGAAATCAGCAGTTTAAAGAGCATTGAAAATAAATGTTAGTTGCAGCTCTTGAAACAGAAAATACATCACCATGTAGGGATACTGCATCAGTTATAATATATAATTAACCTCAGTGACATATTTGGCTTGAATTAGTTGGTTACAGAATTTAGAGAATGCATCCTGTTTGCCATGCATAGCAGTTCATAACTACTTCTTGGAGAAGAACGCACAACTTACCATTACCAAGGAGTGCAGATTATAATTCTTTAAAAGGCCATTTAACTGTGTCAATTACCTCTCGAATGTACAGGCTGTAAATGACTGAAACAAAAATGTGCTTTGGGTGTTTGGAAAGTCTCCAGGAATCCAGGCATAAGACTGAGCATGGCAAGTGCAGTGACTGAAGGGTTGTGTGCACTGGATAAAGGGTTGTGAAATGTAGGGGAGATGAGTGGTTTTAATTAGCCTTTCTTCACTACAGACCAGCACATACCCCTTAGACTGGTGATCACTTGTTTTTCTTTCAAAGTTCCATGTAACTGTAAAGTGCTCCAGTGTCTCCATAAAACTCATTCAATTTTATTAGTGAGATGTAAGCACTAATCGGTCCTAACATTACATACCATTTCTTTTTACTCAAGAGGCATTTGGAGACTACTGCCAGGTGTAAACACACTTGCACTTAGACTTTCTCATACCAGGTGGCCTTAGGGTCATACAGATGGGACATCTATTACCTTATTCTTACTCTACATGCATGTAACATTGATAATCATCACTTTTTTCCTACTGGTAGTTATAATATCTTGAATTAGATAAACAAAGGTAATTCATTATCAACAATTCAGAACTCAATTTTAATACCTGTGTGGTGTGAATATAGACTGTGACATGGTTGTATGATGATGATGATGTACTGAGAATGTATTGTAGATGATAGGAACAGTAAAATGAGTCAAAGAGCCTTTTTCACCAGGCTCTATATCAATTAAAAAAAAAGGTTTAATTTTTATAGGCTCCTACGAACAATCTTCTAATATCACAACGTATCCACAGAAAAATTCCTCATGCTGGTAGATAGTAGGTATTAGACTTATCCATTACATCAGGCCACAGTGAGGGAGTTTTATCCACCGCGAGAGTGCATCTGGAAGTTTAGCCTTTGCTTGGTCATATTTTTGAAAGATACAAATGGGGACAGTGTTTGGTTTTTGATAAGCAGTCTCTCTCTCTTATCTTGTCCTTTTTCCTGGACGGGTGAGATATACTGGAGATGATGGATCACAGTTAATTTAAGTTTAAGAGGACGTCAGGATTAATGAAATCTCACCCACCTCTTGTGAGCATTCATAATTTGTCAGAGTTTTTGCTACACTAATTTACTGATAAAGACTTCCAGGGCAGTTTGAATAATCAACTGCATGTGATCCAACATTCATAGACTGCCTTGCTATGCTATCCTTGCTTCTTTTTATAAAAGTGAGTACTTTATTTATTGAGTGGCTTCCAAAATAACACAATTTAGCTGTCAGTACAATCTATCAGAGCTTTTGTTTCTCATACAGTATATTGGTTCAGATTAAGATAAAAGTCATGTTTACCCTCTTTCTGGTGGTTGAAATTGCTGAAACGGACTGATATTAGATGGCTCGTGAAAATGACCTCTTAGGTGTTGTGATTGTGTGGGAGAGTCTGGATCACTTAGCGCTAATCCATCTGAGAGTCATCTGTGCTTTTCTCCCACTCACCTTTGACCTATCTCAGCTCTCTGGTCCAAAATCCATTGCCGGTGAGGAGCTGGGGAGGGGCGTATTGGGGGTAGGGTTGGAGAGAGAGGGAACATTTTCCTCTGGAGGTTTCCTGTGGTTCGGAGTGTTCGTAAACGTTTCCAAGCCTCAAGGTCTCGCAGGGCTTTTTCGACAAACACTGGAGGGCAAGCACATTATTTCTCTCTGACTGACCACTAAACGAGAAAGGGGCGATCCTTAACCAAACTAATAGCTACCAGAGGGGATGTCAAACACTGTGAGAAACACAAAGTCAAAGAGCACTGACATCACTTTAGCATCCCAGGAAGCAGGAGCCTTGCAGTTACAAAGACAATCGCCTCTGTAAAATCAGTCTTTTGTCACAAGAGTTTGGCATGTTTGAATTTGGTTTTGAAGGACAAGGGCACTGGGAAACTGAAGCCGTGGCTGACCCACCACAAAGCGATCTTAAATGTTTTCAGAGGGGGCTTTAGCGGCGGAAAAAAGGGACAGGAAGATAATTGAGTGGTAAGCATAGCTGAATAGTTTGCAATGGGCCCAGGGGCTTTTAAATTAAGACCCGCTTTGACACTTTAGAGGGAGGCCAGGCCAGTTGTGTGAGATGAGATCCTGTCTAGGGCCACATCAGGCAGGAAAGGGGAGCGGAGAGGTCGGTATGTGGGGGCGAGGGAGAATGGCACCCCCACTCCTCTTGGTTGCCGTGCATGTAGAGGGAAAGCAATGCAGATTTGGGAAAGTATTGGTAAGGGCTGGGGAAGGAAAGGGGGGTTAAGAATCCACAGTGCAGAGCGACACAGGACAACGTCTCCATTTAGTGCAGCCAAAAAAACAGCTGCTTCTAAATGTTCCCCCACAGTAAGCCCTGGAGAAAATGCCCACCCCACACACACACACACACACACACACACACACACACACACACACACACACACACACACACACACACACACACACACACACACATGCATGCAAAAACTAGTTGCCCCACTAGTTTAAATAGTTTAGAGAAGCTGATTTCTGTTGAAATATATCATCAACAGCCTCCTTGAAACACCGCACCTTTTCAGCACACAAACACACCACAATCTCAAAACTATTCTCACAAAGTATACTCATACACTCACAAACTTTCTCTATCCTCTTTATGCAACTGCCAACCGTTCCGTTGCTGTGCAGAGAGTGAATTCCAGAGATCTGCCGCTAGCGAACAGTGAACAAATGGACTGTGGACCACCCCTATACTCCTCAGATCCCCTCACGAGCCCCAGTGTCTTGCACAAATAAACCAACACAGATTTAATGACGACAGGCTTCAGGATCTTTTTCACTCTTTTTATCAAAGGATCAAAGGCTTATAGAGTGCCTGCACATGTGTGTGATGTGTGGCATGAGTGTGTGTGTTATTGTCATTTTTCTGAGTTTTTCACCATGTGCTGAAGTTCCAAAGACAATGGTGGCCACACTGACTGACTTCCATCATAAAGCAAGTCTGCCAATAATAAATGGTAATATATTCAGCACTACAAGATGTACACAATAAATTAGTTGTAATATTTAGCAGTTAAACTGTATTTAAAAAATAAAAACCTTTTCTTAACATTCAGTATGTGTTTCTTAAATATAGATTCTTTTATGCATTTGTTGCATGCCCTGTGTGTGAAAGAGATATGGAAGTTCCAGTGATTCATTTAAGATTTTCTTTTTATTCCTCTCCAACAGCTGTTTATTTTCAGTACCAGTATACAAACTGACGAGGATTGAGATACCAGGGGTTTTAATAAAGATGAATGCTTTACACCCCATAACACTGATGGCTTTTTTGTTGATGTTTGTTCGTCCCTTGGGAATACATGCAGCATATCTTTCAGCACATCTTTGAGACGAACACTTGCAGCACAACAAAGCGGAATCACTGACCCACTCCAACTGTTTACATAACTCAATCATCACCCTTGGTGATGAGGCATGCAAAGTGTGTGCTGCTAGGCCTGAGTTGGACTATTATTTCACGGTCATGCTAGGAACTGGGTATATAAAAAACAGCTCCATTCATTTACAGTAGTAATCTCACATTAGCTTCTGTATTTTCAGTCCCGTATCTACATTGTAGTGGTCTACTAGGATTTTACTCCAGACAATATGCATTATTCACCATTGGTTCCATTTGCAATTCTCATTCATTTTGTATCAAAAATACAATCAGTATCTCTAAATACTGGGTTAAAGTTTAGATTATTAATTCAAAATAAACTTAAGGTGTGTCTTGCACAATGGTAAACAGATGTTGCTTGCATGGTCTTTTCTGACTGGTTTTATGAATATGCATTTGACATTTGCATAACTAAACAGCGGAGCTGCAGATTGTCCACCGCGGTGTTGACCTAATTCTTAGGGATCACAGATAATGTTAATATTATGCTGAAGCAGATGTGGGCTAATGTTCTGTGTTCTTTCACACATTCAAAATCATTTAATGTATTTCCCTTTCTCAGTCCTACCAGTTAAAGCTCCTCTTCTCAGGTTCAACAGCAGCTTTAAGTGATGCTTGTGCATAATTTAACTCCCCAAACCACATATCAATACGTCAACTGCATGGTTATGTCGGTAGCAATTAGCTGTGTTTGGGGGGTAGGGGCCGATGACAGAAATAGAGTGTGTAATCGAAACGCAGAGAAAGGGTGATTTACGCTGGTCAAGACAACTTCAACACATACAGGAAGTGAATACTGTTTCAAGGTCAGCAAGCCACGAGGCACCTACTAGACTTACCTTATGAAATCCATGTGAGTGGCTGGTGTGGATATGAGTGTGTGTGTGTGTGTGTGTGTGTTTCCGAGGGAGTGCCAATTAAATGTAATCACAACACTCACAATAGCAGCAGTTAACAAAGGTATGAGCACTGATACACTTCACAGGGCTTAGCTGGTGGTCCTTGGCCTTGCAAGTGAGCACATGAAATACTGCTTTTTCATCACCTATGAAGTAATACATGTGGGATTCTTTTAAGAGAACGTGTTTTAAAACCTGCAGACCCAAACCTTCTGAATTGCCATCCTAGTGTCTGAGATACGTAACGCTACTTCCTAAATTGTACCATGAGAGAAGAAATTAAATACGTTTTAATATGTATTTAATAGTTTCAATGTAACAAATGATGGAGTGACATTATACTGATTATTCTTTATTTGGGAAATAAGCACCCACTTTTCCTAGAAAAAAAATATTGTTGTAAATCTTGGTCAAGTTGAAAATATGATGTAGTAAATGTGGTGAAACAATCAAGGTGCACGCCGTTATGTCTGAAAATGTCATTTTTCCACAGTTTTGACCGCATTTTCACTGCTGTCTAAGACCATTTCAGGGCAGAGCCGGTGCTGTTTGCACACGTCGTCAATAGTGGTAGTGAGTAGTGATGCTTTCCAGATTATGACTGACTGCTGACACACACACACACACACACACACGCAGACACTCACACATAATCACACAACCACAAACTCAGACCCTTTTTCTGTCACATGTGTACACTAATTTTTTACACACATTCTCCAGCCCAGACGGGCACAAACCCAAACACGCATGTCAAACTGTGCCAACGGAAGTGGAAATATGGAGCACATTTTCAAGGTGCTCACCGTGTCCTCGTGTTGAAATCCACTTAAAATGTTCCTGACCTCATTGATTTTGAAAGACGAGCCAAGCCAACAGTTGTGATTGGTCGTTGAGTGATACCATCACTCCAACTTTGAATCAACTCACATAGCATGCTGTGAAAGGCCAAAATAGGGGATCAGGCACTGGTTGAAAGAAAAGTGGGCCGAAGGCGGGCTCGGGGTAGGACTGTGTGTGAATACAATTATTTTGTTATTATTGCAGAGGCAAGATAGTACATGCCTTTCACTTTGGTAATTGAATCCAAGAGAGAAGCTAATTGGTTTTCAAATGAAGCATTAAGAAACAAAACCAAGGACTTACGATAACAAAAGAAAGTGTGTCCAGTCACTCTGAATGCTGAAGGGTGCAGGGGCGGAGCAGAAGTGATTAAAAAAGACAGGATAGAAAGAAAATTGCCGCATTGGAAAGATACTTTGTAATGAAAATGAAAACTCTAATAATCAAATACGCTACACTATACTGATACTGCTGATAAAAGAAATCACGGACGGAAAAACCTGCTCATTACCAAAACCGGTTCACGTGACTGCTGACACAATGCCAAGTAAAACCCATTGAGCCCCCTCAGTATTTACAGCATTAAGACAGAAAAAGAAGTCCATCAAGAAGTCCATCTGTCCAGCAGTCTTTGATGGAGAAGCTATTGTGAGCTGTCCTTCACTAATCATGTATGTCTGCAAATAGCCAGGATTTTGATCCTGACACAGGCGTTTACAAAGTCAGCAGTGTGTGTGGGCCATGGCCACAGCTTAGACACGCACGCACGCACACAAGCACGCACGCACACACAAGGGTAGCCAGGGTCTGCGGCCACCAAGGCACCTTCCCACAGTAACTGAACAGCACATGTTGTTAACTGCATGGCTGGTAGCTCAATCAAGAAGCTTTTGGGGTTTTTTTTTCTCGAAAAGCTCCATCAAGTTTCTGAGCAACACTGACATGTGATCTGCATTTGTCTTATTCATCATTTGACTTCCAATTGGTGAGAGTAAGTTTCTCTTTTCTATACTCAATTACAGTGCTCCCTTTCCGCCCCTTCCATTGTACTACTTCTATGTTACCGCTGTAGAAAAGAAAAGAAGAGCGGAGACTGTTTCCACCTCGAGTGGCAGGACTGAGCACCGTGTGGCGTTTTGGACTCAGAGTTCACTTGCATTGGTCTTACAGTAAATCCAGTTTTTGTTATGGTACAAATTCTTGACACGGATCTTAGGTTTCCTCCAGGATGTTACTTTTAACTTTAATCCGACAAGAATATTATTAGCACTTAAAATTTTGAAATGGGTGGTTCATTTTTTTTAATTCCACCATAAAAGACCTTTTGATGGTCCTGCTTCTTCTTAATGGTCTTAATGATAACACAACTACAGACAAAATGATTCCAGAAATACAAACAACATTGTTAATTACCTAAAAGGTGAGTGTAATTCAAATGTAAAGTATTGGTAAATAAATATGAAACACTGCATAATAAAGTGGTTTACAAAACATTTTACTTTAATACTTTATTTTAAAAGTCATGAACTACAGAAGTAACGGAGAAAAAAGTTTTCCAGTCCACAGTCTTTCCAGTGTGATCTGAAATTCAACTGGGACCTTCTAAAATGGACTTTATATAACCGCTTGAACTTACCTAGTCCAGATCCATCATGCATTTTAGGGGTAATCTAAGACAAAAGATTTTTTTGTGGGGTTGTCCAGAAACATGTGGTGGTAGTAACTTTGTCTTTTTCATCTTTATGTGTGGTGTTACTCATGGATGATCAGCCAGATCAGACAGGACACACACCCACATGCAGGAATGATAATCAAAGGTAACTACTCCAACATCAAAGTGCAGGTTTATTGAATTGTTGTGTTGACAATGTTGGTGGTTTTTATGTTCAGCCCTGAGCCAGATTAGACAAACTAAATAAACTAAAATAACCATTTATAGTAAAATGTGCTTATATGAGCATGTGTTTATTGTCTCAGGTCATTTTGTCCCTTTTAATGTGCTCTGGGGCATCTCAAGAATCCAAACACAACCTTGTCCCGGACATAGTTTCTTGTCAGCAACCATTTCACATCTCCTCTTTTTTACTCCTTCAAAACATTTATGTTTCGTTAAGAGGATAAAGAAAGAACCCGGGCTGAAGGTCCTCGTGTGATGCATAACAACCACACTCAAAGAAAGCCTCTGGCACCTGTTGCTGACTCTCTATAGCAACACGGCCTGGTGGAGAAGCTGTCAACTGGCTCCACTGGGACTCTGAGGGATTGGGTGAGAGAGCCATGGTCCACTAAGTGTGACTGGCTGGAGATGTGAGGTTGACTTGGGGCTGCCCCTGTTGCCATCACCAGTGTGCTGTGCTCCTGCCCATCCTTCATCTGAAAGAGGAGAGAAAAAAGGGTACATTTCCTGCCTGACTCGACAGCTCATGCTGCCTGAACCTTCATTTCGCCTTTTGACAGTTGTCACGGCCCAGCACCATGCTGCCATTTCCTTGCACCTGTGACTGACCACACTAAGCAGCTTCCTCTGGTTTTAATAAAACCCAGAGCATACCTGGTATGTGAGTGCTAGCTAGAATTGTTGGGTGAGATGCTGTCTATTGTCTGTTTCAGCCAAGTCCATTATTCTGCCTTTTGGACCTTGTAATATTGATTCAAGTCAATTTAGTGAAGCTAATAAAGGCTCCCTGGCAGTACAACTTAGTGTTGGCATGCTTGCTGTGTAACATTGCCAATAATCTGGCACGAGTTGACAGATAATATAGTACAAATCCGTGTACTTTATCCATTTGGCTTCTGCTCCCCTCAGCTACAGCGTTCCTACTTTAAGGCCTAAATCATATCCAGTGAGTGTTTATAAGAGCGGTATGATAGCATTATGCAGCAGGTGTGGAAGATATTGTTCTTGCTGCCTTTCATGTAAACAATCCAAGTACATTTACTGTAACAAATGTAATAATTTTCCATTTGATTATTTTAGTTCTGACTTCTCTAGGTCAGTGTTACTTACCCGGTTTTCTTTTCTTGACGGTGTTACAGTACCGTGACAATATGTGTTCTCAGGAGCATGTCAATAATGTTTTGAGGCTCATTTTAATCTCCTCACATACAGCATCTTTCACATTCCAGCTGTGTTTATTTGTCTCCCCTTGAGCGGAGGACACCAAAATCATATTGAAGCCCTAGGAAATGCCCTGGAAAATTCATGAAAACCGACAAGAAAATCTGCGGGATGCATAACATCCAACACTCTGGAGAATGCAGGCACCACATTTTCATGGCTAATCATTTTGAAGTGCAGTGGATGGCTTACAGTGAGCACGGTGAATTATGCACATTATACCAGTAAGCTTCTGTCGAATGCAGCCTAGCTGTCTGGCAGCTTTTCCACAAGAATATCAATCAGAGTTGCTACAATACGATGACAAGTCCAGCTAAAGCAACATGGTGGAGATGATTCAGGGGTTGAGTAATTTTACTGCCTATGAAGGGAATGTTGCTTCGCTGGTCGTAGTCAGTGTCAATGTCAGGTAGTTCTGTTATGTGAATATGTAATGTGTGAAGTAAAAGTATTAATATTTTGAGAAAATCAAGACAGTTTATTACAAAACAGTGTTTTCCTCTAGATAAATGTTACTAAGTGTGAAAGATATGCTGTATGTTCAGTGGTCTGACCTGACCTGTCAGAACGCTCATACACAGAACGCTAAGGGAAGGTGTAAATCTACTCACAAAATGTATTCAGTTTCATCCCAAGAAGGCTGAATTATGTACTCGTGTGTTAAATGTGTAAGTAATCCAGATGAAAGAAGAGGCAAAGTGCCTGTCTATTCACTGTGTTCCTTTTCCAGGCTCACTTGACAAGAGGCATCGAGAGGACGTTTACTCAGGCAGTGTCCGAAATCCACAGTCAACCTCTCATTGACATCTCTCTCGCATAAGCACTGTCAAACATATGTAGGCTTTTGAGAACATTCCCCTCTTAATTTTTCATAGCATACAGATAAACACATCACAGGTAGGTACATAAAGACGCATGGGCCTGTGCTGGATGTAAACACAGTAAACACATTATTTACTTTTGGGGTCACTTTGCTCTCAATTTTAACTTTTGTCTTGCTTTATTTGTGTTTTCTACTCCATTTGAACCCCCTTTTTCAGCCACATCAAGTGAGAGAGCGAGAGATAGAGAGAGCGCAAGAGGGGGAATATTATGATCATAATGAATCAAATACATAAACAAAAACAGCGGAAAGCATGAAAAGTTGTTAACAGTCCTTTTTAGAAAAATAATACAGGATGTCTGGATGTGGTCAAAACAGGATTTCTCTATGTCAACACCACATGGAAAATTATAGTATCACGCAAACCCAAGAGGAAATGAGAAAAGACAAGGGAACAAACAGATATTTGCATGTGTATGTGTCATGCAAAGGAAAAACTGCAGTTTCGGAATTCTGTACAGGCTTCTTGCCGGGTATTCTGCAAACCTGCAACATTGACAATCGGATTCAGATAACTTCATTAGTCTCTAAGGGGCAATTCAGTTTTACAGGTAACCCATCCATTATGTGTTAAAGCTAAAAGTGCATCAGCCTACAATATGTATAATGTTAAAAATAAAATAATAAGTACTGCATCATAAATCATCCTGTATACAGATGCTCTTCTCTCTCTCCATAACATCCACACATTTAAACATAATTACACACACACTTTTTCATGACAACTTACTAGATAACCGATGCTATTTATAATGTACTTGATAAAATAATATTAGCAATTTTACCATCATCCCCCCGGTAATCTAACCTAATCTTACCATTTTACCAAATGTGATAACTATTAGAAAGCTAATGGACTAATCGGTGCTCAAGTCAGTCGTACTATACTCAATCTTTGAATTCCAGAGCACCATATCCCATTTCTCTTAGCACAGCCTGCTGCCAGTCTCTAAAATTCAGAGCCTGTCACAGCCTGGATTACTCCCTGGTCGTCTCAAACAACACCTGCTAGACTAGACGCCCTCTGCAGCAATGCTTGGAAATATCCGAGATGCCCACTGTGACCCAAAAGAACTTGCAAAAGTATACCATAACGTTGCCCTAACACACCTTGCAGACGTGACACAGGCGTTGTCCATCCGCTTGCTTGGCAGCAAAAACTTCCTCATGGAATAGTCTGAAAAGGTGGTGTGGCTCCTGGTTAGCTTGATACCATTCAGAAAACGGATGAGGCCGTGGGTTTTGTCCTGATGGGTGAGCAGTAACGGCTTCCAACACAGGATCCTGCAGACTTTATACACACCTTATGTATAAACGCATGCTTCTCAGAGGGCGAAGCGGCTGAAAAGCTTGACTCATTAGAAACTCAAATCAGCTTATGTGTGGATGGATGTTTTTGCAGAATAAAAGCAAAGACTGGCTCTGGCCAGCACATTTGGAGGAGCAATGAAACCCTCTCAGGTTTCAGCTGTCCACCGGCAGCCCTCAGCAGCTCTGTGGTGCGAACGTGAGAGGAAGGCCAAAATGTAAGCTGCCCTCACACACAGAGTCCACATGAGAGCCGAGGGGTTAATCCTCTTTCAAACGAGCTAGGTTTAACCCTCGTCAACCTTACCACCAGGGTTGCTAACACTCCCACCCAAAATTTTACATCAGGACTTCTCACAGACACACTTTCATGTACATAAGTACACTGACTATTAATTTGACTCACAAACATATTTCGTCCACACATAGCACAGAGGGCTTCAGTGTGTCGTTTGTTCGGTGTTCCCTACATTTAAACAGCTGTCGGTGGTCAGGCAGCAATGTTGACAGCTGAAGGCCTGTTGTTCCATAAAACAATTCAGCCTTTCACAGTTTAATGATATCTATAACTCTTATGTTTTAAAATACACACAAACACATACACAGCAGGTGAGGTGCAGGCTCACATGGACACAAATATGTTTTCTTTTTCATGCATGTCTGTGAACATGCATACACATAAACATGCATGCATCCAGGTGATCTGGCCTTTCTCATAGCCCACACTGCCAGAGTGTTAGCCCACTCCCCCCCCCTCCTTAATTCCATACCCTCATAACGTCTTAATGGAGGGACTGACTCGGAAACTAAAAAGATGCCTTGTTGAGCCATGTAGGTGGGGGACCCATAACTCTCCACATTTAATTTGAATACCATTTTCTGGTAAATTTCAAGCATGTCAAGAGGTCTTCTCTTGTAACATTGTAAAATATTAAGTTTCACAATTTCAAAATTCCCTGATGAATCAAACACAATGAAAGCCGCAGACTGGTGAATGAAAAGTGACCTTGAATTTGCTGTCCGCCATAATTCTCATCAAACGTGTTATGGCAGAAGCTCCATCTGAAAGTGGGATTCTGTGAGACAAATTAGCACTGTCTGTGTTTTCTACATGCCCCTGCTTTATTGGGCGACATCCTTCCACTAAGCACTTAATATATTTGTTACCTATTCTTGTTAGATTTAAAAGAATAATCTGTCTTTATGTTCATTTGTGTGCATACACTAAGATTTGTATGCTAGTTTTGCATTAATGTTGGTGTGGTATTAGCATTTCACTTTAGACAAGATGATGGACTTTTGTATGTTTGTCTGTGACCACAGACTTGAACATTCTATCAAAGCTACCATCTCTCACATCCTTGATGAAACCACTTGTCAAGTACTTATCCAATATGTGCACTAAAGATGACCCTAATTACACGTGATATTTAAAATGAATTTTGAAAAGGTTGACCAAAAATTCTATCCATCAAAGCCACTTCCATTCAGACTAGGGAAAGGCCAACCTTTGTGGCTTGTAATATGCTGTATCTTCCATGCTGTAAGTCTGTATGTTTTCCTGGGACAGATATAAAACTGTATTATAGAGAACAAATCAGTTAATATCTTCTTTAAGGCATATCCTTAATTCCTCATTTAAAAAGCTTTCAACTCAATAGCGGTCCTATCATGTGGCCTGACTGCATACATTGATAATTCAAACACACTCCGCCATGTTAGTTTTAATTAGGAATGAAAATGTATCATTCAATCAATGTTTGCCTACCATTGTTACACAGTGCAGTGAGTCCCCCCCCCCCCATCTCCCTTTGTGTGCCTCTGACTGTTTCATATCCGCAGCAGTAATGGAATATGTTTTGAATGCATACATTCTTCATTGGGGTACATACAGACTCTGCTAGATAGTGACAAAATCCAACACGCAAAGAATAGAGGAATAGTTAATAGTTTAAAGCTTCATCAAATTCAGAGAAAGAAGAAAATGTTTTTTCTCATAAATGTCAAATGTATAGTGTATTGTTATCATGCCGTGTCAAATATGATAAGAAAAGAAACTGCTGTAAAGAAATACACAAATAGGCACCTTCTGAAGGAAGGGAGAATAGCCCTTTGTATGCTGGACTTCATAGTTTCGAGGCCTTCTCTTGCATAGGACATATACAGGCTTGACAATGCAGGGTCAATAAAAATTAACTAAATTTGATAATCAAATTTGCCTCAACTTTTGTGTAAGGACATACAAAACTTTGTCTATTGATAGTGCTGTAATTGTGAATATTTTTAAAAGAGAATTAAACCGTTTATGGGCTTATTTGTGGAAACTTCATCTCAACTTCAGGCCTCTGGGTTGGTGTTTCCCATTGCAGACAGTTTTACCAACTTGTTAACTTTCTTTTTGACAGTTTCTTGTTAACTTGTTAACTTTATTTTTAAAAAGCAAGTAGCGGCAAATTTAGCAACTTTAGACCATTAGGGGAAAAGCGAAATACATCATATTGTAATAGATTTCCATGCATGCTGCTTAGAGTTATTACAGTCCATGGCTCTCCTACCAACAGCACAGTGTCTCTCTCTCTCCCTCTCCTCTTTTGCCGTGCAGCAAGCTGTTAGCCATCTCAACCACTAAGCTTTATGCAATTAATAAGTAATGACGTCACCAATATGTAACTTTTAGCAGCTTTTGGTGCTAATGCTAGGTACGTTCATTGGAAAAGAGTGGGCAACACTGATTAGCCCATTCCGAAAATGAGCCCTGAGGAATAAGGACAAAAGACTCAGACATAATTGATCTCAGGTGCTAAGTGAATGACTGTGTGAGGCCACACGGGCTCAGATAGGTACAAATGCAATTGGGACAGCCCTTCACGAGATCACATGTTTCCCTGGCGATGTTTAATAAAGTATTAAGATGTTGCTGACACCTGTCACTCCCTGATGTAAGTTGAGTGCAGATTTGAGTTGCGCATTTGTCATTTCGCGACAAGTAGCATACAAGATGCTAACGAGAGACTTCTGTAATATCAATACAGTAAAAATGGACCTACAATGCATAACAAAGTTTGTTCACTGCCGGCTACAAGCTAGCAATCAAACACAACAAAGGTTGTCAATTGAATGGTGTTTTGAGCTAATGTTAGCAATCAATCAATCATAGATAGCTACATCGTTTTTGAAATGATAGGGGCATAATAAGCTTCAGTGTGTTCCAGTCGATACATTCAGGAGAAGGAGGTCATGAATAAGTGGCCAAAGTCACAACCTTTTTTTTCCGGTTCATATCTTTTGGAAAAATATGAATGAGAGTCAACAGTACCCAACCTAAAAGATTGCATGTTTTCTGCAAACTTGCGGGCCTTTCTTTCCGTTTTACAGCCCCCTTACGGCCGCTTAACAGGCTACACGTTGTAAACAGCCGTAGCCACTTGCCTGGTCCTCTGGTAACATTAGCTGTTAGCAGGGTTAGCATGTTGGTTTAGCCACAGTTAGCCAGGACCAGTCTGGATCACTTTACTGGCCGTGTTTCCATTGTTTTTGCAATGACCAACTCTGATAACGTTACTCTAGTTATAAAATTCAGTGTGTGTACACAAATGTTGAAATTACATAAAATTTCAGTCCATTGTAGCCGAGATAAATAATCCTATTCTGTAAGCCTCCTGTTCAGGAGGATGAGGCTCTAAGCTGTCTTCATCTTTCAAATACATCTCCAATATTTCCCCAGGTCTCTGGTCACGTGACAGTTAGAAACACTACTGTTGATGTTTTTACACAGTAGCTTTTGAAAAGATACCTGGAAGTCTGGAATGTGTCTGGGGACAGTAGTGGTTGCAATGTGACCATTAAATGCACTTGATTATATTATTCTATGCTCTGTTGCACATGTTTTGTATGTCTTATTATGACGTTTTGATATTTTTCAAATATTTGAATGAAGAAGTTTGTGTTTCAAGTTAAAATACATGGAATCTTAGAAAATCCTTTTTTCCTACCGTGGAATCTAAATCATCATTGAGAATCGTCTTATTTTACTGGTATTGCCACAGACTACTGAATTTTTGGTATTGTGACACCCATAGTTAAGACCTACTCTATCTGTAAAGGGTCTTAAAATATCTCATGATTTGATGCTATGCATACAATTGAATTGAAAATAGTGGCTTCTACTGAGAATCTTACTACTGAGTCACCACTAAATAATTTTAATGTCCCATGCAAAACAGTGCTGAATCATAAAAATAGGACTTCAAATTTCAGTTTGACTTCCTATGCAAGACATAAAGCATATGTGATGCAGGGTTTGTGCCCATCAGAATGTGGTATGCACATGAGAGACACTTTGTAGGAGAAACACATCAATAGTAAGAGAAAAGAAGACAATAACAAAACTTTTGGAAAACGTTGGAAAAACCAAGGGGAGGTAAGAGAGCAATGGGTGAAGTGAATGTAATTAACCTATACTCATCCAGACAACCCGTTTTGGTCAGGGGATTGAGTAGGCGAGCTGGGCAGTCGCTCAACTGAAGCTGGTAGTTTCTAGGCTAATTAGGACTGTGTTGTGGTGCAGTGTGAAGGGATTCCCATGTGGGTTCCGGATTTGTTGGCTGTGCGCACATCCAGACTGCTCATTTGTGGTGAGGTATGACAGGGTGAGACCCGAGGAGTCGACGAGAGCATGCACACGATGAGTGAGAAGTATGTACGTTGGGATGAGAGCAGGAGTAAAAATGAAAAACAAAATGAGAGGAGGAAATTAAACGGTGGAAATCAAAGCACGGAAGAAGGATACAGGAAAGGAAAGTGAGTTGAAGAAGAGACAGACAGAGAGTGTTGAATTGGGTGGGTCTGGGAAGGTTAATTTGCTTCTCTTCACAGTTGTGTCTGTCAAGTGGTACAGCCTCTACAAACAAAGCATCTCCTTTGAGATTCTGTTTGCAAGGAAACAACAACTCTCCCTCTGCAGAGGCGCAGTTATTATGCTTGGAAATATACTGCACCTAGAACTATGTGAACTAACATCCGGACTTGTCATATAAATGAATGTGACTATAGTATTTATAGCAAATATATTTTCATATTTATCTTATGTAGTATTAAAAACACAAATTCCACAGTAGCACGTTATTGCATGAAGTGAGACACCTTTTTCGGTGTTGGCCTTGTGCCATGAAATTTCATTAAGAGCAAGTTGTCTTAAAAGATAAATAATATATTTTAAAATAAAATGTGAAGATTGTCACCACCCACAAAGGATTTCATGAAGAAGAAATAACTGCATGCAATATAGATGCAAACAAGCTTGGGTTTGATGTTGAAATAGTGAGGCTATCAATGCTATCATGAGTATAGTGTGTATATATTTCTTCAACTCTGATGAATGATAACGTGTTGATTGTGTTGGACTACAGCAATAGAAAACTAGAAAACTGCTTTAAATAAAGTCAAAATGGAAATTAAAATATCCATTACATTGTCCCTTTATGGTAAAGGAACAGATTCATATTCATTTTCACGTCTTTCTACAGCCTCCATGTTTCAGAGTTTGCACTCATTTTATTATTACTGTTGTGACTGTAGGGTACAATGAAAATGTCCCAAGACAGTAAACTGCATTTTCACTCTGATGAAATGTAAAGCAGTGTGTCTCTGATTGTTATGTCGAGAAACAAAAAAGGAATTTGCTCTAAATTAGTAATAGTAATTTTAAAAAGCTATTGGAGGTTGTGTGGACTTTTTCGTAGTGCATTCATCACTGCATTTCTGGAGGGGGATCTAATATTCTGGTGTCTATCCTTCCCACATTCAACTGGTAACAATGCACAGCACTACAGGTTCATAACCTCCTCTGGGCTTTGATCTCTTTTACAACCTTAAAGCAATCTCATACACACCACATTAAAATGTTAGCAATGTCAGCAGAGGGAGGAAGTGTCATCCACAGTGAATCATGCAGGACTCTCATATTATTCATATACCAACATAGAGTAAAGATGAAGAGCCCTTCAAATTCACTTTCCTAGTAAGCCAGCAAGGTTGATGTGTGGGAGCTGAATGCAAGCAGGAGGAGGCTAAAGCAGTATTGTACTTCTCACTTTTACATGTTACAGTGACTACTCTGTAAAGACTTGTTGGTTCTAAGCTGGTAACAGTATGCTCTAAAAGCACAATTTACACAATTAAAGGAAGATAAAGGCTGGACTAGTTCCTGTTTCTATTTTTCAACAGCACTACAGGTTGAAATCATCTCTAATCATGATGATGTTGTACTCTACTTAGAGCTATACATTTATGTTGTAGTCCTGCCACATTTGCATTGCAGTTAAAACATGGAACAGGTTGCTTTGGAGTATTCAATAAGTACTAAAAGCCTGAATCTTGTTTTTTAAATTTACAGAAATGTAATTCTAACATTTTATCTGAATCAGGGTATGTAGTCATTATTGGACGGAGTCACTGTTGTGTATATCCCCTCTCATTAATTTTTAACGGGGTTACGTTTTACCACAGCAAAGCTTAAAGCTCCCATATTTTATGTAGAGGCTCTGGGTCAGGACAAGGGCGTTTGTTATGGAATGCCAGGTGGAAGGAAGTTACAAATAAGTTTCCTTAAGTTTAGTGTTTTCATTTCCATTAAGTTAATATATAGATTTTCACTGTGCCTGAGTTGGGCTATGCCATTATAAAGTGGTGAAGACTTTCATTCTTGTTACTGAGTTATTCTTTTTGCTTTTTGCCTTCTGACTGTTTTCTTTTCAAGCATAGAATAAATGTGCTGTTTCCTCCTTCAACCCTTCAGCAAGACTGGCTGTTTTCACATATTAAGAGAGATAACTTAATTTGAAAGTGCACCTGCACATTTTAATGAACAGAGCAAAGTATGCATTGCATTTCTTTGTGGTATCCTTCCAATGGAAAAGTCAATCTTTTATAGTGTTATAAAGGGCCCAAATACTTATGTTAAGACCTGGGTTCATTTCCTCAGTTGTTTGGGTGAAATACTTATCACCATGGGTTAGTCTTTGCACAGGAGAATCATTTTTGTCAACCAAAGCACTGTAGTCTACATGACAGCTGCAAATACTGTTAACAGTAAGAGACAGTAAACAGAGAGAACCCAGATCTATTTTGTATTTCTTATAAAAAATAAATAAAAATAATTAAAGCTGAAAGCATTGTTGGACGTCACCAATAAACAGGAAATTCCCTGCTGAGTTCAATGACACCTCACACAAGACTATACCTTGGGTCACCAGTTTTGAAAGGGGCCATGGCTTAAGCACAGGGGGCGGGCCAAATCATCACCAATGAAGAAGGAGCTCTCTGCTGAGTTCAATGACACTAAGGTGACCAAACGTCCTCTTTTGCCCGGACATGTCCACTTTTTACGTACTGTCCGTCGGGGAAATAAATGCATGAAAATGTCCGGTTTTCATTGTTTTTCATGGGACCATTAAATGTGTACTTAAATTGACTTGCGCTTTGCACACAATGCTAGGGTATCTTGTTGCGTGACATAATTCCAGAGGGGGTGCCTTGTGGGCGGCTCTGCTACGCGCACAAGGAGCAGATCTGACAGCGGAGCACATACAGCGAGTAGATCAGACAATGGAGCAGATACAGGGAGCAGATCTGACAGTGGAGTACATACAGAGAGCAGATCAGACAGCAGAGCAGATTAGACAGCTGAGCAGCATTGAACGCAAAATGCCAAAGCGTAAGTGCAGCTTCACAGTTGAACTGCAAAATAAACTTTCCACGTACTGTCCCAGTCGGGACAAGTGGAGGCGGAGTGCACCGTGCTCGAAGCTAGCACATATGTTTCAGTGTCTAATAAAGGAGCTAGAGATCTCAAAGCTCACATGAACACCCAAAAACCTTATCTTATTACAGTGAAAAGGTTTTTAGGAGATATTTAGTTGAAGCTGGACTGTGAAGCTGACACAGAATAGGTAATATCTAGGACATTATTTCATACTTATTTATTTGATAAGAGCTATTATTTTGTTACAGGTTGTTACATATTTTATTTTATTACATAAGTTTTTTTTTTTTTTTATACCACTGAGGCATAATAAACCATGTTCATTAGCCTCTAAGAAGCCTGTCTGAATTTGTGTTTCGAGGCCGGGCCAAGTGTCCTTTTTTTTTTGTAAATCAAAATATGGTCACCCTAAATGACACCTCACACAAGACTCTGCCTTAAACGTTTCAAGTGATGTGTAAAGGGGCGTGGCCTGCGTGAGTCGGCGTGGTTAACCCCAAATACGTTTGTTGTAAATCGGATGATGTTTGTAATACAAGGCTGATTCCTGTTGCCAGTTGGTGGCGCTATGGACAAAACCCAATATTGGCCTGTAGATTAACTCAGGCTTGGATTCTTGTTGATTGTGGGAAATTCCAAGCAGATATGACAATGTACACTGTAGTTACAGCCACTTTCTCGTTCATTTCTAAGCACTCAAAATGGCCGCCAGGCCACGCCCACACCGTTTTGACGAAAAGCTTTTCTTTAATAACTTTTCATTTTTAAGGTCTTTAGACGAAATATGAAGTGCACCTGAAGATCTAATGAAATCTCTAGCAGGAGTTCGTTAGCGGGTTTTTGTATGGGTTTAGGGTATGGCTTAAGTTTTGTGAGACTACGTTAAACATACTGCAGGGGCTACATTTTTTTTATTTTGTAGGGGGCACTAGCTGTCCATTTTTGTGGGACTGTTCCCAAAACCCTTAAAATACGTACATTTTCACCAGACTTGATGCAACTGCCAATATTGGTGAATTTTTTAATATGTTTGAAAAAAGGCAATTTAATTTGCAGAAAAAAAGATTAATAATTTGGCACTCAGGCCCTTATAACTCATATCCAGGCTTTCAAGTGCGCTGTCTGAGCATTTAGTGTATACTCTACCTTCGCACCTAAAAAACTATATTTTTACTATGTGTCCCAAATTCTTTTCTGGACCACATTGAAGCTTATCAGCTTTTCATAATCGTATTCCAAACTCTAAGGAAAACTGTCCTTAGATCTGGAAAAACTTTTGGCCCAAATTTGAAAACAAACCTATTTTCCCTTTCTTCGTATTCACACAAGAAACTTTGTCAGGACATTGTCATACCATCAACCAACACTGACCAAAGCTCTGATTGCATAGCCAAGCAATTTCAAGATTTCATAGCTAATAGTGGTCTTAAACCAGATGTTTGGTGTGTGTCACCTAACCTCCTGAAGGGAAGCTTCCCAAATGAAAATATTTATAATTCCAAACTTGTAGGTCATGTTACAACAGGGCTGTGATAAAGTGTATTAGCATTTTGATAACGTACTGTAGCCCAGAGCAGTCTCCACCTCTTCTCTCTTTGGTTTTGCAGGGTGAGTTAGCACACAAGGGGATGATGGAGTATTCAGTAGTCTCAGGTGGCTTTTTACAGTCAAATAAATGGAAAGATCCCATGTTTCCACAATGGAAATAGTGGACTCCCCATACAGTGCACCATCTGAGTACTAGTGATAACATATTTACTTTTTCAAAAATAAAAACTGCTGCCATAGATTAAGTTGTATGATTACTGCAGCCACGGCTGGGATCTCATGTCCTAAAGTAAAGTGCATACTGTAATATGCCCCCCTTTACAAAGGTCCCTTTGTTCCAGCGGCTGGGGGGTCTGTGCACCCCTGAACCCCCCTCCTTCCTTCTCCACTTCCCACATACATCCCCCCCGATGTCTATTAAGCACACTGATTCCCAGTTCAAATTGGCCCCCTGTTATTAATCCCAATCACCCGGAACACATCGACCACAGCGCTCCACGAAAACACATGTGCCCGGCACCCCCACCCCCAAGCTTGGTGCACTGATTCTAATTAATTAATTACATCCCAGGTGATTTTACTTTGAGATGGAGAGGAGAAAAATAGAAGAGGGAAAAAACTGCCTCCCACGGGCATCACCAAATTGGCAACAAAAGCTCCCCAGCAAAAGAAAAAAAGGCCCCGTTCATTACTTGAGGGAGAGTCGGCTTCTTGTAGCTGCTTCCTAACTACTGCTCTGCTGTCCAAGACCAAAATACTTCTTCTCCCTTTTTTCTCTAACTTGTCCATCTGCCGCCCACAAAAACCCTTGCCAAAAACACACTGTGGAACTAACCCGCAACAAATTGATAGCATATTTAAGTATTTAGGAATATTTTTTTTTTGAAGAGAATGGGTAAAGAAAAGGGATTTGAGCAAATCATATTTCTGTCCAGGGCTTTACTGGATAGCAAGGGGACTATTTAGCATAGCACTGGAGCTGTCTTAAATAACACTACATATTTGATATATCTCAGTTATTTGAAAGAGACCGGGTTTCTTTCATGTCCTTCCAGTTTGCTTTTCTCCTCGTTCAGGATGCTCTGCCTTCTGAACATAGAAAAACTTTCTCTGACATTATCAGAGTAATCTGCTGATGTGGAAATGTTTGACTCTGCACTTTTGTTATGCACCATGTTTAAATAATGATATCTATCAATAATCTCCATCTGTAAAGTTCAATTTGAGCTGCATTTGACATTGCAGAAGTTTGCAAAGTGCTGTACAGTTCTTTTTGACGAGAGTTTTAGTCAGAGATGAGATATGCACTGAGGGAAATATATGACACGTACATGACAAAGACATTCCAGGTAAGTGATTCTGAATGATTTATCATGAACATTTGTTGAGTTACTTACAAATCAACAATATACCGTGACTGTGCTATGGACATTAAAATTTCAGAAAAGAAATGTTAGGGGAGTGTTGAAATGAATGCAAGCCCCCAATTAGAGAAACGTAGGGTCATGTTTTAAAGGATTGTATGTAACGAATGCCCTTGGCTAAGCATATTGTACATCCACTGAAACTTTGAATGATAAGAGCAGTGATTTTTACAAAATTAGATTAAATCTTAGGTTGCACTTTATAGAAATAAGAAAAACCTTTCCTTTAGACTCTAAAGGAAATGTTTCTCTTAGTAAGACATTGTGGGCTGCACTTTTTAAGAACATTGAAATGTACATTCCTCCTGGGGAGGTAAACATAGCTGAATATGTAAAAGAAACACAGTGTATGTTTTAGACTTATTAGAAACAGGGGTACCTATGTTATGGATATCCTCCTCCATTTCTTGCATTTTACACGCTTATTCAAGTTTTTCATTTTTGTGTCAATCATATCGGGTGTAGCCAGTGCCTTCTTCTATTTGGCCCAAAATACAAAGAAAATGGCTGAAAATTGTCCAATTGTCAGAACAGCGTGATAATATAAATTGTTATATAAGACTTTATTGATGTCTGAATTTTTTTTAATTCAGAAGTAGCCAGACAGCTGCAACAGCCTGCACAGGCGAGTTCTACAATCTCCATTTCTCTCCACATGGATAGATGCCACCCACTTTTCTCACCTCTCTATGAATCTGCAAAGCGCTTCAGATGAACTGATAATCTCTTGGCAAGTTCTTATGCCCAGTCTTCCTTAGGCACCTCCTCACCTACATTAGCACTCATGGGTACTCTGGCAGGCTTTTACTAAACATCCACAAGTGCCAGGTTAGGATTGAATTAGCAGGCAGGAGGAAATCTTTCTTTAGCTTTATTTTTTTTAAGTGAAAAAGGAAGGAACTTAACAGAAAATTAGCAAAAAAGCTGGCTTTGGCCACTTGAGAAACATATTCCCCCTCCCCATCTTTAATGCAGTTTGGTGATGAAGCCATCAAAGGTCTTAAAGTCCGTATGTGTTATCTGGCACAAGAGTAAGGGCTTAGTCCATCCAGGCTTGCTTAATGGAACGGAGACTCCATGCTGGTAATTTACAGGATTTGCCAACTCTCTGTCTTGGCAAAGATGCTACATTTGAAACCAATGTCATAAGTGATGCAACAAGATATGGAAATAGACTAATGTAGCTTGCTGTTATCTGCAGTACCATATTGATCTATAGTGAAGTTACCTTGCAGGATGACCTCCTCTGCAAGGAGGTCAGAGGTCAAGGCTAACCAATGAACAGCCTCCCTGGAGCTTATAGGGATACAGCAATGTGTTGAAGGCCACCACAGTAAGTGTTTGTCATCATGACAGCTTCAATCTGGGCCTTATGTTTAAAGACGGTCTCCTACTTGACAATACCATCTGTGTGTGTGTGTGTGTATTTGAGAATTGCCGTTACAGAAGATGGAGGTGTAGTGGATTTTAAACAAATATGCATGCGTGCTCCGTTTGTGCTCCGTAAGTGTTGTCAATGGCAACAACCTCTAGTCTTTAATCTAACATATTGCTGATGTCGTTCAAATTGGACATTTTCCCCGCACATCAGCACAAGCAACCATTTTTACTTTTTTTTTAAGTATACTGGCTACTCCGTCTCGTTGTCTTGCTTGTTGAATCTTATACCATGAACATTACGTTTATTTAATGAAATAAAGTTATTACTTGGGGTAATTTACAAGGAAATTATGACATCGGCACTGTTGACCTACACATTCAAATATGTGGCAAGAACATGGAGCAAACATTTTTGATAGTGTTTTCAACAGAGGGCGCCCTCTCCCAAAGGTTTCTAGAGCGCAGATTTTATCCGACAACAGGTGGAATTTGAGAGGTTGAACAGTGCAGAAACATATCATGACAGATGAGCTGCTGTAAAACTGTGTCCATGCTGAAACAGGCCACAAATAACCAGTAGCTACTGTAAGTGTACACTGACACTCAGACTGCGTTCAAGATGTCAAACTTGAATCCTACGAGACACATGAGATGAGCACAAAGAGGCGCTGAGCTAGTTCTGGTTTGTGTAGGACAGGAGTGAACTCACTTACAGTGCAGAGAAACAGCTATTTTGACAGTGTGAGACACATAGCTTGGAATTAGAGCAGAGTATGTCATGTATTTGCTCCACCTATATTTTATGGAAACGCTCCAAGTTCCAGGGGGAAAACCTTTGCCAAAATCTTGTGCGATGTTCCTAGGAACCCTGCCGCGAGCATGATGTCCAATGGTGGAATGTGGAACGGAATGTTGTTCCATGAGGCGCAGATCTTGGACACACATTTATTTGCTCATTCATCACTCCTAGACAACCTCTGACCTACTACTGTGTGTTTTTTCTCTCCTTTACTCCCAGGTTTTCTTTTTTTCTCTCCAGTTAGAGAAAAATAAGGCCGATTCTCTGCCAGGGAGATATTTCGACAATTTAGCATATGAGAGATGGTACAGATGGGGCAGAGGGTCAGGATTTCTTTCAGGGGCTCATGCTGCAGTCACTATAGCTAGAAAGTGAGTTTAAAATGGTGACAGTATATGGGCACCAAGATTACTGGCTTAATGTGTGTAAGGAGTGTCCTAGGTGGTGGGTACTCCTACTTCAGTGAGTTTCTGGTTGGACGCAGTGGTAAAGAGAGACAACAGATGTTGCTAATACCCAATGGACACTCATGATATGAAAGACTATGGTATATAGAAGCTTTGTGAAGGATAAATGTAAGTTTAATGAGATTTGAATCCTCTGGTGAGAAAGACTATTTTGGTCATATAGTGCGCTGTTTGTAAAGTGGAGACTGCCGACAAATTCAGCACTGGATAAGGTGGTCTAAAACTAGGGAAGTAGTCCTGTGACAAAAGGATTGCTAGTTGATATTCTAGTGTCACATCTTGGTGAGAAACATGAATCAATCCTCCCAATATAGTTGCTCAGGGTGCTCTTAAGCAAGGCACCCAAATCCCATGGTGCCCATTCCAAACTGGATGAATCAGCATTTTTTATCTTAATAGATGTATTTTGATGTGTGGTTTTGATGAAGAATAGACTGAAACAAATGGGGACAATGCACCCAAAAATGAAATGGTAAAAGTAAAACGATTATCATGCATAGTATAGGGATACAAATAAGAATGTGTGTAAGGTTTTATGGATGGCCAATACTCTTTGTAGACTTTCTCTGTGTGCGTCCATGTAGTGATTTATGCCCCAACTCAATTCCTGCTTTACTTTGTTACCTTTCAAATGGCCTGTAAATAGTAAGGATAAAATAAGGTTATGTGCTGCAGTCAATTGCAGCACAGTGGAGCCACGAAACATCAAGCGCTCTAAACATCTGCCAAGAGAAAGGCAGAGAGATTTGTGAGACAATCTGCTCTTAAGGGCTGAAATGCAAGCATCTGCCTTTGAATATTTAAAGGATCTTACATCTTAGCATACTAACTGCATCAAATTAATATGTGGATCCTTCTGTTCTGCTTTCTTCCCAGCTATCATATTTATGTTGAATTAAAGTTGGCAAAAACACCCTGCGACAACATAAAAACCCATGTAAAATATGGCTGAACATTACTGTCTGTGGCTGTAATTTAAAACATTTCCTAAAACTAGCATGTAAACGTATTTTTCTATACACTAAAAGGCAATTTTGAGTCAGGGTGTTTTGAACTTTTATTAAATGTGGGACATATTTTCATTTCCTTAAGACAAGGATGCAGACAAACTTATTTGTAGTCATGTAGAGTCTGTATGATGCTGCAATTAAATAATCTGTAGAATGGACAATCCATATAAAAGAAGTGTTGTTCGGAACTGCTTTGACCAAATCAGTAGCTCCTGTCTCTGAGTTTCAACAGAAGACGGATAGCTTCTGCTATCAGTGACAAAGGAGCTTCCTCTCGGACACAAATTAATAGCATCAGCCAGCTAGCTTGACACCAGCTCCTGAGGTTAAGTCTATGTTGTCGACATGCTTGGGCATGCAGGAGACAAATGATGCCAAAGAAGCCGAGCATTGTCTTCCAGCCTGCAGACACAGTCACACGTTGTGAAGCCTCTTCTGTGACTAGCGGAGTACAGGGATGCCTTAAGCTTGTGTTTAATGTTTAAAGAAAACGAGTGTCAGATGGACCACAGACAGTTTTAAAAATGAAAGAAAAGGCAATCTGTATGAAATACATATTTTTCTACTTTTAATTCTCACATGTGATCTTGATAAGGAATAACAAGGAAAAGGGAGAAGATATTTTAATTGAGGAAAAGGAAACGGTGTGATGCAGTGGTTAAGGACATCTTGATCTTGCCCTTGTTCCAAACATCCAACTAACGAGACTTGAAATTCAATTCATGTTCCTTTGATCACACTCAAGTTTTTTTGTGAGATACAAGTGCCAGCAATTCAAACTTGTGTACACAGTGGCTGTCAGCGTTGGACAGAAAGACAAAAGTTGTCCGTTTGAAAGCTGATTAAAATTCTTATCTGATTCTTAGTCTTTTAAAGGGTTTCTTAACTTTGCTAGCATCTGTGTGAAACTGCAAATTCTCTTGGTTATTTTTAAGAGATATTGAGTAAATCTTAATGATTTATGAAATGGCAAATACGTCAGATTCAACATCACACAATGGAATATGGGATAAATAAACAAGCCACCTTTTTCCATTTCTCGTGGCAATTATATGCCTAAAAATATACCTCCGGGTGGCCAGATTATGTGTCATTCAGATTTAGTGTATTGGTATTGCACAGTTGAAGTATTGAAGTATAGGACAGTTTTGGGTGACTAAAAACTTGATGAGTAGTATTGCCTAGTTTTCTCCAGACCCACATAACTTAATTTTAAGTTTCCAAACATTAAAGAAATATTTCATGCGGAATCACAGGAAATTAAATAATGCATAAAATATCTATAATTTTTTCATCTGTTATAAGTGTGCGGTCACACAATATGACCTGAATATTTCACTCATGCCCATGATATTGCTTTAAATCATTCCTGTAAAATCCCGATAAAGAAAATCTGTTACACTGTCAAACAATGTGGGGAAAAAGGTTTTTATCTAACTTTTGTTTAAAATGTGAATGACACTTTACAGAATTAAATGAATAAAAAAAAAGGAAATTAGATTACCCCCTAGGTAAATTGACAATTCACTCAAATTAGATTTAGTTTGACCAGTTAAATCTAAAGGGAGTGCATTTTCCAAAATCATTTTCAAACTCTGAGCTCCTATCAAACTGGGTCTCGATTAACAAATTTACCAAACAGTTGCTAAAATCCTTCCAATCAGACTCATATATACCTTTCCCCATGTTGTTTCATGAAAGGGATTACAAACTAAAAATGTGTGTGATTAATTAAACTGACGTGAAAAACATGCACTTTACAAAGAGAACCCCTCTCTAATGGCGGTTTTCCACTGCGTTGTATCTACTCGACTCGCCTCGGGTCTACTCGCTTTTTTTGGTTTTCCATTACGAAAAAAAGTCCCTGGGACCTGCTACCAAGTACTTTTTTTAGTACTACCTCAGTCGAGGTTCCAAGCAAGCCGAACATTTAAAACAAATCACATTTAAAACAAATCAAGCGGACACCGACAGATTATCCACTTTCTGCACTATTCTCACTTTTCAACGGTTCGGGCTACTAGCGGCTTCATGTCGT
>NC_048415.1:11363610-11396564 GCF_013103735.1 Etheostoma cragini | reverse complement strand
TCTGCAATGGAAAACGGAAGTATAATGGGCCGAGGCGAGCCGAGGCAAGCTGTTACCAGCAGTGGAAAAACGCCATTAAGGACCTCCACTTGAGAGCAGTTTCTGCAATTGAATTTTCCCCCTTAGATGGACCAAATGTAAGGATTTTTCAATGAAAATGCAGTTTAAACCCCTGCTGAGTTGCTGTGTAATATAACATCAATTGAAATTAAAACTGATCCTTTCAAGGTAAATAGAAGCCAAGAGAGACTCATGTCATTTGTAGGTTTTATACACTCTGAGGAGCTACAGTACTCAAAGAAATTGCCTCTCAATTAAAGTTTGTGTGCATGATTTGAATGAATAAAAATGTAAGCAAAAAAGGAAGTTAATCTTGAAGAAGATGAACTGTAACTTAACCTCAGGTTCAATCTGTCAGTTTGCATTGCTGGAATTATTAATACAAAACATTTTTTTTTTTTAACTTTAAACTTTTTTTAAATTTTAGTTGCTTTAGTATTATCTTATTTAAATTAGGGTTAGGGTTAAAGGGTTTAAGATTTACCGTATTTTCGTTTTGGGTCAAATGGCCTTTTGAATGGGAGTGCTAGGGCACTCCTATGATAGCATCAAAATACCTATTTTCAAAACACTACAAACACTGAAACTTTTCTTGAAGTATCACCACATGCTCTACACATGAACTTGAGCGTTGAGAACATTGTGTACACAGAGTTACTAAAAAGAGTTTATGAACAACTCACTTAAGCTTTTGGTTTTTCTGGTTGCTGCCATCTTGCCAGACAAAAAACGTTTGTGTACACAAACAATGTTCTCAATGCTCAAATTCTTGTGTAGAACCCCTGGTTATATGTTGAGAAAATATTAAGTCTTTGTAGTGTTTTAAAAATAGTGATTTTGATGCTATCATAGGAGTGCCCCTAGCACTCCCATTCGAAAAGCCATTTGACCCAAAACAAAAACACGATAAATATTAATAGTGGCGCTTCAGTCCTTATTATGCTTTTTAATGAAAGTTTGACTCGGGTACATTCACAAAAAGACCCTAGGTTTTACTCTGCCAAGAGTTATGCGTTGACACATCTGTTTAACATTCCTGCCTAACTGAAAGATTTATTGAGCTCAACATTTTCTTCTTCCTGCTTCCACAGAATGTTTCAGGTTTATACATATCACCAGAACAGCAAACATTTGGCTTGTAAAACACGAAACATATTGCCTGCATTGTTAAATGGTAAAGACAGAATTGGGAATGTCTTTTAACATATATATATATATATATATATATATATATATATATATATATAGGATTGGAAAAAACAATTGCTTCAAAGATGCCTCCAGATTCTTGCACATTTGATGGTTATTTAAAAGCAGGGATGGCAGCCTAATAGTGATGGCCTCATAGCCTTAAAGTAGGTTGGAGAACAGGTGCCTGCTGGTAATGTGGAGCTAGTCCCTGTGTCCCAAGGTCCTAGGGAATCACTCTTTAAAAGGAAAGGGCCATTGGCAGGGTACAGGATGAGCTCAATCGCCGAATCTGACCTGGTAAAAATGGGAGCTACATTGCTGTCACTCTATGGTCCCTCCCCAGGGATGGAGTTTAATTATAAGAGTGAGGGCCCTGGGGCCCCAACGCTTAAAGATCCACCCACTAATCACAAATCACACAACCCTGGCACAGAAGGTGGCTTCCCTTAGAAACTGAACCAAAAACCTTTTAATGGATAAAGGTCAGACTCAAAGGTAACTCAGGAGTCAGATTGTATATGTGTGTATTTAAAAAAAAAGGTAGAGAAAGAGAGATTGTTAAGAATAGTTGCATAATATCTGTCTTGCGGCCAATTCACTGTACAGTTGTTACAGTTACAGTTACACTTCCTAATGCCTCATTCTGGATTGTGTTATCCTTAATATTTACCTATAATATGTTGGCATATGTATTAATTAGCTAACAATTTTTCTTAAGTCATTTCAATAAGTAAGGGAATGCTCTGCTGGTCATTCATTAAAGTTATTTCAAATTAAAACATTTGGAAGTCTGAAGAAATTAAATATGTTGTGAAATGGGTCTGGTTAATATAACTTTTTTGCCGTTGATTTATGTAACTGCCCTAATAAACACCCATAAGACCAACATGTTTTCTCCATGCTACCTCGATTGGTAATTCATCCAAAAGTGAGCAGGGGACATGACAACAGTAAAACAGGATATTGGAACACATTTAGAATGTGGTTGGCTGCCTTGACATAATAGAGACAATTAAGTAATGTAACAGTGTGCCAGAAGATTATCTGAAAAGTGAAGTTGTAAAATGTTGATATTCTAACTCAGAGAGGGGAATTAATGCGCATAAATCAAAACATTGCTCCGTGTTCTGCGCAGTGCAAACTTAACCTAGTCCACTTTGAATCAATTTTCTTGATATCACTACTTTCTTGTAGTTGTCTCTTTTATCCATCAAAGCCTCAAATACGAGCCCTGCACCTCATTATGTGTTATTTTGCTCCTATGCCTACTCTCATGCCACAGCACCCTTCGATCTTCCCTCTTTTTCTCTTTGTCATCTCTCGTATCTATCGCTGTCTTCCTAAAGTCTTCATATCCCCCTTCCCCTCAAACCAGAAGGACTTTCAAGGTCTACTCAGATAACGTCACTGTGGCTGTGCAGCTGTTTCCAATCCTGTGTAATTAACCAGGCCAGCATGGGAATGTTTCTTCCTTTTTCATCTTCCTTAATTTTTCTCCCTCTCTGCCCCTTTCTCTGTCTGTCTGGCTTCTTCTCAGCCCACAGTTCACTGGAAGATGGGCATTCTTTATGTGTCACTCAAATCAAAACAACATGGAATCTCATCATATGTTTGTGTCCTTCCTTGGGTGGGCCACTTCATAAAAACTGTTCCTCTCTTGGTTATCCACAGCAGGACATCAGTTAGATCGCTTAGGTGATAAAACAGCTGCTAGAAAAAACTCCTCAAAGTGAAATGAAAAAAGAATTTGCTTGACCAAAACAGCACATGCCAGAACAGTAGATATAACATGAGCGATGTGTACAGTTATTTATGCAGTCTAGTCTGTGGCTTGGTAAAAAGTCCTTTCATACTTTTTCTTGGTTACTGTACAATAACCATCTAAAATGTACTTGTATTCCTTGCTGAAATGAGTGCTTTCCCCGTTTCCTCACTCCACCACGCCATAAATCCCGGTCCTGTGAGGAGTGCTTCAAACTCAGATGCCAATAGCGGGAGGAGAAGGCTGGGAAAGAGGCGGAAGTTTCTTATGTTTCCAGGGTTTTTTACTAAGCCAGGCTACAAGCCTCAGCAAAGTCCTTAGCTGCTTTTTCAGGAAGGTCACCAGGTACAAGTAAGGCAAAAACCACTGGCCGCCAGAGGCTTAAACCAAGAAAAGCACTGACAACGACCAGTGACAGCTTTATAAGCCTGTGGCCTTTACAGAGCATATTTTGAAGCCAAACTGTACTTTGGCTTTCTCATTGTCTGGTAAACATTTGGCAGCTGCACTGGAAAATACTTAGTTTGAGTAGAAAACTTTACTATCTTTTACACATGGTCAAAATATTTTAGATTTTTATTTTTATATACCCCAATGCCTTATTACTATCTCCATATTTGCCTACCCAAATAGTTGAACCATCACAGAGGACGCTAGATTTGGACTTAAGACAGATGACATGCATTTGCATCCAGATATCATGAGCCAGACTCAGGCCAAATTTGAATAGGTGGGAAGCTATTGTATGTCTGTGATGACAGTTGTGTGGCACTGAGTTAAACAATGCAAGAAGATTATTGGTGTGCTCTGTCATTCTGCCCTTGCCGCTTGCTCATTTATGGATTCAGCTGCAGCAGTTTGACCAAAGCCAACCTTTGTCCCAGAGGTGGTGAAATATTCTTGTTCTTTAAAGTCCTGGGACCCTTATGTATAAACATTGCGAACCCACGAGAAGGTTGTGTATGCCGATTTTAACTGCACACGGTGTGATTTATAAAAAAAGAAACTTGAAGTGAGAATGCGTGGGCCGTCACGCAAAGTCTTTTCTGGCTTTGTTATGTGGCAAATTCTAAGTTAAAGGGCCAAAACTCACCAAAGATTACAAAACAAAACCTTCTGACATACTGTACGTTTGGGATGTTGTCATTGAAAAAAAAATTATATCCCCTGATACTCAATAAAGGTTCGACCATTTATGTGGATAATGTTTTACATTTTTCACACTATTAACTGTTTAATTCACAGGCTAGTAAACCTCTGTTAAACGTGAGGATGGGAAATTAATGAAAAATCCACAAATACTTTCAGTCGTCTTCTGTATTTCCCATAGATAGATCTGCTTACTGTACTACAAAAAGATTGGCACTGAATGCAAAAGTGTGAGTCTGTAGTTGCTGAGGCTCAGACATCCATGGCGTACAGGAGGCGGGATGCATGGATCCATGTCCCCAGCAATGTTGTGTCGGGTGGGCAAACTTGTGTGATGCATAATTGATCCCTTGGAGGATTATTAGGCTATGTATGTGAACAAGGTTTACCCGGTCCACCAAACTCTGGGACATCTTGACTGTCTTGATTCTGCTTCTATTTTTGTTACTGTAGGCCTGCCGTGGAAACGCAGTCCTCCCTAACATCTCCTTCCTGAGTCGGGTCTCCCTCGCGCTGGAGTCAGTTTCACTAAACCTACTAACACTTAGATAAATGGCAGTACATCAGTGGGTCCAATCTGCTTATATTGTGTAATTTGGACTGACACTGAGATGCATGTTGTTCGGCAACTGGTGTGGTGCTGCCACTATTCTCTTGATTTCAACTTTGACTTTAGTCCTCTTTTTAAAATGTATTCCATGACTCAGTGCATTCACCGCCCGGTCACCATTTGCCACTGTAGGCATTTTGCTTTTATTGCTTATCCGAGAACAGTAAAATTTTTCTCGCTCACGTGTTCAGCACCTCAACCTCATTAGTTTTTTGATTCGGGATAACCCAATGTGGAAGGCACATTTATAGTCATTTCCATATTAATTTATGAGATGAGGCAAGGCCGGGTTGGCGGCTCTTTCATGTTGATTGTCATGTAAAAGAAAGGTGCACAGGACCTTGGGTACACCCGGTTTTCTACATGTCAATATCTCTGTGTTTAGGTACTTTTTTGGGCGTATGCCATCTTCTGGTACGAAAGCTACTCGTTCTTTTACACATGAGGCCCCTGGTGTGCTACCTCTCTTCCAGAATATTTTACTTTTGGTCAAAACTAATTGAAGTCGGGCTGTTCGGCTGTAATCAGGCTTGGTTTATGTGACTTTTGTCCTCTCGCCCCTACTGCTAAAAGGTTCTAGCGGCGACCTATATTTTTGGCAAGATCCAAAGTCACTGGATTTCTGTCATGTTAGTGTCACCCTTTAAATATCCTTGAGACTGAAAGCTTATGTGATACAGAGCTACGTTTACATGCTGTTACTATAGTTTTATGAGCACAGATTAAAATCTCCAACCTTGTCACACTGCTTCCAGCACTGCTTCATGCAGAGCTTGTTTTGGCCACCTGTACTCACAGTACTTGGGTTACTATGGATAACCATTTTTATCAACCAGATATACAGTACTAGGAATTATGTACCTTTCCACTCTGATCCAAACTAACCACATAGGAAAACATAGGGTACTTTTAATGCTTGTTCTTCAAGTGAAATTCTACAGTGTTTGTTTGATTTGGATAACCGTAACCTTAAAAATGCCACGGTTGACTTTGATAGCTCGCCAATGACCCGCAGGCTTCTCTCAGCTCAAGTGGCTGGTAATTCAGTAAGGAGTTTGTGTATTTGTACAACACTGGTAGCTCTGGGCTTTAAGCATAAATTATGCACAACCAATGCATTTTATTTAAAATTAATTAGCCCGACTCACAGCCGTGGATTGTTTGCCAATGGAAACAGTGGAATAGGGGGTAGGAGCGGGCAAGAAAAAAAAAAAGAAGCAGTGTGATGGCAGCTGTGACTCCACGGTTTCCCCACTGCTCTCCAGGAGAAGATTAATAGTTAATGGAAGGCCTTTAGGCTGTAGAACTACCCCTAGTGGCCCTTATTCCTGCTCTGGGAAAAGCAAGGATTATTGTCAAGGTATCAGAGCCTGTCGCAAAGCAAGCCCTCCCCTTACATTTCCCAACCCCCTGAATCTTACTTCCATTACCTAAATAAGAAAAACACTGGCTACATTTGGCACACACGCTTGGTAAAATCTGGTTTATGTTTTATTCTTTGTTTATGGGACTAATTCACATGTACGTAACTTCACACTAATGGGCACCTTTTTCTTCACTCCCTGCTTGCCATAGGCTCATGTGATCTTTAAATAGGAAGAGAGTGAGGTCTATTTTTTAAACGCGGCACAGCATATTATCTCTGGCAAGGCGAGTCAAATCAGCCTAGCAATTAACTTAGGCTCAGTGCTGCAACGCCAATCATCAAGCTCGTTCAGGGCCAGGCAGATTCCTCTCTCTAGGCAATTAGCCCCCTTCATTAATTAAAAATTCTAATCAGGATGTTGGATCGATAGTGTAAATCACATGTGCTGCAGCTCTCTCAGGGAAGTTGTATCTTACTTCCAATGCTTGCATCGACAAAGTAATCAGCCTAACCAATGTGAGGGATTAATGGAACAAGAGTTGAGACGATTGACAATGTTATAAATCTTCCAAGATGTATGCTGAGGTACGGAGCATGCACCAGAAAAATATTGTGCGTCTAAGTGGCTGACATTAAAAATACACTGTCTTATTAGGTAATACATTAATATAATTATACATAACAAATTGAGAACTGTCAAAATATTTGAATTTTGCAAATAGTGTAAATATTTTTTTTATGTGGGGAAAGATATAAATGCCTTACTTTGTTTTTTTATCAAAGATTCAAGTGACTTAAGAAATTACATCAATTATGATGTAAGGTATTTAATTTTAACTTAAATACCGATGGCGATGCCTGAAAATAATCCAGTGATTTCTTTTTGTTTATTTTTAAATTTTTGCTGTAGGTAGATAATAAATAATAGAGGCATTTAGTGTTTGCTCGGGTTGGTCAGTCCCGGCTCTTACCTCACATGTGTGAGCCACTAATAAAGGCTCTGGAGACCAATTATTCTCTGGCTGAAAGTGCTTTTTCCATTTTTACCGTATGTGTATGTGACATATACTGTACACATACTGTAGGTTACCCACACCCACACTAAAATACACACACAGACAACCATGCCCAAACACACACTGCACGTATATTTACAAGCATGTGATTTTAAGGACACGAGAGACTGTGTTGTTTGTCTGCAGTGCTTTCCAATAACACTTAGTTTTGTTTGTGGTCTTGCAGTTGTGGTTTGACTAAGAAACTATGCCCAGTAAATGTTACTGTTTTTCTTAGGTCAATTTGGGAGGAACTTGAAGTCATTTTTGATACCACAAGAAAACCAACACAGACCCAATATTACCCTCTCGTTAGAAAAATCAAAAACTAAAAAAAATGGGTAGGAGCCGGTGATGCAAGTGTTCCATTTTGTGACTGATAAATTCCAACAGGAGGCGAATTACAACCTGTTGTGCAGCCTTTCTTCAAATAGTGTTGGCGTATATCAATATGTAGTTCCTGTTACTCGCCTCATGCTTAACTATGAGGCTGAGTGGCTTGCAGAAGATTTGTTGCTGTGTACAAGTTTGGCTACAGGAAATTATCTGAGACCGGCTGCAGGTGTCCCTCGTGCGTAGGACACTGAAGCGCTATCAACATTAGCCTCAAATTCTCTGTCATTTACTGACAAGAGAAGGAAACCTGTCCTGCAGGAAGGCCATCAGTAGCTTTGCTCTCCACACCTCTGGTTAATCCTCTTCCTGGTATCTCCTTACCACCAGTAGAGATTGTTATTTGGTTTAGTCTCTCGAGTGTCAAAGCATAAACCAAGAAACTGTGAGCTCTGCTGTTGTCTGTCAACACAGCAGGAGGTGCAGAATAATTAAACCCATTTTGAAGCACAGTATGTGTCACAGACCACCAGCTTGATGTTCAGCAGGCGGTATGTTGTTAGGAGCAATATTCTTTAGGGTATAATAAGAATACTAAACAATACAATGTACACTATTCAACATAAACCTATGAGACTTTTTTTTTTATTGAGAAAGACAATAAAGAAAGTTCCCTCAACAGTAGATTATTTATAAGGAGTCATGGGGTGGTAGCAATAAAAAAGACAAATACAATAAATAAAGTCCTCTGCCCTTCTTTACCCCTTGCATTGTTTCAGTCTATAGTTCCTTTTCTACATATCTGGTGTTGTTTTGAACCCCTTTTGTTGGGAGCTCATATCTGGATTATGCACATTTGCATTAGTCGTCATTCTTTGAAGTGTCAGGAGAGCAGGCTCAATCTTCTGGCATCCTTTCTCACATGCAAAATTTAGTCATTTTTTCTGATTCAATGTGAATGCTGTTTCAATGAAATCTGGCCTACAGAAAAAGAAGTGATCTGGTGTTTCTCAAATCGAAGGAGACATGACCATTGTTGACCATGAGTTTCCCAGCTCTGGAAATGAGGACAGATTGCCTTTGTGTGGTATGTCCCTTTATTTCTTTCTGTGAGATCTTGTCGCAATACATCAACTGTACATATGGAGATTAATTGATCTCGCCCACAGCTCTTGTAAATCCTTTTTGTTTTCCAAAAATATGCAATCCCTCCATTAGTTGAGTTGAAAATCTGGTAGTTATTTTATTGTAATGTGTTTTTTTTCTTCCACTTAATCAGCCCTTTTGAAATGTGGTGTGTTCCATCATATTTTTGGCTGTTTACTAGAACTCTATCATGTCTTTCCGTTTGACTAATGCAAAATTGTGTTTTGTACAAGAGCCAAGATTATGCATATTCTTATTTTCACTTAAGACTTTTGGTCTTATTGATTTTTTTTTTTCTTCACACAGAAATGAATGCTGCACAAGCCATTAATAAATCAGGTTTCTTTCGGTATCAGCAGCAAGTTTCCTTGGAGTCAAACCTGTGTCCAGCTACTCAATTTTCTTTCAAATTTATGCCCTTGCTAATAGCTTGTCAGCTATTACTGCGGTGCCGTTTATCGTTATTACCAAGCCTATTGACAATAAACAGAGCTGCAGAGCTAGAAGGCAACAGTTGAGAGTTAGTGGGGTCTGAGTCATACCCAGAGATTTCTGAAATTAATCTGGAATGGGTAAATTCAGGTGAAATTACTTGTTCTGACTCTTTAAAACACTCAGCTGCTCCAGAGCCTTCTGTCAGTTTGATCTACGAGCTGTGTGATGAAGTCCTTCTTGAGCACTGTAGACCCAATGTTTTAGTGGTTTTCATCCATAATGCACATCCCAGTGTTCCAGTACGTTGCATCAACAGCTACACATTAAACAAAGAGCACCCCTGTGTCTGACATGGTGGGAAAATCCTTGATGTACTTAAAGATAGTTTATTATGTAATTCTTAAAGGACGTGCCAAGTTCAAGCTGTATACAACCATAATAAAAGTGCAGTATGTGTTGTTATAAATATATACTGAGTCAGAGCTGAACATAGATGCATGTTGGTCCAAAGCAGACACATAACTGCTGTAAATGGCCCTCCATGTGTGAGAGTGGAGGACTTGACCCTTAGTTTTGACCTGTCTTGCTTTTAATTGCTCACAGTTTGGACGATGTGACTGTGACAGAGCACAGAGTGCTGCCACGCTGCCTCTACAGCCCTTCACCACGACTTTACAAATTGTAACAAAGGTGAAAAAGGACAGTCAAAGTCGTTTTTGCCCCCTATGGACGGCAACAGCAGCTGTTTCCAATTCTTACATGAAATCTGAAGTGAGTTATGTTTACATAACTTGCAGCACATATCAGTGACTCAAGGAAAAGTTATTTTGTAAAAAACAAAAAAAACAAAAAAAAAGAATCATGAGAGAAAAAGGAAAAAGATCTTCCACTCTGGCATTTTTAGAAGTGGCTTGAGACATTGCCAAAGAAATTCCCTCAGACATAACAAGCTTTTAAGACAGGGGACTGCCCTATGAAACTCTCCATGCTTGATGTTCTCCAGTGTAGGCATTGCTGCAGAGCTGCAGTTTTGTGCATATTTGTGTCATATTAAAGTTCACAGACACACTGATTGTTATCTATGAGAGAAGAGCCATTTCGCCCCCACGTCTAACAAGGTTACCATGCTGTGGTTGTCAGCTAAATGGTGACTGGTGAGGTCAGAGGCAGCACTGTAACCCAGAGTCCCGAACAAAACAAAGTGATGATTTGCAATGGGCCAACCTTCCTATGAGGACACAGGCCAAATTTTTTGGCAAGGCTTTCTGTCTGATATTTTCCTGACTTTTAACAGGGCTCCATCACTGAGTAATGTGAGGAAATTGCTCGCTGTAATCACAGAATCACATTTTTTCCGAATCTTGCGCTCAGTTCACAACAACGCCCAATTGGCAAGACAGAACTTAAAATGAAACACCATGCAGGAAGTGTCAGAAACATTTATTTCTTTTTTTTTTTATTAACTAAAATAAAAGCCCAAACAATTCCTTTAGAATGTATACATTTAAACAAATGACATACCTCCTCTGTACTTGTGCATTACATTTAACACTCAAGGTTTTTAAGTGTCCAAAAGCAAGCGTGATTACTGTTTCAATCAAGGTCCCTCAAGTACAGGTTGCTGTTCACATACACTATGTGTTATTTGTGTTTGTTGATTCAGAGTCTGCATTTAAGCCAAACCAGTGCTGCTCAGAGACGGGATAAAACATTGTTTTGAATTGATAATTCAAATTGTATCGTCTTTGTGCAAATAAATGGAACTTGTTTATTCTGCAGGGCATGCTTTTCAAAATAAAGAATGTATTCTGGCGTTAAAGTTATTTTCCATTATCACTCTGGATAATGTACTGCTGGCCTTCTCTGGTTTTAACAGCTTCTCTCACTTCAAATACAGTGTGACCTGCCAAGTGAACACTCTGAGGTGACGACTTGGCAGTTGCCAAGACACCACTCCAACACTGACTCATAACACTAATAAATCCAAGCAAACATTAGAGCTGAAAGGGAGAAAATGTAGAATGGGGGCAATATTGTAATGAGTAATATTTAACATAACGGTAGATTTAATTGGTTGTGATACAGTGGATATAAATTATAGCGTGTTTGGGGAGATGGGGAGAGTTATGATTATGTTAATTTATTTTTTCCATTTGCTTTCGTCACTTGATCAAACTCAGTACAGCTTGTGCATCTGAAAGCTGTTTACCCTTCCCTTTTCTTCAGCATTATTTTGAGCATTTTAACGCAGATAAATACAGAAAACCCAAACAGAGGCACTTGCTGATTACCAGTGTGTGTGGATCGTTACTATGTATGCCTCCTTGGCGATTTCAAAACCTTCCCAGTTTGACACATCATTTATTTAATTGGTTAAGCCTTTGTCTCAGTTTCCTGTCCCTGGACTCTCAGCTAATACCTAAAGTTGCGACTGGAAAAAATGAAACTACTCCCTTTCTTTCTTCTCTCACTCACTGTCTATTTTATATCCCTGCAGCTTAGCTCCTTGTGAACAACATTAATAGTATGTTTACTTGTCATACATTTTCTGCTGTGGTTTACCTCCATGCAAGATCTGATATTTTTTTTCGTCAACTTCCATGAGACACTGCACTTCTGAGTCATTCTGCGGTAAGGTCTTCTATCAATCACCGGCTGTATCTTCTCAAAGTATTCTTTGAAATTGTTCAAGTACTCTTTTTTCCCTGTGTGTTTATTGTACATTTTGTACAGCTTTCTGTTGTAATTCTTAAATCTCAGATCCTTACAAGCGTTTTTTAAAGAAGTAACGCTTAAAGCATTCGTCCCTCTTCCCACTCACGTGGTGGATTGAGTTTATGTTTACAAAACGGGCACCTTTTAAGAGGTATAATCCCTCTTATTGCCTCTAAACACACACCCTACACAGGCTTTTCCACTTTTCTCAATCTCACAGATGCACAACTCTGCAGTTACATGCCAGTACAAAGAAGAATGAAGAATACCAGTGACTTCTTCAGTGCAGGTTATCTTTGCCTCACATTCCTGCAGTTTCTCCTTTAATAAATCTGGCTTATTCTCAGCGGAGAGAAGACTTTTTGTTGAATCAGATTGTGCAGACAATAAAGGCATGAGTTTACAAAGCATAGTGATTTTCTTTCTCTTAGTTTTGACATGACTTACTGCAGCCAATACTGGATCATACGTATGCAGCAGTTGAAGTAAACTCAGTGGCAGCATCCCAGCTTTGTCTTGTGGTTGCATTCAGGGAATTTTGCAAATGGATGTGTGTCCACGTGTTTATGTGTGCCTTTAGAGCTGAACCCACTGACTGCACTCTAGAGCTCAGCCGACGATGCTTGTCAGCGTGCACTGACATCGTGCACACTGGGCTGATAGAGTAGAATGACCACTCCACTCCAGAGAGAGACCATGGACAGAGCTATCACTGTGATTAACTGTAATGATTGGGGGTGGAAATGGGTGTTTAGAGGGTTGTCGAGAGGATGAGGGCCACGTCGGCCCAATCTGGAGGGGCAATGCGCCGCATGCAGGCCTCCGCTGGCTCAGCTAATAGTCCCCATGTGTAGTGCGCAGGGCCATATCCCATGGGGCACTGCGCACACAGGAGGCCACTTGAAAGCCTATCTGGATGTAGCAGCAATCAGAGTCAGAACAAGCACACAGGGGAGTAATCTGTTCCAGCTTTTGGAGCGTGCCAGGGGTTGCGGGAACCGAGATGAGACGGTGTATGTGTGTGTGTGTGAGTGGGGGGGGCGCTTATGGCTTAATTTGGACAAGGTCATGGTTAGTGATATGGCAAAAACATGTCTACCCCACATTTACACATGCGCTTCTCCAAGTCCAGTACACATCTTAGACACAACCTTACGATTTGTAAGCTGCGCTGGCAGCCTGTGGTATGGCCGCATCATTAAAATCCCTTCAGCAACTGAGTTATAGGTGGTTTGTTGACTTCCAAGGACATGTCACGGGCGGTAGGTAATGCTTAAGATCCAATAAGGTTTTTGCGTCAAGCAACAAATATGCAGGGACAGCTCTAACCATCCAAAGCAGTACCCAACATGCTACAGACCAATTCCTTTCTCTTTATCCTCACAGTATTTAATGGCATACTTTAGTTTTACAACTGCAACTGCACAAGGTAAACATTTTTAGTTTACTGCGCCACATAGTACAGTGCTGTACACCAGAAAACCTTGTAATCTTACTTCTGCACTGCCAGCCCTCTATAAATAATAAAAACAAAGAATACTCAAAGTAATTTGATATTATCTTAAAAGCGCCCCAATATGGTGACCCCCTCCACCTGTCAGACAAGATTGGTTTTTGGATCCAACGGGATACACCATGTCGGTGTCATGCCACCCCTTCTTCAAGGAGTTGTTGAAGAAGAAGCAGTAGGAAAAAGAGAGAGGATAATCAGTAGGCAATGACCTAGTGGAGGTCACGCTGAGCCTTCGGGAGTTGACTAATGAAAAGTCCAATCAGCACAGCAGAGGACGATTAGAAGAAGCCCCAGGCCGCAATGGAGAGATGAAGGTAGGACAGAATGAGAGACAGTGAGACGAAGGGTAAAATGAATGAGAAGGGGATGAGCAGAAAAGAAGACCCAGCAGATGCTAAACAAACACACACACACACACCAGTACACACTGTGCAGTTACTTGTGGTCAAGTAAAAGTAGCGAAACAGGGAGGCCAAGATGAACATGTGTTAGTACTTTGTCGTACCATCGGTTAATGAGGGGGAGACATCTTAATAATTGGTTTTATTTGTCTTGAATTTATTGCTGTTCTGTAACTGATCGTGTAATGTAAGACTTTATTTAGTAAGCTCCAGCTCCCTGCCATTCTCCTGCTCTGGGTCATTGCATCAAATTTGTTTGGTCTCAGGCAAAAGTAAAAAAGATACTTAAAATTTAACACACGATAAATTTTTATAGACATGCTTCACTAAAACATTTGGGCTGTATTACAGCATTTGGAAAAAAACATCATGAGACAGTGTGGGAAATCCATTCACGGTTCCAACCACATTTTAAACTATTTTCTTCTAACTGTAAAATCTTGTGAAAGTAAACTGAGCTCATTTGTTCTTTTCCTACTACACATTCATACCTTGGAGCTGCCCAGCACAACTACAGCTTACTGTTGGAAGCTCACCCAGGCAGAATGATAAATTTGTTACCACAACAAAGCACCACATTGGGCTTTGATTGCTGCAATGTGTGTGTAGGCAGTTCAACCACAATTGACAATTTTTGCACAATTTGTTCACTACCCTCAATCACCTGCAAATGATCAGTGTCAGTATGATCGGGGCTTGAAATGAACGTTTTGGGTCACAAGTCAAAGTGGCCACTAAATTTTAAAGTTGCAAGTCACTCTGAATTTCCTCTAGCCTGAACTAGTTTTCTTTTAATAAACGATGAGTTCCTCAGTACAGTACAATTTCGGCATATTTATATAAAGAAAATATAAAGGACATTAAAATAATTTTCTACCAAAGATGAAAGCCATGTTTTTTGGTAAGAGCCACCATTGCTATTAAAATATAATTTGAGCAACACAAACATAATTCTATTCACCTCCGTTGTATTGGAGCAGATACCTTTAAAACATAACCCAAACTATGTGCATTGCTGGATACCACCAGTGATATTACTTTGTATAATTTAGGTTAACTGGTTGTATAATTTCAAGCAAGAAGAGTGATAGTTTGCATCTTTTATTTGTGTAATGTGGACAGCATGTTTACATTTTACACTCAGTTTCGTTGTCTTCTCCGACTGTGTCTATAATAGCAATGATGCACAAGCTCCGCTATTTACTAGTGCTGGGCACGAGTAAACATTTAGACAATTAATATATCTAGTCATATCGCCACACCCTACCATTTAGCTTATGTGCTGGTGCAGTGAACTTGCATTTACTAAGGGCAGTAATCAACAGCATTTGTGCTCATAAACCGCATTTTACCTACATGTACACAACATGCCAAATGTTGCTGTTGTCACAAATGAGCCATTTTGTTAATGTAAACATGTCTCAGTTTTCCGACTAGTATGTCTTTACTCACTCATGGTTTCCACCCATAGTTTTCTCTTCCAGTCTTGAGATTCAAATCAGCGTTCCTCCGATCACAAACCTTCTTTCAAACCTTAAGGGCACTACCGCCCCATAAATCTGTCCCAGATCCCCACAGCAGCTAGGAAGCTGGTTAGGTAATGTTTAAGAAGAATATTCTTCCCTCGCTATGGCAATTACGGTCCTCAAGCAAGGCACTTATTCCCAATTGTGTCTGTGCAGCTGCTCAGTTGCCAGCAGAAGACTACTGGGTCTCTATTATGTACATGTGGTTATGTAGGATCCTTTATCATAGACCAATATCAAATTATTGTTCCAACTCTAATACCAGCAAGCCAGAAGATTGGTTAAATTATATTAAGAACCATACACAAGCAAACAAACAAACGAACAAAAGTTTACAGATGGGGAATGAACAGGATTTCTCCTTAATGTTCCCATGGCATGAAAACGTTGTTTAACATTAATATGCATTTCCCCAGCCTGCCTATGGTGTAAATCGAGCCCTGGGTATCCTGGTCTGCCTTTGAGAAAATAAAAAAGCTCAGATGGGAAGGGATGTGGAATTGCCCCTTATGACCTCATAAGGGGCAACATTTCCTCCCCCTTCTCTGCTTCCCCCCCCCTTCCTCAAACACTACAGACACAGAAATGGCACATACGAAGGAAAGCTCATTGTGGGACTGACTCTAGTGGCTGTAATTGTGCACCAAGGCTGACTTTTGTGAAAGAGACTTCAGATATGGTATTAGGGGACCACTAAGATCTATATAAAAGCATCCAAAGAACACCATGTCATGGGACCTTTAACATTGGTCATGGCTGCTTATGATTCCCATCTTTTGAGGGTTTCATTTTACAGACGCTGTCACCCTCAAAGCTGTATTCATCAGCAGCGCTGTTTAGCACAAAACAGGGGGGTGTGACATCTGTGATTCTGCTTCATCTCATTTTCCTTGAGCAACATGTATTTTTTGCCTTCTTGTCACCTTCGTAGAGTCATTGGGTTTCTAAGGCAATTTGTGCTCAAGCCAAAAGCAACTCAACTGTGGCTCAGTTCCTTTCCCTCTCTCTATCGCTCCCTGTGCTCTCAGCCAAGACCTTGTGTTGGTATTGATTAAAGCAGTGTCTTTTTGTCTCTTGCCAGCATTTTCCACAGCTCGTTGTGAGCTTAGACGAATGAGGAGGTGACTAACTCTAAAGTAAGGGGCAAGAGATTTCTGGGTTACTCTACAATCCAGCCAGTCAGGGAAACATGCAAATTCCCTCCCCAAGGCCAGATGCCTGGGATAGGGTAATTACATGGCGCAGTACGGTGCCTGTTTCTCTTGCAATCCTTCTCCACTACGCCCAGCTTGCTACTTCTACTGCTGCTCCCTCCTTCCTGCTGGGGCGTTTGGTTTGAAGGGGTCCTGGGAGGCAAGGCCGGTCTGCTCGCTGCCTGGGTGTAAATCAGTGGTGCAGCCAATACAGCCACATCTGTAACAATAAAGTCAGGTTAATGTTGAGTCCTCTTGGAGGAGCAGAGTTTGCATCTGGGAACATCTGGTGGGACATTTGGAACTGCCGACAGTTGGCTGCATAGTTGTTTTTCTCCCTTAGTGTCGGACGATTTCATTTTGTTGTACTTGTATTTTTTTAGCACCATTCAGCTCATTTCTTTTGCATTTCTGATTCTTCTACTCCACATTTTCATCTCTCCATGTCTCAACTATGTGTTTCCTCCTCTTTTTCCTTGTGCCTGGTTTCTCTCGCCATCTGTTCCTTTCTCTCGCTTTTCTTTTGCTCTCCCCCCCTCTATTACACCAAATCTCTTTTTCTCACCACCCCCACTTTGGCAAACCATGTTCACAGACTTTCAGAGGGATTGTAAACAAGTGTCTCCAGCACTGTGCAGACATGAGTTGGTGCTAATGTTACAGTTGTGAAAAAGCCTGCAACCCAGTAAAACAAGGCAATCAACAAGCTTAAGATATACTGTACTGCTTATCACCACATGGTTTTGTGTGATGCTTCCCTTAACCAAACCCAATTAAGAAGTGAACGTGACTTATTTATTCTTTATGTTCCGTAGATGCAAATGGATATCCCAATTATAAGTAATGCACAATTAAATTGGTGTTTATCTTTTGTGTTTACAATTCTTAGTGAGACACTACCAGGACATTTAGAGCTATGGAGTGCATGCTTCCAGATGGAAATTGCAATCGCTAATAGAGGAAAACTGCACATAAACACATCCAGACTTTGATTATCTCTGCTGCTCCCTGCATATTTGATCATTTGTGACCCAGTGTGGTAAAACAGACTCATCATAGGCCAAAAACGGAAGATAAGCGTGGTCAATTATCCTTAACTCTATCAGCACCTCTAACATATTTATTGTTAGTCCAAGGGTCTGGGGTGCTGCTGGTTAGACCGGAGAGAAGCTCAGACATGTGTACATGCACAGGCCAGATGCTGGCTGTTTTTTATGTTGGTGCCATTAGCCAGCTCCCATGGCATTCTTTGGATTCTGTGCTGGCTGCTGCCTCAGGGTGAAAGTGATTACATTTAATATGTTGGGATAGGGAGCGAATACAAGATTCAGGGGAGTGAAATGTGTTGCTTCTATACAAAAGACAATACTGATGAATTAAATCAGATAAAAATCCCTATAGTAGCAGTGCTTATGATATTGCTCTTTGATATCTTTTTTTACATGGGTAAATTTGTGCTTTGAAAGACTTTATTAAATTAACTTTTTACCCCCAGTTCAGCACGTTTTGACCAATTTCAAGCACAGCGGTAACAATTACATATGGGGAAAATCTTCTCTGTTAAAAAGTGGAAAAGATGAGGAAAACATCAACGTTTATCATATTGCTTCGCCACCAATCACTATCAGGAAGCACCGTACACATTTGCCCTGTTTTCATGACTATGATGGGTATTTTGACATATGGTTGGGAAGAAAAATAGTAAAAAAAAATAAAAATCTAATATATTCTGTCTGTGTCAATAGAGGAGAACTAGGTCAGTGAAAAGTCCAAAGAATATGGAAAATGTCTGCAACATTTATCTATCAGTCAGCATAAATAGCAGGAAGGGAAGCCATGGAGAAAAAATAGTATTATTAGCATTATGATGGAAAGATTCTGTCTGTACATGGGTTAGGGTTATGGTTCATGCTGAAAAACATACTGCACCACAGCAACCAAGTCTTCGATGACAGACTCTGAATGCCCATGGTACATTCTGCTTTTGAAAAATTGCCTGAGGCAATGTTTAGACGTTTTCTACCCACAATTTGAGTCCAAACCACACACACAGTGGACAGCATTTAGCTAAGTCTGCAGTGTGCTTTAAGTAGCAAGTTAAAGCCCTTAGTGAAAAGCTGCATTGTCTTATTGAAGAATAAGCAGATGGAGGCTGTAACCGAAAAGGTTAAAAAACGCAAAAGACTGTTACTCTACGAATCCTGCAATTTAAGAGTTAAAGAAGTAACCTTGAAGACCAAAACAGGTCTAACTAAAGTGAGAACGGCCCAAAAGGAGGAAGATTGGGATGTTTTCATAAACTGTCAAAGCAGCCATGATGGCGCCTTGTGGTAACAGGCATCATTTTAAGAAGGAAAGAAGAAATAATTTCTACTCACAGTACTATTAATAATTGTTTTATATAGCAGAATTTAGTGTTGCTGTATCCAGAGGCATCAATTTTAAAATACAGAAAGTTTCTTTTTGATAGTGTTGTAAAGGTCTGTAAAAGGGGAATTTAGGCTGGTTCAGTGGTTTGCAGTCAACAGTCATAAGCACATTAGGAACAGAATAAGTATAAAAATGGTTACACAAAAAAAAGGTTGGTTTTCAAGCATTTCTCCTATTTCAAATGATGTTATATCAACATGTTGTTTAGCTCAGTGAATTATATTTCTTTTTTATATCTTGTTGTGCTGTTGTGTAATAATTTATTCCCAAGCCATGCTGCCATGTGCGAACTATGTGAAGTGATTCAGTGATGGGAATTCACTCATGCTACTCTTTAGTGTGGGCGGCTCCATGACATGCCCACGGCTTTGAAGTTTTGCTGTTTATTAATTAGAGAAGCTGAAACTTTTCTGTTTGTGTGAGCCCCTGTGGCGTGTCTGCTGATCTGAGGGCTTTGTGCGTGATGGTGGGGCAGGAAGGGTGGGGGGGGGGGGGTTACAAGTTCTACCAAGTGCTCTGATGTGAGGGACCCAGCATAGCTGCTACCACATGTGCTGGCCTGTGTCAGCTAAGCTAATGTGGGCCAATAAGTACAAATTCACATGTCAACATGGATGAACATATTGAAATGCTCAAATGCTTTCAAGCAGATTTGAAAATTGCCTTTTGGTTTGCATGCTCAGCAAAAATTGAAAACTTGTTTTTCGATCGTATGAACAAAACACATTAACATGAAATAATTGGGTGATTTATCCATATCCAGAGGAAGTAGGCAAATACCAAGGAGAGCCTAACGCTGTCAATATGATTTAATTGAGCTATTTGAAGCTTACTCATCAGCAGCAGAGATCTTATTCCACAGGACTCCACTTTAATTAGTCAGTTCAATTAAAGGTACTCATGATACACATTTAGCAGCTGCAAATGACACTCCTAATGAACGTTCATAACAGTGGATCAGGTTAATTGACTGTTTTCATGTATCAATTAGAATGAATCTGATTCTCTACTGCCTTACTGGCAAACATTTAAATTCCTATTACTGACTAGTGGCTTAACTATTTCTCGGCAGCTGCTGCATCAGTAAATATTGGATAATTTAAGTATTTCCCTACAGCTCTTCCAATAGTCAGTTATTCAATTTTTAAAAGTTCTCCACCAATTTAGTATTGTACTGCTAAAACGTTCTTGGACTCACAAAAGGCAGTTTGAAAGAACGATCAAAACAGAACCAGATATCATGTTTCTTTAATTTCATGCATTCTTCTTCACTGTCAAAACCTGTTTAATACATTACCCACAATTCAACTCAACCGCAACTCAACCTGACTGTTTGTTCAAAGATTCAGGTGTGTTATGGTGGTAGAAGAGGGCTACAGAGGTCTGGTATGTACACTTCTTTCTAACTCCACATTCCCAGACTTTTTCTCATTTTCAAACTTGCAGTCTTCAGCCCCAACTGACGTTGCCATACTGTAAGTCTCACATTGCCAGACCTTTCTCCACAACGCTGCGAAAGCGGTTCTGGCTCGTCCACATAGCATTTCAGGACGGTTTATTGACATTTCTTTAAATCAATCACAAACATCATGGGCGGCTCTGTACGGAGACACGTTGCCACTGCAAAATAGTCTAGGAAAGGAACTTGTTTTGGTTGCTTTAGACCTGTAACAGAAAAATTAGATTGAACAAGTAGTCTAGCTAGCTGTATGGATTTACCCTGCAGAGATCTGAGGAGTAGTTAACCTTAGTTCCCTTAAATCCACCAGATTTTAGAATGCCAACATAAAGAAAGCGGAAGGTGAAGGACATCTGGCCAAAAAGAGGGACATCAGGTGGTTTTTCCTGCGGCACCTGAGCAATCCTAGAAGTTGAACATCTGGATATGGACTACCATAAGTGCATCACGTGAGGCAATTCATCAGATTTATTCAGCTTTATTTGCGTATTCATGGAGTAAACATCAGCACATAGATTCTTTTCACAAAGTTTTGCATAGAAGTTGAAACAGAAACAGAATGAACAGACTTCACACAGCCTACACTACTTATGGCACCCTAGTGTGCACATGGAGTCGAAGGTCAATGGCAGCATGGTGTGCTTGATATATAACAAAGTGCATATCGGGGAATAAAAAACTGCGGAGTCATCACCTGCCAGCAGAGGTGGAAAAATTGCTAAAATATTGTACTCAAGTAAAAGTACAAGTACTTTGATGGAATATCACTCAAGTACAAGTAAAAATGCATATCTGAAAAATGACTCAAGTAAAAGTAATTGGTAGTTAATTTAAAATGTACTTTAAGTAAAAGTTTACTTAGTTACATTAAAAAAAATGCAAAAAGCGACCGTGGGGATTTCTCCCATGTAGTGAAAATAGGACATGGGGTCACAAATCCCAAACTATTTTGTTTTTAATTAAAGAAAAATATATGCAGATGTATAAACATCTATGCAAATTAGGTTTGCATGATTCAGGGGAAAAAGTAGCTTAGACTTAATATCACAATTCTCTGCCACGATATATTTTCTCACAAAGTGTAATGTTTTTTGCAAACATGAACTATCACAGAACAAATTGGCAGTACCAAACATGGATTATTTTGGCACCTACAGCACATTGGAACACAATGGGAACACAACTCACAATGGAACAAAGTAGCGCTTGTGATGCAGTCTGCTTGTTAAATTAAATGAGAATCAAAGTCATAAAAATATAAACAAATCATTTAAAAATGAAATCGTTAACAGGGTGAATCAAGGTCAAGATTTTATGATTAATCATGTAGGCCTTAAACAAATGTATACACATGTAATAATAACAGTCACACATGACATTTAAGCCTCTTAGAGAGGTATAATGTGCAATTTTAGTTCAGATCATCCCATAAAAAGTTTTCAAACAATCAATTGAAAGTGAAAGTACCATACATAGTTAGTTCTGAGGGTTGCAACAACAGTTATAGTACAAATCAAGGCCAAATGACTTATTTTAACTCCAAAAATGGGTTAGACCGTAATCTTCACAGACCAGACTAACAGCTAGCTTCTACAAACCTAAGTAGCATGTGTGAGCTAATTAGATGTATGTGAATTAATTTAGCCAGTCTTCTACATACATTGTCCTACAGCAGGGGTGGGCAATTAATTTTCCAAAGGTGCCACATGAGAAACCGGGACTGTTGTGCCTGATAAAAAGGCTAAACTTCCTTCTGCCCAATATTAATTTAATGCCAGGCGGCACGTTCTCAGACGTTTCTTTTTTCTCTGGGCGTATTAGCGCAGCAGAGTCCACCAAACACTCTTTAATAAAATCCCCTTCAGAAAATGGCTTACTGTTTTTGGAGATTTTATGGGATATCACAAAGCTGGTCTGGACTGCTGCATGTCTGGATGCCTTGTTACTTTTTCAGCTTAACTAGCAAAGCTTCAGATGTCCGTGCCTGCTCTACATCAGTCAAGTTGTATTTCTCTGCGTGGTGTTTAGTATTGTTGTGGCGATACAAATTATAATCCTTTAACACAGCGATTTGTACTCCGCAAACTAAGCACACAGATTTACCTTTGGCTTCAGTAAATGCATACTTAGAAATTCCATGTTTAGTTAAAAAGTTGACACTCTGTATCGACCTTTGTTTCCTTCCCATGAGCTGACATTTTTTAGGGATATCAGCTCATTCACGTCTCCAGCTCAGTTAGCGGATCGGACCAGTTATTCTTCTACTTCTTTTTAATAGTGACTTGCAACCAGAGAAGAATAAGCTGAATACAATTGCATGAAAAAAAAGAATGCCCAGGTCTGGTGTAGTTGTTCCAGGCGCGATTCCTTTCTTCTTCTTCTTTTTTTTCTTCATTTTAGTTTTCGTTAGTCAGTTTTTTGTTTGTTTGTTTTTTTGTTTTTAACTCAGTAACGGATGGGATTTGTAATGTAGCAAAATACAATACTTCACTCAAAATGAAATCAAAAACATTTTAAAATACCAATTTTGAAAAAACTACTTGAAAAATACAAAATAGACAACAAAACTACTCAACATTGTAATTTATTTTGTTACTTTCTACCTCTGCCTGCCAGCCGTGTTTTTGAATGCTAACCAGCTGAGAACCAAATCCTAAAAAAGGACCAGTGTCCAATAAATCCTGTGTGAGCAAGAACAAGAGGAATTTTCGACTTCTGTCTCTGAGGAGGGAGAGAAAAAGAGTGAAAAGTGAGCGAAAGGGAGAGGGAAAGTGAGAAGTGTTATTAACCTGACATATCGAGAGCCAAGCAAAATGATGACTCTTCCGAATTGCGGAAACCACTGTCACTGATCGGATTACAGCTCCAATCCACTGACACAAATTCCCATTAATTTGTATTAAAAATAAGAAGTACTATTAAAATCTATCCATTTTCATTTCCATTTTGTGAGGTATTCTATAAAATCTAAATGCAAACAGGAGTGAAAACAGCCTGTTTTAATGGCTTATGCTATGCTATGTCAAGACCTTTCCCATTCAAAACGAAAGATATATGCAGCAAAGTGATCCCATCAACAACGCTGGTAATTAACCAAGTAAGGATACAGGCAGAATGAGAACCAGCCGCCTCTTTGACCCTGCTGTGACCTTCTTCAAACCTCAATATGGCATCAGACTTCATTCGCCCCAGAGGCAAGTCAGATAAACTTGCTTCTCACTCCGCAGGATAACAGGCGTGAGTCAAAATACGATATCTGGCCTGTGCTTGGAAAGGCGTTTGTAGCAGTGAGACGTGATCTGTGACAAAGTTGTTTGACATAATAGAGGAAACAGGGAGGAAGTGCAGTTGGATTAGTTGGGAGGAGGTAATGGACAACAAAAAAAACTTGCCCACCCACTGTTTAATCAAGTTGGAGTGCTCGAGAATTTGGATCTACAGCTGGAGAATTATCTCTTCTTTGTAAATTGCAAAATTGCAGGGGTGTGTGTGTGTGTGTGTGTGTGTGTGTGTGCATGTGTGTGTGTGTGTGTGCAAATAGCAGAGAAGGACAATCAGTGGTTGTGTGTGTACAAATGTAGTAAGGCAGAAATGCTCAACAGTTTGTGTGTTTTTTTCTTCAAATGGGCAACAACAGCAGGGTGATGTGTTGGAGGGGATCATTGTGCTAAGGGGTAAAGACCGTTGGGGACACACACTGCAGAAGTAAGTAACAATGTTATTACGACGAATTCAGCGAGTGGGGTCGTAATAACAGTAACGAAAGTGAGCTGATGCTACTGTGTAAGACTTGAGCTGAATTCCAGTGGGCAGTTTGAACTAAATTCATAATAAATAGGCTGACCTGATTGGCAAAGGCAGGTTGCATTTCAAGAATTAATCAATCTCACGTTGCATCAGATTTCACCTCCGCCACATGTGATGTTGCCAAGTATTCGTCCATGAACTTTCCAACTAAAGAAGCCTTTTTTTTTTTAGAATCAAGAGAGCTTCTGCTTCTATATTTGTGAATACAATAGCCTATATGTGCAGAAAGTTGAATATGTTGCATTTTGCCGCACTATTGTTCCCAAGGTGTCAAAATGAGCCTCCATGTTAAAAAATAAGTTCACTTTGCAGATCCTAAAATGACTGCTTTTAAACATTCATTCAACAATCTTGATTGCGTTTGAGGTGCCATTTAGATTGTAACTAGTGTGACATATTTTACATGGTCGTGTTAAAAATTGTATTTATTTGTATCTTAACAAGGGTTTCCTGGTTAAACAAACGTATATAGTTCCTGTAATTTCTGCAAATAGACAAACTTTTTCAACTGCCTCAATGAAGGCAACATAATTGAATTTTCCAACTAATTTGACAGAAGTTTAGAAGTGTGATGTCAGGAGGCTGTCTTAGCTTACTCCAGTTACAGTTAGGAACATCTTTATTGATTTCACAGCACAGATGGCTGCTCCTACCCCCCAAACACACGCACGCGCACACACACACACACACACACACACACACACACACACACACACACACACACACACACACACACACACACACACACACACACACACAGGGCAAAAGCCACCCTCGCCACTACAGAAAATAAAACCCTGATGTCTCAATTTCCACATTTTGCCCGAAAAATACAGCTTTGTGGTTTTTGAAAAACAGGTTAGTTATGAGTAGCTCCCGGTATTGTCACACATTTACAAAAAAGCTTACTTTTTCAAACGGTCACAAGGCTAGCTTATGTGGATGTTATGTCTATGTGTGTTCATGGTTGCCATTCAGGGTTCCTGTCAATGTCCTTGGGGCCAGCCTGAGAATGGTTAGAGTATGTTCCAGTCCAGCCTTTGTTGCTGGAGGCCCCAGCTATTTTAATAGGTGTTACCGCAGGGTAGACAGGCCGTTGGCTTTGGGATTGAGTTTCACTTGTGCCAACAGAAGTGGTTTAATTGTGAATACCTGAGCTTTAATCAATGCCAAAAAATGTTGGAAGTAACATCAGGAATGTTGGCCATTAGCCAGGGGACCTTGATGAAATTGCTGGACATATCCAAGAAAAGACTCCTTGCATCCTGCCTGGCTGTCTGCACAGTTAGGTTACACTATAACACACAATATGGAGAAAGAAAAAATCAGTCAGATGTAAATACATCTTTTATTCTATCTGTTTCAAACTGCTATATGGTCGTCAAAGCATTCCATATTAGGTCAGGATCAATATTAAATGCACACACATTCATTAGTACTATTTTTAATGCATAAATTGAAGAGACAACGTAAGATAACGTTTCCCTGAAATTGTATTTCAAATGATTTCACATGAAAAATAAATCAATTGATTGATTGAAACTACTACTCCATTCTAAGTAGAAGTTGCTTTTCTATGTGAGTTTTACAAAAATGCTGTATCTGCACTAAGTTAAATGTATTAAGCTGAAGACAATTTTAGTTACTTAGTTTACTTTTTTAATTTTGTGAACAAGATTGCTAGAACAGCTCTTTGAAGGCAAATACAAGTATTGAATCAGAACTCGGTATCGGCAGATATTCAATATTTAAAAAATCCAATCATGATTAGTTAGTACATACAAGAACACATTGTTTATTGTATGACAATGAAGGAAATCCATGCATGACCTTAAATGGGGGAAAAGCAGGCATTTGTTAAAATATTTGACAATATGGGTATCCACTTAATTACATTTACATGTATATGTTACATGTAAAGTATTTTATTTTAAATTTCAAGGAACATCACATTTTGGCTTATATTGATAATGACCAGCAGCTTCAATGAGGGGCAATTGGGTATGCATGACACATCTATATTTCATTAGACACCATATGAATATGTATTAATGAAAGATCTGCAAGGCACTCTATGCACAAACACACATTCATCAGCGTCACTCTGAATGAGGTAAGGAGGTCTTTAAAAAAAACTTAGTCTCCCAAGTGTTTATTATTCAGGATCACAGACTCACCGTGGTAAATGAGACCATGTAAAATCTGTGTGTGTGTGTGTGTGTGTGTGTGTGTGTCTGTGTGCATGGTAAAGCTAAAGGTGGATATACTTTAAATGTGTGAGAACTCTGCTTGCCAAGTACAATTTACCTCTTGTTCTTCCTAAATCCAATTTCTTTTTCTTTTTTTTTTCTTTTTTTTAATTCAGTTGACTCTATTCTGAACCTTTGAATATCTCATACTTTTTTCTTTAAAATATAATGTGGGAGGAAAGGGTGTATTTGTGGTTATGTAAACTGGATTTGTGTGTTGGGTTGGTTTTAGATCAACGGCCCTACAAATGGACGGAGCTATAAACACACAATTCTGAACATTGTTTTAATTTGTTTGAACTGTATTTCTAGACACATTTCCATGTTGTCATCTGTAAGACATTGAAAGCCCAGACATCTTGTAATGTAAAGCTAGGAAACATCATATACTTACTGTATATGGCAGGGTATATATGCATATATAACTAGCCTGTTGGGCCTGTAATATTTCATGTGAATTGTGGGCAGAAACATTGGTGGTGTGTTTTTTGCTTTTTAGGAGACTATGCTTTTTTCTGTATTCTTTACAGTATTTGTCACTTTATATGGAAAAAAATGACCTGGCTATGACCATAACTGGTGCCAACAATTATTTGATTAGATTAAAAGCAACTGTGATATAGGTTAAAAAGATGACTCCTGTTTTATGTAAAAACGACATCTGAAGATTTAGCCTCTGAAAGTTCTACTGTACCTAACTTGGAGGTTTTGCTTCTCGCCACTCACCCTTTTCTCCCCATCCCCACGTTGGAGTTCACTGACCAGATGAAGCAGCTGGTAAATGCTGGAACCAAATTTACACACCTTCCTCCCCGCCATTGTTCGACCCTGGCCCAAAGTAAAACGCTAGGCACCTTTGCCAAGATGGCAGCTAACTCCATCTCCCCAGACTGATAAGGATGCTTGTGTGCAAAATCCAGCTAGCAGTAATTGATATGTGCCGGGTCCAGGCTGAACACCTAGTGGCACTTATGACTCTTTCAGAGACAAGCCCGGGCCCTTTCTATTCAATTCTTCCACAATTTATGTTGTGATAAGTAATAGAAAAAGAATGGTGAATAAGCACTTGCTTATTCTGCAAACTTAGAAAATTTAACATACATTCCTTGTGAGCCACAGTCTATCCCAAAAAATGAAAACACACTAACACTAGCCTTACTAAATGTCAGGTCTTTGGCAGGAAAATAATTTTTTTCCCAAAATATGTTTATTGCTCAAACGTCTTAAATTATTACAGGCTGTATTGGGAATAACAAAGGGTAGGAGGTTTGACATTTGTATTGCTTTTCAAACAGAAAAAAAACACATACATCCCAACCCATTCCCCCCTCCACTAGCCTATAACCAGTTACTGAACATGTATCTTCCATTTGTCAGATTTAACCACACATCTTCTTCTGTTTCTGAAACCTATTTACATGCAATTGTGTTTTCAATCATGTCCTACTGTCTTCCTATTTGGTCACTTACCACAAAGGAAATTACTGAACCAATAGCACGACTATACCATCGAGCTCTCAAGATCCAAAGTAACCTTCCAAAGTGGTCTCACCATTGCATTGCACTTGCACGTTCTAAGGCTTTGACTTATGAAAACTTCGTAAATAGCCATGCAATTGCATTTTATTTTCAGATTCAAAATGCCACATAACCAGCACTAACTACACTTCTTCTGACACACGTGAGACCAGGGCGACTCAGTATGTCAGTCTCACAGGCACTTATCCCAGTTCCTCCATACAAAAACCTCAAAAATCTTTTTTTCTAACATACACCGAGATTTGGAATGACATTCCGCATCACATCAGAAGTCTATCATCCATCACATATTTCAAAAAGGCATACAAACAGCTCCTTCTTAACAGTTACACAAGCATGCATTAATTGTTCATGTATTGTATTGTCCAAGCCTTGTTTGCATTGTCCGTATTTGTCTAGCCTAGCCGATATCTTGTAGAAATGTCCTTGTCCTTATGTAAACTGTAATGTTATTTTAGTTGTCTAAATCTGTCTAGTCCTTATCGATGGACTGTACAAATGTCTGTCTCGACGTGCTGTAGCTAGGTTTTGTGTTTCTGCAGAACAGGAACCCGCTGAAAACCAGTTCTTGAACTGAGTCAGGCCCCTTTGCATTGTAATGTAATGTTACTTTTTTGACTTTCCTGTATAATAAATATGTAATGAAAATGAAATGAACATCTCCCTCCCTATTCATTGTGATGCACAGGAATGTACTGACAGGTGAAGGAGTACAGAAACAAGAAAAATAAAATAATACATTCTATACAAAATTGGGGGGTTCTACAATTGGCTCAGGATAGGTGGTTCGTATAAGAAAGGAGGGGGTCCCAGGATTTATGGAATTTTTTCAGGGATCCTCTGACAATACGTTTGATTTTTTTCTAGGTGTAAAAAATGAAATTACATCCTCTAACCAGGAATTTGTTCTAGCGGGCTTTGGGCTCTACCACTGTAGCAGTATTTGACGCTTGGCTCTCATAGCAGCAATTGCAATAACATCAGGTTGGTAGCTATTAAATCTTCCCACAATAGGAGAAACACCAAATATACCAATCAAGGGTATGGGGACATTAAGGACTACAGAGAGGGTGTCAGTAAAGGATGTCCAAAAAGAGCACAGCTCAGGGCAGGAGAAAAAAGTGTGTGTATGGTCTGCTAGAGATTGAGAGCACCTGATGCATGCCTGGTTATCTGTATTAGGGAATTGTTTTTTCAGTCTGGCCCTTGTATAATGGAGTCTGAAGACCACTCTGAATTGAATGTGAATCATGCGTACACAAATAAAAGTACTACAACTTATTTCCACCATTCGTTTTCTAGTGTGAGACCTAGCTCCTTTTCCCAAACACCCCTAAGCCCTAAAAGAGGGGAGAGTTGAGATGAAAGAAGACCATAGATTGAAGAAATACTATTTTGTGATGCTGAGGAGGACAAGATAAGAGTTTTTTCAGGTAATGCAGGAAATGCAGTTGAATTGTGTTTTGGTGAAAATGCGCAACTAAAAATATCTGATTAGATCCACTTTTGGAGTCCTTAATTTCCCAGCAAGGTCAGCCAGTTCCCAAAGGTCTCCTCTACGTAAAGGTCACTAAAAGAGACCAGGCCCATTCTCTTCCTGCTTGTAAATGCTTTCTCTACGCTTGAGGGTAAGAACAGATGGTTGTTGCATGTGGGAGTGAAAGGGATTTTAATCCATTTTTAATTTTTGAACTGTTTCTAGATTTTCATTGAGGAGAGAACATCAGGATTATTGGTGTATTGGGAGGGCCGCATAGGAAAGTTTAGCAAAAAACGGAAAGGTTTAACCAGGTTTTAACGGAAACCTGGTTAGACCTGAATAACAGTGCTGCAGTCAGCAGTCAACAGTCAGCTCCCCTAACTTCAGTTTTATGAGCGAGAATAGAAAGGAGGTGGAGTTGCCATTTTGTTTATAGAGTCTTTTTGAATTTGATGAATGAAATTTGCTTGTTTTGAATATGTGACTCTTCAGTTAAGATCCTCCCCTCAAGCTATATTTCTAAATATCTACAGGCCACCTACATACTGTGCAACCTTCATTGATGACTTCGCTGAATTGCTGTCTATAATCTGTATTAACTTTGATTGTGTAATCATTGCGGGTGATTTTAACATTCATGTTGAAAACCCCCAGGACAGCGGGACCAAAGAACCGTGTTGTGTTTTTGAGAACTATGGACTGAATCAGCATGTGACAGAGCCCACGCACAATAAGGGGCACGCTCTCGACTTGATTGTCTCCAAGGGCCTAAACATTTCCAAGGTTGTGATGACTGACGTTGCTCTCTCTGATAATTCCAGTGTTTTCTTTAGTGGCACTAGCTCTGTGCACAAAAGTGTCCAAACAAAGTTCATCAGAAAATGGTATATCCCTGAAAACACCAGTGAAACATTCATTCAGCTTTTCTCCTCCGCACCCACCATCTCTGGGGTCTTAGTCACTGAGCTTGCAGATAATTTCAACTGAAAAATGTTACTGATGTCATTGCTACCACTAAGGTCAAAGCTGTATCTGGTAAGAAAAGATCCCCAGGGAGAAATGTCCTACTGGTGACAACAGAAAAATGACAGTGTCGAAAAGCCAAACAATGGTGATGAAAAACGAATCTCCTGGTCCATTATAACACCTATAAAGAGAGACTTGAAATTTATAATTTGGAACTGAGGAATGCAAGGCGGTCCTTCATCTCTGACTTTTGTGCTAGAAACAATAATAATTCACATGCTTTGTTTGCTACTGTTGATGGGTTAACAAACCCTCCAGTACCAGTAGCATCTCAACTTTTATCCACCAAGGCCTGCAATGACTTTGCCTATTTCTTTGAAGACACAATTCAGAATATTACACAGTCAGTGCCTCCATATCAAGTACAGGATATGTGTTGTCACAGTGTTCAAGAAAAATTAGTTTTAATATGACACATTTTCTTACGATCAATCATAAAAACCTGGAGGACATTACCATAATATTCTACCAACGGGTGTTTTCATAAAGGTTTTTAATTGTTTGACATCTGATCTTCTACAGATTGTGAACACTTCTCTTCCTTCAGGTCTCTTTCCACAGGCCCTGAAAACTGCAGTGATTAAGCCACTCTTAAACAATCTAGACACGTCACTAATGAGCAACTATAGGCCAATATCAGACCTTACGTTTTTAAGTAAAATAATTGAAAAAGCGTTTTTTCAACAACTCAACCATTTCTTGACACTAAAGAACAGTTTTGATATTTTTCCGTTGGGTTTCGAACCACACCACAGCACTGAGATGGCTCTTTTCAAAGTCTTTAAAAACATCCACCTTAACACAGATAGTGGCAAAATGTCAGTCTTATTATTACTTGATCTCAGTGCTGCATTTGACACAGTCGACCATGACATATTACTAGACCGATTGGAAACTTGGGTTGGCTTTTCTGGCTCATTACTAAACTGGTTTGAATCCTATGTAAAGAAAATAGGGACTACTTTGTGTCAATAGGTAATTATGCATCTGAGCATACAAATATAACTTACGGAGTTCCCCAAGTCTCCATTCTGGGGCCTCTTCAGTTTAATATCGACATGCTTCCACTGGCTCAGATTATGTAAAACAATAAAATAAGTCACCATAGTATACATTAAACTGTTACAAATTTACAAATTAAAACACATTTACATTACCTTATCGCCAGGGGACTATAGTTCAATACAAAAACTGACTAAGTGCATTTAACAAATTAACAACTGGATGTGCCAGAAATTTCTTAAATTAAATGAGGATGTTGCTTTTGCAGCAAAAGAGGAACGATTAAAAGTCTGCGCTCAGCTTCAAACAACAATGTTAAAAACTACAGTCCAGAAATCTTGATTTAATCATGGACTCTGACCTGAATTTTAACAGCCACATTAAGACAACTACAAAGTCAGCCTAATATCACCTGAAGAATATATATAAGGGTTAAAAGACGTATGTGTCAACAGGATTTGGAAAAACCATGCTTATATCTTCAGTAGATTCGACTACTGTAGCGGTGTCTTTACAAGTTTCCTAAAAAATCAGTCAGACGGCTGCAGCTGATTCAGAACGCTGCTGCTAGAGTCCTGACTGTGACCAAGAGAGTGGACCATATCACTCCAGTTCTGAAATCCTTCCACTGGATTCCTGTGCCCCAATAATTGATTTCAAAAAAACTTTTGCTAGTTTATAAATCACTAAACAGTTTAGGGCCAAAATACATTTCTGATCTGCTACTACACCATGAACCACCCAGACCTCTCAGGTCATCTGGGACAGGTCTGCTTTCTGTACCCAGAGTCAGAACTAAACAGGGGGAAGCAGCGTTGAGTTTCTATGCTCCTCATATCTGGAACAAACCACCCGAAAAGTGCAGGTCCGCCATAACTCTGTTCTTTAACATCAAGGCAACACCCTTCTTTTTGATTGTTTCTTTGATGTTTAATTTCTTATGCTGCCCTGTAACATTTTTATTCTTGTATTTATCTGTTTTTTGTTTAAAGCACTTTGAATTGCCCTGTTGCTGAAATGTATTATACAAATAAATCTGCCCGGCCCTGCCTTTAAAATTGTGTCCATTTCTAAACTGATCATATTGGAAAAAAAACTCTATACTAGCTCAGAATGTGAGTTTTGTTTTTGTTTTGTCTGCAACCCTACTTAAAAAAAAACAACACATGAAATTTTGGGAGTACTAAGAGATGATCATCAATGTGACCTAGTTAACTAAGCCCCCTCAGTGGTGACGTTCCCCCTGAGAGTGTCTGTGAGCTGTCAGAGTTCCTGTTACTGAGTCTTGCCTGATTTACAGTGTGAAATGTGGGGGAAAAATCCTCAAGAGCTTTTCCATAATACAAATAAGATGAGCTGGCAAAGATTACAGACGCCTGAGATGTTTGCATTGTGTCTCTCTGAGCGTGGACGGGAGGAATTGGGATGGAAAGAGTTGGGAAGTATTTTGTTTCATTTTCTGGGGTATGTCTCCTCCAAACTGTTGGCACATTCCTTTAGAAGTCCC